>NC_069693.1:36845535-37145535 GCF_023699985.2 Odocoileus virginianus
CTGAACCAGGATCTCCTGCATTACAAGTGGATTCTTTACTAACTGAGCTATCAGGGAAGCCATGTTAAGCCTCTCACAACTGTTTCTCTGTCAATTTCTCCTGATGTTTCCAAAACAAGTGAAATATTTTGGAGGTTTCATAAAGGTATATTATATCATCATTG
The DNA here is from genome assembly GCF_023699985.2 of Odocoileus virginianus. NCBI lineage: Eukaryota > Metazoa > Chordata > Mammalia > Artiodactyla > Cervidae > Odocoileus > Odocoileus virginianus. The sequence goes on from NC_069693.1 coordinate 36,845,700, forward strand.
GGGATTTTATTTTTATCATGATAAATTAAAATGATACTCATTCAAAGTAAAAGACTTAAGTTATCATGTGCTTTCTTTTTATATGAATCCTTCTTGTTTTCTCTACAACATCTTTTCTAAAGTCAGTATCACCTTGTTAGTCATGATCCGTGGAGGTGGACTGGAGTCAAATTTTAGTATCTCTCTCATCTGTGAATCTTTTAATAGGAGATATAAAGACATATATACAGTGGGAATATGGTTAGCTCTAACTGGGTCAGGTCCCACTTGTACCCTAGGCAGTGCTTTCAGGAGACTGAGGGATGCCTTGGGGACACAGTTCCTTCTGGAAAAGAGAATCACTCGTGGAAAACTACCTACAGGTGGAACTTCCCTGGAGGTCCAGTGGTTAAGATTTCACCTTCCTATGTGGGGAGTGTGGGCTCAGTCCCTGCTTGGGGATTCAAGATCCCACATGCCTCACCGCCAAAGAACCAAAACATAAAACAGAAATAATATTTCAATAAAAACTTTAAAAATGATCCATATAAAAACATCTTTAAAAGAATACTCAGTTCAGCTGCTCAGTCATGTTTGACTCTTTGCGACCCCATGGACTGCAGCACGCCAGGCTTCCCTGTCCATCACCAGCTCCCAGAGCTTGCTCAAACTCACGTCCATCGAATTGGTGATGCCATCCAACCATCTCATCCTCTGTCATCCTCTTCCTGCTTTCAATCTTTCCCAGCATCAGGGTCTTTTCAGAAGAGTCAGTTCTTTGAAGCAGGTGACCAAAGTATTGGAGCTTCAGCTTCAGCATCAGTCCTTACAATGAATATTCAGGACTGATTTCCTTTCGGATTGACTGGCTGGATCTCCTTGTAATCCGAGGCACTCTCAAGAGTCTTCTCCAACACCACAGTCAAAAAGCATCAATTCTTCTGTGCTCAACTTTCTTTATAGCCCAACTCTCACATCCTTACATGACTACTGGAAAAACCATAGCTTTGACTAGACAGATCTTTGTTGACAAAGTGATGTCTCTGCTTTTTAATATGCTAACCAGGTTGGTCATAGCTTTTCTTCCAAGGAGCAAGCGTCTTTTAATTTTAAGGCTGCAGTCACCATCTGAAGTGATTTTGGAGCCCAAGAAAATAAAGTCTCTCACTGTTTCCATTGTTTCCCATCTATTTGCTATGAGGTGATGGGACCGTATGCCATGATCTTAGCTTTTTGAATGTTGAGTTTTAAATCAGCTTTTTCACTCTCCTCTTTCATTTTCACCACGAGGCTCTTTAGTTCCTCTTCACTTTCTGCCATAAGGGTCGTGCCATCTGCATATCTGAGTTTATTGATATTTCTCCCGGCAATCTTGATTCCAGCTTGTGCTTCATCCAGCCTGGTATTTCGTATGATATAATCTGCATGTAAATTAAATAAGCAGGGTGACAATATACAGCCTTGACGTACTCCTTTCCCGATTTGGAACCAATCTGTTTTTCCATGTCCAGTTCTAACTGTTGCTTCTTGACCTTGCATACAGATTTCTCAGGAGGCAGGAAGGTGGCCTGATATTCCCATCTCTTTAATAATTATCCATAGACTGTTGTGATCCACACAGTTAAAAGCTTTGGCATAGTCAATAAAGCAGAAGTAGATGGTTTTTGAACTCTCTTGCTTTTTTGATGATCCAACAGATGTTGGCAGTTTGATCTCTGGTTCCTCTGCCTTTTCTAAATCCAGCTTGAACATCTGAAAGTTCACAATTCATGTACTGTTGAAGACTGGCTTGGAGAATTTTGAGCATTACTTTGCTGGCACGTGAGACAAGTGAAATTGTGCAGCAGTTTGAGCATTCTTTGACATTGCCTTTCTTTGGGAATGAAAACTGACCTTTTCCAGTCCTATGGCCGCTGCTCAGTTTTCCAAATTTGCTGGCATATTGAGTGCAGCACATTCACAGCATAATCTTTTAGGATTTGAAATAGCTCAACTGGAATTCCATCACCTCCACTAGCTTTGCTTGTAGTGAGGTTTCCTAAGGCCCAATTGACTTTGCATTCCAGGATGTCTGGCTCTAGGTGAGTGATCACACTATTGTGGTTATGTGGGTCATGAAGATCTTTTTTGTATAGTTCTTCTGTGTATTCTTGCCACCTCTTCTTAATATCTTCTGCTTCTGTTAGGTCCATACCATTTCTGTCCTTTATTGTGCTCATCTTTGCATGAAGTGTTCCCTTGGTATCTCTAATTTTCTTGAAGAGATCTCTAGTCTTTCCCATTCTATTGTTTTCCTCTGTTTCTTTGCATTGATCACTGAGGAAGGCTTTCTTATCTCTCCTTGCTCTTCTTTGGAACTCTGCATTCAAATGGGTATGTCTTTCCTTTTCTCCTTTGCCTTTCACTTCTTTTCTTTTCTCAGCTATTTGTAAGGCCTCCTCAGACAACCATTTTGCCTTTTTGCATTTCTTTTTCTTGAGGATGGTCTTGATCCCTGCCTCCTATACAATGTCACGAACCTCCATCCATAGTTCTTTAGGCACTCTGTCTATCAAATCTAATCCCTTGAATCTATTTGTCACATCCACTGTGTAATCCTAAGGGATTTGACTTAGGTCATACCTGGATGGTCTAGTGGTTTTCCCTTCTTTCTTCAATTTAAGACTGAGCCTTGCAATAAGGAGTTCGTGATCTGTGCCATAGTCAGCTCCTGGTCTTGTTTTTTGCTGACTGTATAGAGCTTCTCCATCTTTGGCTGCAAAGAAATAATCAATCTGATTTTGGAATTGACCTCTTACTCACATATTTCTCCATCTTGGCCCACTGCGGGTCTCGTGTGATACAGAGGGACAGGAAAGGAATGGAATAGGGTCAGAAGACAGAGAGACGGGGCGAGCGAGAGAGCGCTAACATCACTCTCAGCCCTGTGGGGGTGCTGTCTGACCCTCAGACAGTATGGTCTCAGAGCCCGTGGAACACTTCGGGGCTCAAAAGAGAGATGACAACCTTCTCCCATCATTGCCACACTCACTATGTAGCTCAGGCAACCGGAGTGCCCTAGCGCCTGTGTGAATCCTAGCAGTAATGCCAACTGGACATTGTGGGTGCCCAGGTGGGGAGCTTTGGAGACCAGGGAATGTAATCTGGCAGCTGGTTGGACTTGGTAATGAATCCATGAGGGACTCCCCTAGAGGGTTCAAGAAAATTTGACAACCTGAAGGGAACAGTTCTGGAACCTAGGAGCCTGCGTGTCGAGACAAATGCAAACAAGTGAGTAATTATTATAATCAGCACACTATTTGTAGCCCTCCTAGATAGGCAATGCTGAGGGTGGGGAGGTGTGAATTTATCTTCAGAACTAGCATAACGTGTTCTCATTTCTTTCATTTTATTTTGTGTCTTCCATTTTAAATCATGTCATCATTGATCTTCAGCTATAAGCCCCCACAGATTTTTTGTTTGTTTGTTTTGTTTTTACTTCTTCCTATTTTCTTCTTTTATGATTTGGAAAGTTAACTTTTTTCCTTTCTAAAAAAAATACTCAAGTTTTTACTATTCAATTTCCAAGAAAGAACTCTAGCCCGAGTTTGAACCAAAGGCTCCCCTGGGGTTTAGGCAAGTCTGGCGAGCTTCAGGGAGGCTTCTGCCAGGAATCTATTTTCGTGCGGGGCTGAGGAGTTTTTTAGGAAAGAAAAATGTATTTTCTCCACATTTATCATCTGCCTTTCATCATTTTCATCTATTTTTCTTTTCCTCTACATCTTGGAGAATTTCTCTAGCTCAGCTCTAGCTTGTCCATGACTTGATATTCACATATCAATTCTGCTTTTTTTTTCTGTATGAAATCTGGATTTTAATTTTGTGATTGCACTTTTAGTTTCCCTATGGTTCTTCTCGATCTCATTTATCTTTATTGCATCTCATTCTGTTGGTCTTAAGTTATTGTCCTCTTAGAGTGTGATATTCTAGTTTCATGGAAATCATATGCTCTTGAGAGTATCAAACAGTGCGCTGTAATGATTATCTGCTGCTTGTGCATTGGGTTTTCCAAGTCTGGCTCTTCTTCTGTATCTTCAGGATTCATTTATTCTCTTTCCCTCTTCCACAACATAGGCTTCCTGCCACCCCTGTTTCTCAGGAAAGTTCTCCCCACACAAGGAAGTATTAAATATTTCTATCCGGTTCTCTGTTCACCAGCATACTGGTCCAGCATACTTGGATTCCTAATCCAAGCTGAATGGCCCGTTAATATACCCATTTTTACCCTGACTTACCCTAAGTCTTCCCAGGTGGTGCAATGATATAGAATCCACCTGCCAAGCAGGAGACACACGTTCAATCCCTGGGTCAGGAAGATCACCTGGAGGAGGGAATGGCAACCCATTCCAGTATTCTTGCCTGGAGAATCCCATGGACAGAGGAGCCTGGCAGGCTGCAGTCCACGGGGTCACAAAGAGTTGGACACGACTGAAGCAACTTAGCACACGTGCACGCATCACCTAATATACTTGTCAAAGTCCTGCTCATCTTTCCAGGCCCTCTTAAATGCCCTCATTTTCTCTCTTTAAGCTTTGCTCCTGTGTTTTCATTCCTGTTCTGTGTACTCATGGCACTTGTCCAGGTTTCACAAAGCTTATTACACTGTCTGTTTTAGTTATCATTTAGTTGTCAGCTATCTGTCTGGAAGATGGTAAGTTCCTCAAAGACAAAGAGCTGGCCTTGTTCACTCTTGTGTCCCCACCCCTGGCAAAGTGCAAGCTTGACACAGTGCCTGACACAGACTAAGTCACATACAAGTTTGTCGAAGGGGTTGGTGATCTTGTTGATGGGCTCTGATTGCATCTTGCACTTGACCCAACTTCTCTTATCACCTTGGTATCAGAAGCGCAGCTCAGGTCAAAGGATCCCAAATGTCATAAGACCAGGCCTTGGTGTACCCCTTTGTAGTTTGCTGATGTTGAGGGCTGGTGCTGGCAGGCTCAGGCCATGAGGCTTCTACCTCTCCTTTTAGATGGCTCCTTACATGTAGTCTGTTCAGCAGTGGTGTGTTTCTGGGGAGAGTCTTGTGAATCCCAGGCCTTGAATGTAGCACTCCAGAGTTTGCATAGGATGAGAATGCCCCACTAACTGGCTGTGTGCTTCTGCTCCTGTTTGTTCATCTCACTGCTCCCTGGTCTCCTTGTCCGTAACACGGGGATAATATTAATAGGACCAACCTTGTAGGGTTGTTGCTGGGATTAAATGAGTTACTACACGGGAAGCATGAAGTACAGTGCCAGTTCATGTAATCATTGTATTTCATGTGTGCTCATTCGCTTCAGTCATGTCTGACTCTTTGCGACCCTATGGACTGGAGCCCTTCAGACTCCTCTGTCCATAGGATTCTCCAGGCGGGAATGCTGGAGTGGGTTACTGTGCCTTCCCCCAGGGATCTTCCCAACCCAGGGACTGAACCTGCGTCTCCTGCATTGCAGGTGGATTCTTTGCTGCTGAGCCACAAGGGAAGTCCAATCACTGTATTAGGAATGCAATTGCTGCTATCCTTATCAGTGAACATTGATTGAGATTATCTTCCTGTGTTAAGAAAGATTCTGAGGTCTTGTCTTGATTCAGCTAGAAAAAACATGTTGTCCAGTGTGCAAGAAGAAGAGGTGGCCCATATGGCCAGTGTTTGCTGGCCTTGCTATAGGTGAGGCAGGAGGTAGATGGGCCCTCCCCAGGGTGAGCACTGGAGGTCATTCCCTGTGGACAGAAACTCCAGAATATCAATAGCAGGACGATCGAGAGAGGAGCTGGACCCTGCCCAGATAGGAGATGAGAGACCACATATTTGTCATTCTCAAAGACAAGGAGACCTTCCAGACAAGAAAACTCCTTGGAGGTCAAAAGAGGAGTGATGACAGGCTACGAGTAGACCTCCTCAGTGGAATCCATCTTGACTGAGAGGTGCTCACACACAGGGGAGAAGCGTGAGATAGACCAAATATGGACTCAGAGCCAGGCAAATCAAAATGATTGGCCAGAAAAAACCCAGAAGAAATGCCCCATAGAAGTGATTTAAACTACCATGAGGGTGTGATTCTCTCTGAGTCTACCAGCGTGTCTATCCACATGTACTATACTCTTTTTACATGCTTCACTATTTTGCGTCTTTTGGGGAATTCTTTTCTGCAAAGCCAAAGGGTCAGAGCCTCATCACTGACCACTGGTCTAGTGACTAGGATTCAGCTCTCACAGCCACGACCCGACCTCCTTCTCTGGCCGGGAACTGAAACCCTGCTGCAGGCTGAGGCACTAGAAAATGGAAAAGTTTTTATGTTACTAGGTACTAGGGGAATGCGGTATAGATCTGGCAGCTTCTAAACAATTTCCAGAGTTTGGTTCCAAGGAGAGGTCAAAGGAGTTCTTAATCCCTCAGAGGAGAAACGAACGAGTGAACATGCACACATATTCACACACCTCATGCGTGCCACACACAATGGGAGGAAGGCAGCGCCTTTAATTCGTGACCCATGTTTTCTTACCCTCTGCGCCCTTTGCCAGCTCTCTGTGTGGTGAAGTAAAGGGTTAAGTGCCTCAGGAGAGGCTCTGGGGGCCCCTTTTTGCATATGAACATTTCCATGTTAATAGAACATTTAAGGGAAAATGCTCTCTGTCAATTGATTGTATAAATATTTTATCTGGAGTAAGTGGCAGCCAGGAAGGTCTTTCTAAGACTTTTCCCAGAGAGCAGTGTGAAGGATAAAATTAGGGCGTCGCTGTGGAAAGAAATAAGACACAACGGGGAGTTACAGACACTTGATCCAAAGTGTAGAAAATGGTCCCCTCACCCCTGTGCAGCCCAGAGCCTGGGCCGATTAAATCCATAATGGAATGAGTAAGTTTGGGCCGCATAAATTTGTCTCCCTTTCTCAGGAATCCTGCCCGCCGACCAGCTAGATTAATGGCCAGGAGCCTCGCACATAATGAAGTGCGCTACCCTGGCACCCGCTCATGAATTTATTATGGTGTCCACAATTGGGCTGGATGGCGGAGACATCTTTATAAATCCTGCATTTAGAGCTGCCGAGATGAGCGCTTCCCTCCTAATGGCGAACCTGATTTATCACCAGGGGCCCTGCTCCTCAGCCAGGCCCCTCCTTGGCACTTCTCGAAGGAAATACAGGTCATCTTGCTGATGGAAATGAAATGTGAAGGTAATTAGAGGATGCCAAATGGAGATGGGAAAGGGGGCACCATGGACATTTTAAATATGTTGGTCATCTTTTTCCTTGGAGCAATTATATCAGGCTGATTTATTTTTACAGTTTATAATCACTTAACTACCTGTGGCTGGAGAATTTTTTCTTTAACCTCAAGCTTTGGAGCAAGAGACAGGCTTTTGATTTCTCTTTCTCAGGATGGTTAAAGTGGAATTCATTCCGATGCCTGCGGCTCTGAGTCGCCTTGCAGCTCTGTAGTCAGAGTCACTGGCTGCTGGGAGAGTCCCAGTCAGTCCGTCTCTGGGGCACCCGAGTTGTGCGGAGCCCTCAGCAGCTTTTGAGACCCATCCCAGGTAAAGATATAACAATACCTACTTTTTCTGGAAGGTCAAGGGGGGTAGTACATGACAGGTGGAAGAACAAGGCTGTCCAAAATGTCATGGACTCCAGTTCTGGCTCCTTCACTTTCCTGGCCAGCTGATTCTGGAAGTCTTACCTCTCTAAGCCTCAGTTACTCCATCCATAAAATAGGTGTTATAACCATAATGATATCTTCCTTAGGCTGCTAGGAAATTATCTGGGAAAATGTTTGCAAACTCTTAGTGTAGTGTCTGTCACATACTAACCACCCAGAAATGATAGAAAATTATAAAATAATTAAAGTCACTACATCCAGGGGTTGAACCCAGGTCTCCTGCATTGCAGGCAGATTCTTTACCAGCTGAGCCTCCAGGGAAGCCCCATAACTAGATCAGCCCATATTTAATTTGAAAATTAATTCTGTTCTAGATACTATGAATGTAGACTGAAGGCTCTACCAGTCACCGGGCCCTTTCTGTTAGGGGAGAAGGTAGTGGTGTAAAGTCAATTTCAGTACAGAGCTGCAGAGTCAGGGACAGTATAGAACAAGACAGTCAGTAAGAACAAGTATGATGGGAACACTGTGGCGGAGTTCTGAACCCTAACAGTGGTCTCGGAGGTGCTGTATCAGGGAGGGTTTCTTGGAGGAGAATGCACACAGCATTTTTTTGTATAGTATCTTATTTAATCTTCACAACAGTCTTGTGGGGTGGACAATTTATAGATGAGGAGATGGGGAGCAGAGAGGCAAGGAGACGTGCAGAAGGCAGCATAGAACACCAGAGAGAGCCCTGGACACAGGATCTACCGACCTGGATTTGAATCTTGTCAGCGTGTAGACTTTGTACTAGTTGGTGATGCCCTTGCCACATAAAATCACACATATTAAATGACCTGCTCATTTTTCCATTTAATATAAATTAAATATAATTGTCTAAGAGTTTGGTTGAGATGCAGTTAACTGAGTAACATTGTGTGTGTGTGTGTGCATGTGTATTCCAGTTGGTGTTAAGAGTTTTCTCTTCATTTTTGGTTTTCAACAATTATTTTATGATATGTGTTTTTCTTTGAATTTAACCTGCTTGCAGTTTGCTGCACATCTTCAATGTATCTCTTGATATTTTCTGCAGTCTTGCCAAATTTTCAGCCATTATCTTTGCAAATACCTCTTTCTTTTTTCTATTATTCTCCATTTTTGGATCTTCTCAGACTGGGTATTTTCTACCCACATACATTCCAGACCATTAATCCTCTTTTTGGCAGTATCTAAATCTTCTGTTAAATCCATTTATTAAGCTCCTAATTTTTGCTATTGCCTCTTTTCCCTGTAGAGTTCTCATATGATTTTTAAAATATAGATTCTAGTTCTTTGGTCAAATTTCTAATTTTATTTTCTTTAACATAGGAGCCAAAATCATTTTCAAGTCCATATCTGATAACTCCAATATTTAGATTACCTTGGAATCTGTATTATGGTTTTTCTTATTGTTTTGGTCCAGCTTCCTGGTATGTCTGGCAAATTTCTGATGAACAGTCAGATATTGTGTATTAAACGCTGTAGATGTTCTGACCGCTGTTTGCTCCTTTAGGGAGTTTAGCTTCTGGCAGTCAGTTAGAGTCCAATCAACCTTAGTCCAATCAGGTACTGAGATAACTTGAGGTTGGGGCTCAGCTTCTCCATCCCCGGCCACTTGGAAAAGAGGTAGAGAATGAAAATGTGATAGAGCGTTGCCTCAACGTGTTTCTCTTCTCTTTGGGATCATGGTTCCCCATGTCTTGGCTGTGTGCTGTTTCTTTGAACCCTTCAAACAGAACCTAATGTTTATCCAGTTTGTAAAGCTATTCTTATGGAAGGGTAATCTGCTACAAACTCAAAGCCAGAAGGAGAAGTCTAACATACATTATGCTTTTGCAGTTTTCTTTTCATACTTGGGTACATCTCATTTTTACTCTTGTCTAAACTGATTTTCATAGGCTCATTACAAGTTTCTAGGGCCTGTATTCTGCAACTTACCAACTGAATAAGATTTAATAATGATAACAAAAATAACTTTTAAAAAATTTATTTATTTATTTTTATTTTTGGCTTTTCTGGGTCTTTGTTGCTACACAGACTTTTTCTCTAGTTGTGGTGGATGGGGACTATTCTCTCCAGTTGCGGTGAGCAGGCTTCTCATTGTGATGGTTTCTTTTGCCGCAGAACACAAGCTCTAGGTAGGTGGGCTCCGTAGTTGCAGCTCTTGGGCTCTATAGCACAGGCTTGGTACTTGTGGCACAAGAGCTTAGTTGCTCTGTGGTGTGTGGGATCTTCCCGGATCAGGGATCAAACTTGCATCTCTTGCGTTGAAAGGCAGATTCTGAGCCACCAGGAAAGCCCCAATAGCTAATTTTATTCAGTGCTTATTATATGCCAGAAGTCATTTTAAATGCTTTGCAGATGTTAATTTATTGGATCATCATCATTAAGCCCATTTCGAAGGAGGAAATTGAGGCACAGATTGTGTGATAGCCAGCCTCCAAGATGGCCCCAAGTACTGCCTGTCTCCTGGCTGCTGTCACACTGCTCATTAATCTTCTTGCACATTGTACCAGGCTTGATCTGTATGACCAGTAAAGCAGGGCAGACGTGATGGTATGTCACTGCAGAGATTAGGTTATAAAAGGCACTGTGGCTTCTGTCTTAATTGCTGGCTGCTGACACACTCCGTTTCTCACATGTCATTTGTTTTCTCTCTTGGACCCTTTGCCTTAGAAAAGCCATCTGCCATGTCACAGGTAGTCCTTTTTTATAGAGAGGATCACTCGACAAGGAACTGTTTGAGGTCTCCTGCTCTCAACCAAGGAAATGAGCTTGCAAGTACCTACCCCAGCCCCAGTCAAGCCTTCAGATGACTGCAGCCCCAGCCAACAGCATGATGACAACCTCAGAAGAGCCTGAGCTAGAAGCACCTAGCTAAGTCATTGCTGCTCAGAAACTGGGTGAGATCATCCATGTTTATGGTCTTCAACTGCTAAGTTTTGGGGTGATTTGTTATGCAGTGGTGGGTCATTAATCCAGAGAGGTTTTAAAAAGTTCACACAGATAGTATATGACTGAGTGGGATTAACTTGGGAAAATCAGGCAAACTATTGTGGAAAAATAAAAGACTACAGTCTGAGCATTTAAACTGAAAAAATGTAGAGTTTAAGAACAAGATTCTGTTGTTTTTAAGGGCTGAATTTTGGGAAGGAGGGAGGGAGTGCTCACCTGTCAGAGGCTGGGGGCTTCCTCACCCTTGTTCCATAATGCATCCAACTTTTTCTTTTTGGACAACCTAAGGTCTCATGAGAGAAACTCCTGGCTAAAGCTAAGACAAAAACAGGACCTTCAGTCCTATGACTCCAAGGAACTGAATCCTACAAACAGCTTGGACGAGCATAGAACCCAGCTATGTTGTATCCAGACTTTGAAGCCATGGTAACTTTGAGATGGTAAATATGATAATTGAAATCATTATGTTTGTGGTTAGTGCTATATAAAAACTAAGGCTTAAAACAAAGTTGAAATGTGCCACTTGATTTTTCTAAATCAATCAAATAATATAATAAGTTTCTATTGATGGATTCCTTTCCCCATTTGAAATCAGGGATGATGGCCGAAAATCACAATTCTTAAGTCTCTAGAATATCCAGATTCCCCCAGATAAAGTAGTTATTAATAGCTCAATTTGCAAATTCTGGGTGTTTTTCAATTGTATAGAGCTGGGAAGAGAAGCTGAATTTCAGGGTCTATCCCAGAGTGATTTTTGCCTGGCAGCACTAGTTAATGATTCGGTGGTCCTGGGTCTATTAAATTTCATCCAATATTTTGAGAGCTGTAGGGATGTCTAAAAATTACAGGCTTAAAAATAGCTAAAACTATGCTTTAAAAAGAATTTTAACAGAAATGTTTAGGAAATCTTGAAGGGCTTTTGTCAAATCCAGGGCTCCAGAAGACACAGGCAGAATCCCAAATTGGCAAATTACCCAAGGACCTTCCAGCTGCACATTTTTAATTGCTTTGAAATTATTTTAGAGTGCTTTAGCCCTTGTTTCACACTACCTTAGAAAGTCACTGGGTTATAAGTCTTTATACACACACATACACACACATATGGTATTACATATGTGTATATGTAAATATACACTTCCCTGGTGGCTCAGATGGTAAAGAATCCACCTGCAGTGCAGGAGAAACTGGGTTTGATCCCAAGATTGGGTTCTTCCCCTGGAGAAGGGAATGGCTACCCACTCCAGTGTCCTTGCCTGGAGAATTCCATGAACAGAGGAGCATAGGGGCTACAGTCCAAGGGCTCACAAAGTTGGACATGACTGAGCAACGAACACACACACACACGTAAATATATGAGGCATTACACATGTGTACATACATATGTATGTGACTGAACAAGTCACTAAGTTGTATCTGACTCTTTGCAACCCCATGGTTGGCAGCACACCAGGCTTCCCTGTCCTTCACTATCTCCTGGAGTTTGCTCAAACTCATTGAGTCAGTGATGCCATCCAACCATCTCATCCTCTGTCGTCCCCTTCTCCTCCTGCCTTCAATCTTTCCCAGCATCAGGGTCTTTTTCAATGTGTCAGCTCTTCGCAAGAGATGGCCAAAGTATTGGACCTTCAGCTTCAGCATCAGTCCTTCTGAGAATATTCAGGGTTGATTTGCTTTAGAACTGACTGGTTTGATCTTACAGTCCAAGGGACTCTCAAGCGAGTCTCAAAGGTATGTATACGTCATATATGTATGGTATTACAAGTGTGTGTCCATTCTAGAAGGAGAGACAAGTTCTGAGTAGGAGGTGGAGCTAAGGGCACTGAGGAACACAGGTTAACGTGTGTCTGTGTATATATATAATTATTTGAGAATTTAATTGTTAATGTATTCAAGTTAAACTTTAATTCTCAGCTGAATTCTCATTTTATATTTGGTGAAGAAGATCATCTCACCAGGGAAGCCAAAAAGATTTGATATCTGTTACAGTTGCCCTGGAAATCTGATTCCAGGTATGCAAAGATACACAGTCTGAGAAGGAGTCTAAAACAGGGTCTTTCAACCTCAGGATTATTGACACTTGGGGTGAGATAATCCTTTGTCCTAAGTGGTTGCCCTGTGCATTGTAGGATGTTTGGCAGCCTCCCTGATCTCTACCCAAAAGATTCCAGTAGCACTCCCCATTCTACCCTACCCCACTTCCTAGTCATGATCATCAAAACCACTCCAAGATGAGAACTTCTGCTTGGAAGAAACTGAGCTTCCAGCTTATAGCAACTGTTCCAATAAATAACAATTCTTCTTTTAGACCTCTGTCGCTTGGCTCTTGGGCTTCCCTGCTGCCTCAGCAGTAAAGAACCCGCCTGCCAATGTAGGAGACGCAGTTCCGATCCCTGGGTCAGGAAGATCCTCTGGAGAAGGAAATGGCAATCCACTCCTGTATTCTTGCCTGGGAAATTCCATGGACAGAGGAGCCTGGTGGGCTACAGTCCATGTGGTTGCAGTAAATCAGACACAACTGAGTGACTAAACAACAACAATATCTGGCTCTTAGTATTTAGGAATCTTAGTTCTTTCAAGCAGGACATTTATGTTGAACTCTAGACTACAGCAGATATTACCCCCAGATCACGTGATTTCAAAAATTCCAATTTCAGGGATGGGGAAACAGAGACCCAGAGAGGGGAAGGAGCTTACACAGGGGGACATAGAATCAGGGTTGGGATGTGAACCTTTGCCTGGTTGATAATCTTCCCCATCTCCTCTGTCTACCTGTCTCTGACTCTCTTTTATACACATACACACACACACCACTATCCTGTCCCCCTACCCTAGGAGTCAGCATGGATAGGGGCTAACACACATTCAAGGCAAGAAGGGAGGCGCTGTTCCATCGAGTAATCAAATACACATAAAAGCTCTTTCTGAACTATAATTACGTTTGTTCACTCCTTGGGTTGATTTATTTTTTATTTTAATTGTCAGCCCTGCTCCACCATGATGCTAATAGAAATGTTATTGCAGCCAATATGTGCTAAAATGATGTCTAAAGATTATTAATGAGAGCAATAAGAAGGTGTCTTCATAATAAGTCAGCATTAACGGAGTAATTCATTTTACCTGATGTAATTGGATTGTAGCGTTTCAATAGCCCGGGACTTCCTCCTAATTGGGATTAGCTGCAGCTTCCTCCTTTTAGGAGAACATTTAACTCTTCCTCTTCTACTTTCCAGTTTTTTATGGAGTAATTAAATGTGGACTGTGGGACATTTCTGGAGAGGGAGCCAAGATGCGAGGGGATGTTGGTTGGGAGGGGACGGCGAGGAGGGATGGCAGCTGGCTGGGGATCCTGGTCCTCTCCTCCTTCCTTCTGCTCCCCTCCCCCCTCCCCTACTTCCCCTCTTTCTCCTTTTCCCTCCTTCCTCTCTTTTCCTCCTCCCGCGACTCAGCTTCCTCAGCTCCTCCTCTTCCTGCCCTTTGGATCTCCCTTCCTTTCCAAGTGGGTCTGGGATCTTAGAGTGTCAGAGACCTGGGGCTAGGATTGTGCTGAGAGAGACAGGGTTTAGCCAGAGTTGCTCTTTCTTGGAAACGTGGTGCCTATGAGTAAAGAAACTCATCTCTAGACTCTACTTGGTGCCAGGATTCAGGTCAGACGCTCTGCTTTTACTGTTTCACTGAATTGTCTCCATCACTTTGGAAAAACCTCAGCGTCCTTGCTTTTCTGGTGAAGCAATCAGGGCTCACAGACAGAAACCATGATGCCCACCTGCCCTGCCTGCCACCTATTCAGGGAGCCAAGAACACTGGGGCACATTTCCCCAGACTGTGGGCCTCATGTACCAGGAAAGGACTTCACTGGGTGCCCGCCAGGAGTTTTTACAGAATAGTTACGGGTGACTTCTGTGGGTGTTAGGAAGAAAATGGGCTTAGCACATCAAACCCTTTCAGTGCAAATTCATCTAAGTAAAAACTGAGTCAAAAGGTCAAAACTAAGGAAATCTTTAGAATGTATGGTCTTTGGTTAATAATAATGTAATAATATTGGTCCATACAATTTTAACAAACTTACATTTTAATTTTAACAAATGTCCATACTAGTGTAAGATGCTAATCGGAGAACTGAATGAGCCATCTGTGCAATATATGTAAAGTTATAATTTTTCTGTAGATCTAAGACTTTTAAAATTTAAAGTTTAAAATATAAAAAACAAAGTACTTCTTGAAAAAAGAAAAAAGTGAGTCAATATAAGGAAGAGCATTAAATAAATATATATTGTATATAATATATGGGCAAGTCTGACTCTTCAGTGGGACCACACAGCCTGACCTCTTTCACTGGATCAATCTCTGTTTTCTCACTTGCATCAGCAGAAACCAACTCTACCTTATTTAAGGAGTGGAGGAATTATTGGACAGATATTTCTGGCTAAGGCCATCTGTACCTTTGCAGTGAGTACCACGGTCAGGGATGGGGCCTCAGGACCCCTAGAGATTGTCATTAAATAACTGTACAATGAGCAGAAAAGCTAGTGGCAGCGAATCATCACAGTGATAACAGTCGTCTTCATCATCATTGTCTTTATACGACCAGCACATACTGAATGGTTACCATGTGCTGGCGCACTCAGCACCTGACATTTAATCTTTACAGTCCTTACAACAGTTATCTTTATTACCTGATCTTAATTATGTCTGCCGAGGCACAGAGAGCATGAACAAGTTGCTCAAGCTCACACAGCATTGCCAGGCAGCCTGGAGACACAGGCTGGGATGAAGGCTCAGAGCAGGGAGGCCAGGTGGCAGTCAGGACGAAGCTCAGTCTTGCCAGGCCTCAGTCCCCAAAGCCTCTGCTGACCTTTGATCAGGATGACCTTTGATCTTCCATTACTAGAAGAGCTCCCTACTCTGTGTCCTACTGGGGATCATGAGCACCCCTCCAGGGATATGGCTAGACGTTTGTGTTTGGCTAGAAATGTGGGCCAGAGAAGGCAATGGCACCCCACTCCAGTACTCTTGCCTGGAAACTCCCATGGACGGAGGAGCCTGGTGGGCTGCAGTCCATGGGGTCCCGAAGAGTCAGACACGACTGAGCGACTTCACTTGCACTTTTCACTTTCATGCATTGGAGAAGGAAATGGCAACCCACTCCAGAGTTCTTGCCTGGAGAATCCCAGGGATGGAGGAGCTTGGTAGGTTGCCATCTATGGGGTCGCACAGAGTCGGACATGACTGAAATGACTTAGCAGCAGCAGCAGCAGCAATGTGGGTGTCCAGCTTCCACAGTATGATGTGGGCTCTGCCCCATGCTCAGGGTGTGGAATTCCTTAACATGGCTGTTCTCAAAGCTTTTAATCTCAGGACCCCTTTGCATTTGAAAAAATTATTATTGTTGAGGAGCTCAAAGATCTTTTGTTTAGGTAAAATATATCTATTGATTTTTACCTTGTTAGAAATTAAAAATGAGATATTTATTCATTGATTTATTTAAAGGTAACAATAATGAACTCACTGTATGCTTATATAGATAAGCAAATTTAGTGAGATATGTCTTGTTATTTTACATTTTTGCATCTCTTAACTATCTGGCTAGACAGACTCTCATTTGCTTTTGCTTCAATGTGTTGTAACATCCCAACCTTGTGTAATCTGTGGGAGACTTCCCTTGTATACCTGTGAGAAAATAATTTTAAAATGTCTTAGTATCACAGTGAAAACAGTGGCTGGGTTTTAGGAACCCCCCCCAGGGGTTCCCTGACTTCAGTTTGAGAATCCCTGCCCTAATACACAGAGCAACTCCAGTGATCAGAGAAAAGTCAGTACTTAGGTCATGTCCCCTGCAATTATGACCTTCCTGAGGCTGAACTCCTCCTCCTCTCTCTGCCCTAAATGTGGGCATGGCTTTCATAGTATGTCACCCTGACACCCTGAGGAGTCATCTGTAGAAAGCACGGGACAATAGGGGGATTTTCCTGACCTCTTGGTATCTCATTAGTGCTGGGAAGAAGCTTGTCCTTTATTCACTGTGGCCCTACTGCGTTCTGGGCACAGATTTGGCTCTGGCAACAGAAAAATGGATGTGGCATTGCTCCATCTACTCCAAGCTGATCACATTTCCCCAGTTAGGTGCTGCAATTCAACAAGGGCTGCTGGGGACCCCAAGGAGGGAGGGGCTTGTTGTGCCTGGGAAGGGACACAGGCTCTCTCTGCAGAAATACTCTTTTCCAAAGCCCCTTTTAACTTCAGGGCTGCCCCAACATCCCCTTCAACTCTGGAAACCTTCCTCCCCTCTGCACTCACCTCTGCACAGGGCAAGCTGCTTAAGCATCACTGTGATTCCAAGTCCCCAGGGGAGGGCAAGTGGGAAGGGCAGGAAACTCAGTACTCCAGGGAGCAGCCCTCCACCAATGACAGATGGGGAGCTGATCCCTCAGCCCCTTCCCCCTGGGATGGGATAACTCTCAGGAGCAGCCCCTATAGTGACTCTGAGGCCCTCTAGGAACCTCAGGGTCACCTACTCGATTACACACCCTTGGTGAGGTCCCTTCCTTTCTGAGGCTTCCCTGGTGTCTCAGACAGTAAAGAATTTGCTTGCAATATGGGAGACTTGGGTTTGATCCCTGGGCTGGGAAGATCCCCTGGAGAAGGGAATGGCTACCCATCCCAGTATTCTTGCCTGGAGAATGCCATGGACAGAGGCTACAGTCCGTAGGGTCACAAAGATCAGGCTCGACAGAGCGACTAACATTCCCTTCCTTGCCTCACTTCCCCACTCTCCTGCTGGTACTTTCCGGGACATTCCTCAAATAAACGTTTTCCATTTGAACCCTTATCTCAGGGTCAGCTTCTAGGGGAGCCAGGAGGTACAGTTTAATAGCTTTTCCAGTTCTCCAGTACAGGATGCTGCTCACTTTAACGTGGCACATTTGTGTGATGATATCTTTAACATTTGTGTCCCCACAAGGCTGTAAGTACCTTGGTGAGGGAACCGAGACTCTGCTCGTTCTTGAATCATAAGTACTGAGCACGGGTCTTGGCACAATGCTGTCCCTTGTGAAATGTTTGTTGACTGACTGAATAAGCAAATGACTGAACAGACGGAATCTTTCACACCGTATGCCAGCTGTCCTAGAAAATCTAGCCACCTTTGTCACAGAAACACTGTTTCTAGGTCAAGGCTGGCAGAGGTTTCCTCAAAGGACCAGATAATAAATATTTCAGGCTTTGGTGCCATGCATTCTCAGCTGCTCTCGTAACTTCTCAGTACTGCTGTTGTGGCATGAAAGCAGTCATAGGCAGTGTGTTAACAAATGGACATGCCTGTGGTCCAATAAAACTTTATTTACAAAAACAGATAGGTTGATTAGGCCTGAGGGCTGCAGTTTGCTGATCTCTGAGTGTGTGTTTAGTCGTGTCCAACTATTTGTAACCATGGACTGTAACCCACCAGTCTCCTCTGTCCATGGGATTCTCCAGGGAAAAATACTGGAGTGAGTTGCCATTTCCTGATCCAGAGGATCTTCCTGACCCAGGGGTCGAAACTGCGTCTCCTGCATTAGCAGGTGGATTCTTTGCCTCTGAACCACCTTCGAAGCCCTTGCTGATCTCTAGTCTAGGACAAAGATGTTAACTGTTCCATGTGGGGTGTCATTTAAAAGTATTATGTTCGGTTCTTGTGGGGAACACTTGTCTTCCTTTTGAGAACCCACCTCCACCCCACTCAGGAACCTCACCTTTCCCCACTCTCCGTGTCCACGGGACTCTTCTGAAGAGTGAGAGCAGATCACCTCAGGGCCTTAGGTCCTTAACTCCATCCCTCTCCCCATATCTGGTGACTGGCTGCCCTGTTGGTTTCTGCAGCTGTTCTCATAGCCTGTTCTCTGACTTTGGTCAGGGCCTGGGTCCACTCTTGTGGACACAGTCAGCCCTGTCTTGGCTGCATTCCTCTGTAGAACCTCAAGTCACACTCTCCATCTTAGTCTGTCCTTGTGCTATTCATTTGGAGGCCTCCCCAGTCAGGTCACCTTGCTCCTAACCTGGCCCCCTCCCTGTAGATCTGTATTAGTCAGCTCAGGCTGACTAACAAACACCACAAGCTGGGTGGCTTAAACAATTGAGATTTATTTTCTCACAGTTATGGAGGCTGGACGTCTTAGCAAAGTGCTGATGGGGTTTGTTTCTTCAGAGACCTCTCTCCTTGGCCTTTTTTTCTGTGTGGGAACCCCTGGTGTCTCTGGGTGTGTTCAAATTTCCTCCTCTTGTAAGGACATCAGTCATGTTGGATAAGGACCCACCATATGACCTCATTTTAATTAAATCACCTATTTAAAGACCCTATCTCTATTATAGCCATGCTTTCCAGGAAACAAACTCACTCAGAAGGACAATGCAGATAGTGGAGTGCAGTTTATTATACCAACGGGCCCAAGGCAGAGACTCCTCTTAGCCAAGGACCCCGACCAGCATTTGTGAAAATCTTTTATACCCCATGTGTACGTGTCCAAACCCACCAGCCCAAATCCCTTGAGGCTTACAAAGGAAGGGTAAATACAATCACAATAACCCCATCATTCACGTGTTCTGTGTTCAAACAGTTAATAATCAATAAGCCCACGGTTACATTCCAACCAGTTAATAACCGATAAGTCTGTGGTTACATTCCGATAGATACTGTCCAGAGGCAGGGGTGACTAGTGTCTGTTTTCTCTTAACTGGATGTGATCTTCAAGATTCCCCTGCCCAGAGGGGGTCCTATCCTTCCATTGTCATTCCCACAGGCGCTAAGCACAGAGCTCCGAGTCCATAGGAGAGGCGGCCGAGCACGATCCGCAGGGACAGGCCTGAGACGGAGTCCAGGCCCTATGAATTCCATCTTCATCTCCAGATATAGTCACATTCTGAGGTACAGGGGTCAGGACTTCAACATATACATTTTGGGGGATACAACTCAGTCCGTAACAAGGTGTGTTGGTCAAGTTCCAAGTTCCCCACTGAAAATTCTGGATCCCTTCGCTGCTCGATGGAAGTAAGTGGACCCAGCATTTAACTCAGGTCACTTTCTAACAATATCATGCTTTCATTATAATTCTACTGCATTACTTTGCATTGGAACAGGGCCACCCCTGTTTAGTGATCTCTGATTTCTGATTTCCAAATGGTAAATGGAACACCAACCCTCCCAGTTTTACCTTTCTCCTCAGCCCAACACCCTCATCTCTGGAATTTGAGCCTAGAGGGAGGAATCTGGGCGTATCCTATTGCTTTATTTTTTAAATTTCAGAACAACATTGTGGATAACAGTTCCATTTGGAACTAGTGGGTCTGGCTCCTAATCCAAAAAGATCTTTAACCTTTTAGTATTTAGTTTCCTCATCTGTAAAATGGGATAACAACTGTAATTATCCCAAAGTTTGTTGTGAGGATTAAATTAGTTAATAGCTATAAAGTGCATAGAACTTTAGCATATCTTAATTAATACACATGCATATACTTATATGGGGCTTCCTTGGTGGTTCAGACAGTAAAGAATCTGCCTGCAAGGCAGGAGACCTGGGTTTGATCCCTGGGTGGGGAAGATCCCCTGGGGAAGGGAATGGCTACTCACTTCAGTGTTCTTGCCTAGAGAATACCACGGACAGAGCAGCCTGGTAGGCTACAGTCCATGGGGTCACAAAGAGTCAGACACGACTGACCGACTAACACCCACCCACACACATAGACACTTATAATACCCATAAAGTGTCTAGTGCACAAATAGCCCTCAATATATGTCACCATTAGTATCCTGACTTCTGTCCTCTGCCCCTGCTCACCTTGCCCAGGGCCAGAAGGGCTACTCTTATTGCCTTTCCTATGTCTCAGAGACTCCTCGTCTCATATCTGTCCTTTCCCAGTAGTTTTCCCCACTCCGTTGGGGCCGTAATGGTGTGGTGGAGCATGTTTAGTGGTTGTGGTGGGGAAGCATATAAAAACATGTTGATTTAATATCTAAAAAAACCAGCCTCATTATATGAGTATGCCAGGCACTAGGCTAGTCATATAAGAGGACAGACTTTGAACAAAAGGACATGGTTTCTCCCTCATAGAACGCTATGTAGAACATTTTTCAGTGCTGGAGGCATATCAGACAGACCAAGCTCAAATCCAGGCTCTGACCTTCACTACCTATGTGTCCTGAGCACATTGCTTTTCCTCTCTGAGCCTCAGTTTATTTATCTGTATATTGGGATAATGCCAGAGGTGTAAGATAATGTATATAAAATGGGTTCAAGCAGAATAGGTATTAAATAATACTATAGGTAAGTTCAATGGTCTAATGATATACCTGATCATGTAGATAAAGAGTCTGCTACAGTGCCTGCTATGCACATAGTAAGCACAGCTTCTGAAATGCTTGTGCGCGTATACACAAGACAGGGCTTATACAATGCTGAATTGGTACTAGCCACTTCTGTTGCAGGGGAGGAAATTGGAACAACCCAAATGTCAGATGTAAGCCTGGAATCGAAGTCGCTGCCCCCAGGGAAATTAAAACTGCACCCCACCCCTCCCACTCCAGGGAACCAAGGGAGGTGGGACAGCATCTCTTGACTGCTGAGCACAGAGGACAGAGCAGTCTGCCTGTTGGCTGTGCATTTAGGATGAAAAAAACAGGAATCAATGTTTGGGGCCATCAAGATGCCAAGGAGAATTCATTGCCAGGCCAAACCTGGGTTCTGTCCAAAAGCCACTTGCAAAGACTACAGGGAGGACGTGGTGGTCGCCAGCCAGGCCATGTGATGATGGGGGTTTGCCTTCTTCCATTTGCCATCAACCTGGCCTATCTGTGGTGGTCTTTGGAGTCTGGCGTTGGAAGATGTTGAGGCCTGGGGAGTGAGAAGTCTCTGGGTTTCAATTCTGAGACATATTTCTTTCTTAGAGGTCGCTGCAGGAATCACAGTGTCTGGACTGGGAACACAGAAAGGAAGTGGGGCCCCCACCCCACCTCCCCCGACGACTGCCACAGCTGTGATGCTGAGCCTCCGATGGTCCCGCTATTGATCCCCCCCTCCCATAATGAACTGTAACAACAACTCCATTACTCTGTGCTCACCCATTGGCCAAGGATAATATAAAATTAGCCAGCGTGCATGGGGCCTCTTAGGATCGATTTCCCTACTCAGATTACTTGTTACGAAAGAATAGAGCTGTCTCCCCCGTAATTGAACAAGTTAACTCCTTGTCTCATAAAATGTAAGCCAGTATTGATTGGCTGTTGTGGCTACAGAGGGGGGCTTGGAGAGGGGTGGGAGCACCGGGGCGTGGGGATGCTCTTCCCCTCCCCTCCTTGTCATGGTCCCCCAAGCTTTAGATGTTGGGGCATCAAACCTGAGGCTGCATCCTTGGTCTGAATAGTTATGGGGAGGGGATCTCTGAGCCCCAGTTTCACGCCCTGAGTTCCCACCTCTCCAAGCCAAGGACGTTTATGCCTGTCAGAACACTTGGGGCTCTGGACTTACACAAATCTGGTTTCAGATCCCAGCTCTGTCAAACACTAGCCTTGTGACCTTGGACCTGGTACCTGACCCTTCTGTTTATGGGGTTTAGTAGCAGTAACCACCTTAGAGGTTATTGAAGAAGATCAGAGGAGCTAACTCAGGTACAACGCCAGGCACGCAGGCAGGCAAAGGCACCGATAAACAGGAATGGCCATTAGTACTCTTGTGCTTGTTTTAATTTATGTCAGTAATAGAAACCCATCAAGGGAAGGTGTGAAAGTAAGACACACGCCTGGGCTTCTGTTGGGTGGGTGAGAAGAGACTTTAAGGTCTGGTGGGAGAAAGTCCTGTTCTAAATGCCTCTGACCACCTTTCAAGTGTGGTCAGAAACCACAGGCGTTGTGATGGGCAGGATTATTCTGACATATTTTCAAACTGGAGAGATGACTTTGCTGCTCAAGGAAGGAAGGGACTTGTTTTGCGGACCACATCAGTTCACCAGCCCCACCTGACTCCCACCTCCAACCCCTAAAGTGTTAATTACAGCCCTATCACCTCGCAGCCTCGGTGGACGTGGTCAGTGAGGCCACCTGCCCCCAGGAGAAGGCTCATGTTTGTTGTATTTGGAAACATTTCCCAAGGCCTGCACATCAAGCAGCAGTGAGCAGTGTGTGCCCAGGAAAAGGTAACATTCAAGGCTGTCATCTCCTACTGACTTTGGCTGGGATGTCAAAAGGGAGAAGGAGGCGAGAGGTGGTGAAGAAAGGATTTAAAGAGCAGCCTAGGATCCAGGTCTGGGTTCATGGTGTATGCTCATGGAAAACAAGAGCCATCTATTACAGTGTCGACAGATTTTTGCCTTTACCTAGATGTGAGGTAGACGATTCATTCTACAACTAGGAAGAACAGTAAATTTGCTCAGAAATGACCTGTATTTATTTTTGGCTACTCTGGGTCTTTGCTGCTGCCTGCGGGCTTTCTCTAGCATAGGCTCTAGGGCATGTGGACGCAATAGCTGTGGCTCAGGGCTTCCAGGTCTCGGGCTCAGTGGTCGTGGTGCATGGACTTAACTTCCCCCTGGCATAAGGAATTTTCCTGGACCCGGGACTGAATTCATGTCCTCTTCATTTGGCAGGTGGATTCTTAACCCCTGGACCACCGAGGAAGTCCAGGAATGACTTCTTCATTAGCTATGCAATTTGGGAATTTTTGCTCTAACAGTGATGATGTCAGTAAAAATAATACCAACATTTACTCTGTGGGCTTACTATATGCCAATCTCTGTTTTTTTTCTTTCTTTCTTTTTTTTTTTAATACGGGCCATTTTAAAAGTCTTTATTGAATTTGTTACAATATTGTTTCTGTTTTACCTTTTGGTGTTTTGGCCACAAGGCAGATAGGATCTTAGCTCCCAGATCAGGGCAAGACTTGCCCTCCCTGCACTAGAAGGTGAAGTGTTAACCACTGGATTGCCAGGGAAGTCTCCAGGCTCTGTTCTAAACACTTAGCCAGGGTTCCCTTACAGAAACCAGCCAGCAGCCCTCTATTTAAGTGACGTTATTACTGTAAAGGGTATCACTTGATGAGACCTTCTTTGTGCACAGACCACGGGAAGGATACTATATGGTCATCTCAACGATGCTCGCCATGTGGAGATATTTCCATTTTCTAGTGAGCATCAACTAGGTGAAGCATCTTGCACACAACTGTTGAGGAAACTGGGTTTGAAACCTAGGTATGCCAGCCTCAGAAGTCTATGCTTGAAGATATTTAATACTTTGTGTGCATACACGCTCAGTCGTGTCCAACTCTTTGCGACCCTGTGGACTGTAGCCCATCAGGCTCCTCTGTCCATGGAATTTTCCAGGCAAGAATACTGGAGTGGATTGCCATTTCCTTCTCCAGACCTTTATAAAAGTCCATTGATTTTATGACATTTTTGCTGTCTCTAAAAGGTATCCTGTGTGCTTTAGCTGTCACCCTTTCTACCCTCAACCTCCTCCAGCCCTAAGTAACCACAAATCTGCTTTCTGTTTCTCTAGATTTTCCTCTTCTGGACAGTTCATATGAATGGACTCATGTAATCCAAGACTTATGTGGTCTTTTATGATCAGTTCTTTCATTAGCATAATGTTTTCAAGGTTCACACATGGTGTAGCATGTATCAGTACTTCATTTCTTTTCTTGGCCAAAAAACTCCATTCTGTGGATATACCACATGACTTTGTTTATTCATTTATCAGTCTGTAAGCATTTGGGTTATTTCCACATTTTGGTTGTTACAAATAATGCATCTATAAATATTCATGTACAAGTTCCTATGTGGATGTATGTTTTTATTTCTTTAGGGTATATTTCTATGAGTAGAATTGTTCAGTCCCACAGTAAGTCTATATTTAATTATTTGAGAAACTGTCAGATGGTGTTCCAAAGCAGCTGCATCATCTTACATTCCTACCAGCAATGTATGAAGCTTCTAATTTTCTTACATCTTCACCAATACTTGATTGACTTTTTGATTATATCTCCCAGTGGGTGTGAAATGGTATCTCACTGTAATTTTGATTTGCATTTCCTTCATAACTGATAGTGTTCTGCAGCTTTTCATGTACTTCTTGGTTATTTGTACATCTTTTTTTGAGAAATGTCTATTCTTTTTCTTTGTCCATTTCTTACATTAGGTTATTTGTCTTTGTAAGAAGTCTTTATATATTCTAGATTCAAGTCCCTTAGATCTATAATTTGCAAATGTTTTCTCCTTATTCTGTGGGTTGTCTTTGCACTTTCTTGATGACATTCATTGAAGGACAAGAGTTTTTAATTTTGTTGAAGTCCAATTTATTTTTCTTTCATTGCTCATGCTTGTGGTATCCTATCTAAGAATCCATGAAGATTTACCCCTATATTTTCTTCTGTGAATTTTATAAGTTTTAGCCCTTGTTTTCAGGTCTTTGATCCATTTTGTGAGGTAAGGATCCAGTAATGTGAGGTAAGGATCCAATTCACACATATGGCCATCCAGTTGTCCTGGCCCCATTAATGAAAAAACTATTATTTCCCCATTGGATGGTCTTGGTATCCATGTTAAAAATCAGCAAGGTTGCAGTATACAAGGTCAATATGCCAAAATCAATTGTATTGATGCACTTACAATGAATAAGCTGAAAATGAAATTAAGAAAACAATTCAATTTATAGTACCAACTAAAAGGATAAAACATTTAGGCACAGATTAAGTGGAATAATTTAGTAATAAGGTTAATAACAGATTAAAATAAATTAATTTGGTAAAAAATAAAATAAGTGGAAAACATATAGTATGAAGACTGTAAATATTGTTGAAAGAAATGAAAGAAAATGTAAGTAACTAGAAAAAGATCTCATGTTCATAGACTGGAAGACTTAACATTGTTAAAATGTCTCTGCTCCTAGAACTGACCTATAGATTCATTGTAATCCCTATTAGAATCCCAGCTGACTTCTTTGTAGAAATTGACAAGCTGACTTAAAAATTCATAAGAAATGCTAAGAGACCTCAAAGAGTCACAGCAATCTTGAAAAAGAAGAGCAGCGTAGGAGGACGCGTGCTTTCAGATTTCAAGACTTAGTACAAAGCGATGAAACAAGACAGCGTGGCACTGGCGTAAAGAGAGACATCTCGATTGACAGAATGGAATTGAGAGTCTATTAGTAAATCTATTTTTAATATAAAACTTGGGAAATAAACAAGAGCTTAATAATTTTTGAATCTATAGACTGCCACTGTTTTCTTTCTTTCTTTTTTCTGTCCTATGTCATAAAAGCTGTGTATGTACCATAAACTCTACAAGGCATTCTGAGTGGAAGAGTGGAGGTCACTACAAGGAGGGGTGGACAGTTTCTCCCTTACTCATTTTCTGGTTTCTTTTTGAGGGGTTGTTCTCCATGTTCATTTTGAGGAGTTGTGTTTTTCATGCACCCTGTTAACTGGATGTGCAGAGGCTCTTATTTTAGTGAAATCAGACTTCCCAAAAAGGACAAGTGGCTGAAGAAGATTTCTGCCAAGCAACCACTATTAAAGTTAACAATGACAATGGCAGTAGAAGTGAAGAACAGGGTTGTTTTGTCACATCCTCTCCTTGCACAGGATTTTGACCAACCACCTTAGGAGACAGAAACAACCGTTATTTAAAAAGATCTGAAATAAGATCAAATTGCTTGGGTAAAAGCAGCTGAAATTATCAAGAAGATTTATATCCCTATTGTTGACACCAACCTAACCCTAAGGGGATATTGTGCTGTAAGATACTAGCTAATGAGAATATGAAGCCCTCACAATTAGAAAACTGTTTTTGGGACTTTCCTGATTGTCCAGTGGCTAAGACTTGGTGCTCCCAACTCAGGGGCCCTGGCTTCGATCACTGGTCTGGAAACTAGATCCCACATGCCGCAACTAAGAGTTTGAATGTTGCAATTAAAAGACTGCATGCCGCAACAAAGACCGAGATCCTGTGTGCGGCAACTAAGACCTGGCTCAGCAAAATTAGAAAGAAAAAAAAAAGGAAAGAAAAGAAAAGCATTAGAAAATACTGCTCATTTCATCTTAATTTCATCCTTTCAAAAATTTGTTTTGTGGATGGGCATGCTTTGTAATGTACATGCATTCACTCCTTCACTCAACAAAGCATTCATCTGGAGACCCTGGGGATATAGTAATAAAGAAAGCAACTGTGTGGCTCTCATGGAGCTGATATTCTCATGGGAAGAGGCCAACAATAAAGAAAGAGCATAGAGAATATACTGTCTATTATAGATTTAAAAAATTTGGTAACCACATGCCTACATATTTAAATGTACTCCTTTTTCATGAATAATGTTTTGAAGGAAAAGTTTGAGAGGTACTAAGATTAAACGTAACTCCAAAATAATGAGGGACTCACCATCCCTCGACCCCTGCCCAATGCTCACTTCTGTTTAATCTTATGTCACAATATTTTTGAATAAAACAAAATTCTAAGAACTAGCATTTTGGTGCTTTTGGTTTAAGCATTAGTTATCAATTGATGTGTAACAAATTACCATGAATTTAACACCAACTAATTTTATTTCCAGTTTCTGTGGGTCAGAAATCCAGGCATGGCTTAGTGAAGCTGTCAACCAAGGCTACAGTTGAGGTTTTGGCCAGGCTGGAATTTCATCGGAAAGCTTGACTGGGGAAAGATCTACTTCCAAGCTCACATGCTTCTTGGCACAATTCACTTCCTTGGGGACTGACCGAGGTCTCAGTTTTTGACTCTTGACCTGAGATCACCCTCAGTTCTTTGCCACACGGGCCTCTCCAACATGGCGGCTTGCTTCAGCAACACAGGCAAGCAAAGAAAAGCATAGAGGAAGTAACTAGCAAGATGGATTTGTATTCCCATGTAACAGAATCACAGAGGGGACATTCCACCCCCTTTGCCATATCCTTCTTTGTTTCTTTCTTTAATGAAACTTTAACTTTCGAAATGATTGTAGGTTCACATGCAGTTGTAAGAAATAATACAAGAAGATTCCATGTACCCTTTACCCAGTTTCCCCCAAACTAGACCTCTTGCAATATCACAAATAAGATATTGACATGCAGTCAAGATACGAAGCATTTCCATCATCACTAGAATCCCTCATGTTGCTTCAGTAGCTGCATCTGTTTCTCTCCCATCTACACTCTGTCCATAACCACTGGCAACCATTAATCTGTTCTCTATTTCTACACTTGGGTCACTTTATGAATTCTATATAAATATATAGTATATATATATATATATACACATATGTACACACACATTTAAAAAACCCTCCTTTTTTAAAAAAAATTTATTTTTATTTTTGTTTTTCCCTCCTCTATTTAAAACACACTTCTTTAGGAATCATAGCTAAACTCATAGATAATATTCTTAAGTCGACACAGTGACATATTTATTGTGTCATATTAATTTGGCATATTGATCTGATTTTTTTTTAAAGGAGCAAAGCACTCCTTAAATAATCACCAGTTTCATTTACAAAAACTCATTCCAACTTACTGAATTAGATTGGATTCCCTGGAAACTGACTTAGGTGGAGGCTTGTGTATAGCTGCTCCGTTGGGTTTTAGTCCCAGTAGACAGTCCTGTAAGGCAGTGAGGAAGGCAGAATTGGGCAGGAGAAGCTGCCCCAAGGTATGGCTGCAACTGAGGCCTCAGCTCATCTTACAGGAAGCTCTGAAACTACATGGTTTTTCAGAGTTGTCCCAAATTAAAGAAGGAGGCTGGACCTATATATCTCCATTCTAGTTCCTTTGATTTTTCATATACATTTTAGAATCAGCTTGTAGATTCTGACAAAGCATGCTGCTGGGATTTTTATTTGAATTGCTTTTAATTTATAAATGTATTTGGGAGGAATGGGCACATTCGGAATACTGGATCTTCTGATTGTTAAACATGATTTATTTGGTCTTCGCTTTCTTTCATCAGTGTTTTAGTTTTCGGCATACAGATCTTCACCTTCACTGTAATCTATTATTTGGAAGCAAAGCAAAAGTCCCTCCCACACCCCAGGGGAGAAGATTATATCAGGGTGTGAATATCAAGAAATAGAGATCATGGGCCAAGTTAGAGTTTGCTCACATCTGGGTGATGATGACCCTCATACCTTCCTGGCTAAGAGGGCTGTGGTGTTCATTGCCTCCAATGCTCTGAGGACAAGCTCTCTGAATGGTTCAGAAGAAGAGATGAGTTGGGGGAGCCAGCCTGTGTGTGTGACCTGGGTCTAACCTCCCTCCCCGTCCTTTCACGTTATTCCTTGTGCACACTCCATGCTCTCCTGCTGTTGCCCCTTCCTGAACCTTTAGCCTAGAATTAGAAAATCCACTTTCTCTGCATATCAAAAACCTGACACTCATTCAGAGCCTAGGCTCAAAGACCACCTCTTCCAGGAAGGATCCACTTTGTCCCTGGCAGACTCAAGCTCTCCTGAGTTTCTACAATATGCTGATCATACCTAGTGCATGACACATTTCATTCCGTCTTCTTTTTAAATTATTTGTGTATGAATGAGTTACATTCTTTCTCTTGTAACAGTAGACCAGGTCAAGCAAAAACATACTTTATTGGCTCATGAAATGGAAAATCCATAGGTAGACTGACTCTGGGCACAGTTGGATTCAAGGGCTCAGAAAGCACTATTAGGACCCAGTCTCTCCCATCATTCTGCTCCACTGTCCTCTTCAGGCCCTTCTTTTAAAATAAAAAATTTTTTTACTTAGTTATACATCTATTTTTGACTGTGCTGGGTCTTTGTTGCTGCACAAGTTCAGCTCTCTAGTTTCGATGCACGAGCTTCTCATTACTGTGGCTTCTCTTGTTGCAAAGCCCAATGTTGTCTTGGGCTCGGAAGTTGTGATGCATGGGCTTAGTTGCCCCATGCCATGTGGAATCTTCCAGGACAAGGGATCAGACTGTCACCGGTGTTGGCAGGCAGATTCTTGACCACTGAACCACCAGGGAAGTCCTTCAAGCCCTTCTTCATAGGTGCCCAGGGCAGCAAGGAGCTTCTGGTGGTCTCAGACCAAAGCCAACGAAATCTATCTCCAACCAAAGGAGGCAGGGCCCCTTTCCGCCCACAGAGGGTCCTGGTTGTGGCTCATGCTCTAAGTAAAACATGAGTCCATCTTCGTACCAACCATGGAGGCCAGTTGACATGGCATGAGTCAAGGTGAGGCTAGTTTCCCCGAGGAAACCCAGGACATTGGAACGGGAAACAGCAGAAACAGGTGCTGCATGCTGCTGAAGCCTCACTGTGTCCAGGTCTGGGTCCCCACGGACTGTGCCGGACTCTGGAGGGCAGGAACGGTGGCTCTTCCTTCTTCCTTTCAGTACCCGGCCCAAAGCGGAGCACATACTTAGACTCTACAGGGTTGAGTCAGTATCTGTCCAATAAGTAGATGCGTGTGCAGCCGAATGGACTAGGCGTTGGCCAGCGTTTTCTGTAAAGGGCCAGATAGTAAATAGTTCCAGCCTTGGGGGTATGCCGGTTGTAGCAGAGAACAGCCATGGACAACACACAGGGAGGGCTGTGACTGTGTTCTAATAAAACTTTATTTACGCACACTGACTTGAGAATTTCATGTCGTTTTCACGTGCGTCAGGAAATAGACCAGGCTCACAAAGAGACCGGGTACTGCCTCCGTGAATGAGAAGCGCAGGGCAGCAGATGGAAAAATAACCCACCACGGATGTCACATCCTCCTGCAAGTTTCACACCTTGCGGAGCGGACTCTGTGTGAGGCCCATTGTTGTGCCATCAACACGTGAAAAGGTAACATTTAATTTAGGTCGCGCATCTGGAGAGGGCGAGGCGCCTTCATCAGGCGGTATTTAAATTTCTGCGTTCCACACCAGTGCCTCTAAAATTGTTAAAATGCGTCGCCCTTGCAGCTTTATTAAACCTCGTCCGTTCCAGCCAAGCTTGACGAGCGAACGAGCAGCGTTTCTTCCGAGTGGAGTGGATTTGCTGGGGGCGGGCGGAATTCCGCTCCCTCCCTGACGCTCCCGGGAAGCCTGCGCAGTCCAAGGCCCCGGCCCTTTGTGCAGGCGCCCGGCGCCCAGCAATTGTGTCTCTCTAATCAACTGCCTCTAAGCAGGTGAGCATTTATCTCAGTCAGTTACCCCTTATAATTACTGTATTGAACCTAGTTGTCTATAAAATGAATGGTTTGTTCAGACACTTTACCCAAAGAGTTCATTAGGGGTTAAACAAAATGCAATCCCATTTGCAAAGAGTATAATAAATTGTTTCATCTGTGAATTTAGCTGTTCTCCCTAATGCAGACATGGGTGTTACAGTGGCTTTCCCTTGATAGGGTTATGGGTTAATGAAATGCCTTTTCTGTTGCTTATTTTCCTCTCTTCTGTGCTGAGTGATAAGTAGCTAACCAACGAAGCTTGTAATTACAATCTTACAGAAACCGGGCCGATCTGTATATAAATCTCACCATCCAATTACAAGATGTAATAATTTTGCACTCAAGCTGGTAATGAGGTCTAATACTCGTGCATGCGATAATCCCCTCTGGATGCTGGCTTGATCAGATGTTGGCTTTGTAATTAGACGGGCAGAAAATCATTATTTCATGTTCAGGAAAAAATTAGGTTGGTGGGAAGTTAATTTTCTCACCGCTCTCTGAAGCGTAGACAAGAATTTAATGATTTAATCATGATTGTTAGCTCTTTTGCAATCAATTTGTAATGATTGTGTAGCAACTCTCTTCAAGGGAAGCCGCTTTTGGAGAGGAGTTTGCAAACAGCCGTCCAGGGGGGCTGGCCTTCGAGGGATGCGTGACGCCAGGCCATTAAAGCTGTCTTCAGCGTGACTGACAGGATGCGGCGAGGCCCAGCCTTCCGGCTTGCAAATGTGCGCCCCTTCCGGCAGGGTCTGAGAAGATAGAGCATCTTAGCACTGTAGGCTGCCGGGGCTCTGACTCCATCCTCAAGGAATGGGATGCAGGCTCCTTAGCTGCCCAAACTGGGGAATCATTTTGTTGATGTCATGCGTTCTAGGTCCTGGTTTATAGACTCAAGTGTGCAAGCTATTGCCTATCTTTCCACTTTTAAAAAATTTACCGAATTCTAACTTGGAGATTCATGCTGCCTGGTTGGTGGGGGCTGTAACTTACAGATAAATCGAGTTCTTCACCCTTCCTCCCGAGAAAAGACTGACAGCCAGGTTGGTGCACTGGGCAGAGGCTGCTTCTGTCTCAGCCCGCATGGACCCTTCAGGCTCTGAGACTCCATAGCCCCCATTGCAGGCGGGAGACACAAACCCTTTTGGTGGGGCTGAGAGCCATGAGCCTCAGGTCGAGCCTCTGGAGCTGGGTTAGTTAGGCAGGCAGGTCTTGTGAGGCTTCATATCTATGGGGACCATCAGCCAGGTCCTGACTTAATAGGGGTTTCCCTGCCCAGGTCTCAGGCCAGTTCACTATTTCCCAAATTCAGGCTCTTCTGAGGGGCTGCCAGCTCACCCCAATGACCCCATCACATCCCTTCAATAACTTCACCTTTTTCAAAGGATCAGAAGAGCCTTTAACTTCAGGCATCTTCTGTGTGCAGACCTGCTGAAACTCCTGAGGCTGAGAATTACGAAGCCTGCCTACCTGCTTGAAGGAGAAGACAGAGGAAGAACAAACCCTAATTAATATTTCAATAAATTATCCTCCCGTATTGACTCAGACGTCCTCCTGTGTGTTCACTGGATGATTTATTTTCTGGGTGCCCCAAACACATTTTCCCTCCCTATATTGGATGGTGTGATTATCACTTGGAGGTGTCTGGTTGTTCCATCCAATTCAATCTAGAAGTTTTTATTATGCGCTAGCTAGATGCTTAGACTGAGCAGAGAATATCCTGTGTGTATGAGCAGGGCAGTGATAAACAGTATTAACATTTATTACTCACTGAATTTTATTGAATCTCTTTGACTCCATCCTTTGTAAAATGCATCATTATTTTATGTACTAAGAAAGTGAAAAGTTATTGCCAAAGGAGGTACGTATAGTGCTTCTTTAATCACTTAGAATTTTTATTTTGTACTTAATGAAAGGCTCTTTCATACTTATATAAACATAGATTTTTTTTCACAGATCACTCATTTGCACACATAAAGAGAAAATATAAGTGGAGTAAATTGGCAAAGATATTCTTGAACCATTTTTATATTCACAGGCCAGATTTTCTGAGCTCAGTGTCTTTGATGTTTGTGTTTCCTTAGAAGAAGGCTGCATGGTTCAGGAATTTCTTCTAAGTGATGACATCTTTGTGCAAATTTTGGTGCCCATGTGCAGGTAATACCAGTGTTGTTAGAGTTGGTCCTGGCCAATACCTATCCCAATCTCAACGATTTAAAATTGTGAAACAAAAAAATGCTCACCTCAAAAGTGATGAAATACAATAAGTATTAGGCTTTGGATCAAAGGACAGGTTTTTCCCAACCAGGGCAGGTGGAGTGAAGACAGAGACCCTGGTTCAGGCTGTGGTGAGTGGGAAGGAAGAAGTGCAGGTCAGCCTAGTAACAGGGGAACTCGGCTGTGTAGCTGAGGCAGAGGGCACTGGGGCTGAGTTCCAGAAGCTCAGAGTCACTCTAAGGCCTCCTTCTGGGATGAGGGAGGTGGCTAGTGCCCTTGAATGACTCTGGCTGGTTCTGGCAACACCAGAAGAAACAAGGAGGAAGCTGATATTGGTGAGCCTGTATCATTCAGGGCAAGTGAGACAAATGGGGCGTGAGAGTAGGTCCCATCAAAAAGTCTTGGCAGGGAATTCCCTGGCAGTCTGGTGGTTAGGACTCTGAACTTGACTGCAGTGAGCAAGAGTTCGATCCCTGGTCGGGAACTAAGATCCTGCATGCCGAACAGCCAAGAAAAAAAGAAAAGAAAAGAAAACCTTGGCTAAAGTTTCCACTCCAGGCAGGTAGATGTCCTGGCTACGCCATGCTCATTCCCCCTACTCCGTCTTGCTTGTTTATCCCACCTGGATGCCCTTGCATATTACTTCTCTGTCTCTCCAAGCACTGCCATGATGCTTTATACCATTCTTAGGGAGTAACTTGGCTTGAGGCCTTTGCCTATATTAAAATATAGCTTCCTTGAGAGGTTTTTCAGCTTGCATCCACTGTCTGTCTCTCTCAGTGCCCAGTCGCCCTGTGCTTGGTTTTCATTTTCTTGTTTTTGTATTTTCCCTCTCATCACAGGACCTTTGCACATGCTTATCTTACTTATCTTACTAGGACATCTTTCTTTCCCTGTTCATCCTGCAGGTTTTGGCTCAAGCAGCATCTTCTTAGGGAACGTTTTCCTATAGCCTGCACAGATCACGTCTTCCACTTATGGATCTCCCTAGGCTGTGTGACTTGCCTGCACAACTCTTGACACAGTTGCAATTGATCATATCTTCAAATGCCTGTATCTCATAGTAGAGTGTTAGCTCCCACAGGGCAGGGACTGTGTCAGCTTAGCTTCCCATACCCAAATACCATCTGCATGTGAATAAGTGCTCTCTCTCTCTCTCATCCTCTTATCTTTATATACATGATGAATGTATGAATGGATCATCTGTAGATGAATGAGTAACTTAGAGCATGAGTGATACATGTAAGAGGCAATTCTATGTATAACAGGAAGCAACCTGCTGAGAGTGGAGTTACCCTCTTATGAGGCCTGGGTGACTGTGAACATTATACATGACACTTAAAATGGACCACAGAACACCTACTGAGTCCTTGGAAAAATTATACTATTAATAAATGGCATTGATTTGAATTATCCCTCTACTTTCTGCTAAATATTGCCTATAAATTCCAATTATAGAGTATTTTGTCTCTAAAAAGCTGCCTCCCTTACTACAACCCTTTGCCTTGAGCCCCATGGTCATATTCTGCTTGATTTTATCTGCTGATGACTCCAGAATCACTCATCTGAACTCTGCAGGTACCCTGGGAGCCCCCAAGAGGATGGGGAGGGTTGGTCCCTTCTTCTGCCTAGAAGCTGTATACACACACCATCGTCAGAGGCAGGGAGACAGCCTTCCAGGATCGTTCCATGTTTTTTCGCTTGACTTCAGTGTTCTCTCCAATTGTTTTTTGCTTTTATTAATTTACTTATTTTGGCTGTGCTGGGTCTTAGTTGCAGCACGTGGGCTCTCTGTACTTGTGGTGCATGGCTTAGTAGTTGCAATACTTGGGCTTAGTAGCTCTGCCATAGGTGGGGTCTTAGTTCCCTGACCAGGAACTGAACCTGTGTACCTGCATTGGGAGGCAGATTGTTAACCACTGTACCACCAGGGAAGCCCCTCTCCAGTTGCTGATTTAGCTTTTCTTCTTTAAGAATTTTTTAAAAATTCTGTTAAAATATACATCATATAAAATGTGCCATCTTAATCAGTTTTAAGTATACAGTTCAATGGCATTAATTACATTCTCGTTGTTGTGCAGCCATCACCACCACCTGTCTACAAAAGTTTTCATCTTGCAAAGTTGAAACTCTGTCCCTATTAAATAATAACTCCCCATTCCCTGCTCCCCACCAGCCCATAGGAATCACCATTTTATTTTCTGTCTCTCTCTGAATTTGCCTCATGTAGGTGGAATTATATAGTATTTACCTTTTTGTACTGGCTTATTTACTTTAATATAAAGTCCATCCATGTGGTGACATGTGTCAGAATTTCCTCCATTTTAAGGCTAATAATATTCCACCATATAGCTATATTGTATCTTGTTTATCCCTTCATCCATTGATAGACATTCGGGTTACTTCTATGTTTTGGCTATTGGAAACAATGACACTATGAACATGAGTGTACAAATACCTCTCTAAGACTGTGCTTTCAGTTCTTATGTGTATATACCCAGAAGATGAACTGTTGGGTCTTAGGAAAATTCTGTGTATAATTGTTTGAGGAACTACTGTACTGCTTTTCATAGTGGCTGTGGCATTTGACACCCCCATCGACAGTGTACAAGAATTCTAGCATTTCTACTATTGACATCCTTGCTGATGCTTGTTATTTTCTGTTTCTTTTTCTTTTAATATACTGAATGTGAGGTATCTTTTTATTCTTGAATCCAAAGCCCCACCTCCAGTTCTTGTTGTGATGCTAGCTGCATTCTAAGTCTCTTCAGTTGTGTAAGAATCTTTGCAACCCTATGGACTGTAGCCTGCCAGGCTCCTCTTTCCATAGAGGTTCTCCAGGCAAGAATACTGGAGTGAGTTGCCATGCCCTCCTCCAGGGTATCTTCCCCACCCAGGGTTTGAACCCACATCTCTTTTATCTCTTGCATTGGCAGACAGGTTATTTACCACTACCACCACCAATGCTTGTGATGCAGGGATTTAATTTTCAGTGAAATTCAGCAAATAATAAATACTTAAGCACCTTCTATGAGCAAAGAGCTCAGCCAAAGGCTTTGGAGGTGGGGCAGGGGAGTAATTAAGAGCCTGGGCTCTGCCTGCAAATCTCCCTGCTGCCACTTCTAGCTGTGTGCATCACTTCACTGCTCTGAGCCTCAGTCCCCTCATCTGTAATATGGAAATGACAATAATGGGCCCATTTCATAGCATCCTTGGGAGGATTAACTTATTTAATGTATGTAGAGAGATTAGCATAGTACCTGGCATTTCTTGTTCTTTTTCTTATTTAAATTATTCTTATTTGCTATACAGAAAAAGCAGGCAGGACACATTTGAGCACCCAGGCCCCCCACTGCCCTGTCCTAGGGGCCTACCTAGCCTGAAACTATATGACCCAAATGTCAGCAGTGTTCTCTCTGGATGATGGGAGTGTTAATTTCCTTTTTCTACTTTTCTTTCCTGTTTTACAGGCTTTGAGAAATGGACATAATTCTTTTATAATCATGGACAACAGTTATAATAATATTTTAAATGAACACAGACTTCTGGCTAAAGATAATAAAATCATTTTTCTCTGCTCATCTCCCTTGAAATCTACATGAAAAAGCCACAAGTAAGTAAAAAATAGAGATCAATTTGAATTTCGATGGAGCTGGGACAAGTCTATGTCCCCAGACCATTGCTATTGTATCTGGAACAAGGCTTGGCAGGTGGAGAGAGCTTCCAGATCCCTCCTCATACTTCAGCAGGATCTGAACTTAAGGTTTGTTCTCGTGAATCAGAGGAAGGTGGTTGGAGAGACCAGAAGTGAAGACGGTGTCTGGAGAGAGGTGGAGGCTTCGCTGTGCAGGTCCAATTGAACTTGAATGGATGGGGAGGTGAGCATGGTGGAGAAACCATGGGGACAAGCAGTTTCTCTTGCCTGGGAACTGATCTGCCAGCAAGGGGGACCACGGGTGGTGAGGTGGAGTGAAGGGTGAGTAGGCAGTGATCCCTGAGCTCCGTGCAGAAAGCCTGAGACGGATGCTCTACCCGCTCCCATGTGAAAGACTTGGGTGCCTTCTGCCTTGGAACACAGGAAATAGATCATGCCTGAGACTTCAACTCTGAACCGAAGTGTAGGCTTCCCCAGCCCAGGCTCTGACACCCTCCCCCATGCCTCCCACACACAGCATCTCAAGAGGAGGAACCGTCATAGAGGAGTCAACGCATGCCTGTGCATGCACATCAAAAGATTTTTTAAAAGTGTGAGAAAAATCAGAAGGGAGGAAAGAAATACAGTAAGTCCCCTACATATGGACCTTCAAGTTTCAAACTTTCAAAGATGCAAACGTGGGTTTGCATGTTCAGTCATGTTCACGTGTCTGGCATGCATTGTCACATGCATGCGCCTATGCAAGGGGTTGTGCTTTGGTGTACCTTGCAGTATTGTATAGAGTACAGTAGGAAAGTCTCTTTATTTCAATCCCAGAGTGTCTGGCAGCAAGTGTAAAAGCGCTGGTGATGTAGCTGGTCCTACTGTACTTTTCAAGGTGCTGTACTATAAGACTGAAATTGTTGTCTTTACTGTGTTTGCTTTTTTATGTATTATCTGAATGAAAAATATTATAAACCTATGACAGTACACTACTATGTGAAAGTGTCAGTCGCTCAGTTGTGTCTGACTCTCTGTGACCCATGGACTGTGGCCCACCAGGCTTCTCTGTCCCTGGGATTCTCCAGGCAAGAATACTGGAATGGGTTGCCATTCCCTTCTCCAGGGGATCATCCCAACCCAGGGATCAAACCCAGGTCTCCGGCATTGCAGGTGGATTCTTTACCATCTGAGCCACCAGGGAAACCCACACTACTATATAGTGGATTGTATTAGCTGTGTCCCTAGGCA
Organism: Odocoileus virginianus; assembly: GCF_023699985.2. Taxonomy (NCBI): domain Eukaryota; kingdom Metazoa; phylum Chordata; class Mammalia; order Artiodactyla; family Cervidae; genus Odocoileus; species Odocoileus virginianus. Next base: position 36,883,527 of record NC_069693.1, read on the forward strand.
AACCTTGTTGGACTTACGAACATGCTTTTGGTACAGAACTTGTTCACATGTGGGGGACTTCCTGTATCAGCAAAAGCTGCTGAAGATCACACATCCCAAGAAGAATTACTCAGCATAATAGAGGGAGAGTTGGACAAGTGGTTATCCATAGACTCAAAGAAATAAGCACAGTGTGATCTTTCTACAGAAGGAACTCAAGAGTTGGTGAAAGGCCAGTTAGCAAAGCTCAGGGAAGAAATAGAAAGTAGAAGCTTGACAGAGTTGAATACCACACTGAAAGCAACAACAACCTCCCCAAATAAGCATGACTAAAAATTCAACCAGGGGGATGGAGAACAGGTCAGAGAAAATTTTAGGTGTGAAATGGAAGAGAATGGAAAATGTAAAAATGATAGAAGATTATAGACAGGGAAGACAAAAGAGATCAAACATATGTATAAATGGTGGACTTGAAGATGAGAACAGAATGGTACATAAATAAATACTCAAAAACATAGTTAAATAAATCCTTGCGAAATAAAGGCTTTAACTGTATGTGGAATGAGGACAACAAAAATTATGTAAAAAAATTGGTGAGATTCCTAAAGTCTGTGTGTCCTCCAAAAACCAAACAAACATAAAAGAGAGTTATTAGCATCTAAGGTAGAAGGTATTGGGGGAAGAAAGTCATGTACAAGGGGAAAGAATTGGGTAGAATAACTTCTCCACAGAAGTTTGCAATTCATAAGATGATGGAGCAGTGTTTATGCTCTGATATGAAAAAATAAGACCATCAATTTATGCCCCACCAAATTATCACTCACATATGAAAACAACACATATTTTCAAGCATGTGATATGTCAGTTATTAGAACCTATGGACCCTTCTTGGAAATTTTAAAAAAAGAAAGAAGTGCTTAATGAAATCTAGAAAACCTAGAAATGAATTAAACAGAGTAAAGAATTCTGATCCCTGGTTGGGGAACTAAGATACCACATGCTGAAACCCACATACTGCAGTGAAGAGCCAGCACAGCCAAAAAAATCAAAGCGAATTCTGGGGTGAGAACTAATAGAGAGGACTGGGGTAGGAGAGTGTGATTTACCCCATCTCAATCCCTAAACTCAGACTAAATATCTTCCTGACCCAGGGATCAAACCCACATCTCCTGTGTCTCCTGCATTGGCAGGCAGATTCTTTACCACTGAGCCCACTTTACCACCTGGGAAGCCCACTTTATACCTGGTCATGTATAAATGTCAATCGCAATCTCCCAATCCATCCCAACCCCACCCTTCCCACCTTGGTATCCATGTTTGTTTTCTATGTCTGGGTCTCATTTTCTGCTTTGCAAGTAAATTCATCTATACCATTTTTCTGTATTCCACATGTATGCATTAATATATATTTGTTTTTCTCAGAGCAGTGGTTCTTAGCTAGTGATTCTCCAACCTGAGGTGGGAGTAGGGGGCATTTGGCAATGTCTGGAGTCCTTTTGGATTGTTATGACTTGTGAGGGGGTGCTGCTGGTATCCAGTTGGCAGAGATCAGATGCTGTAAACACCCTACGATGCACAGGACAGCTTCTCCCCTCCCCAACCAAAAATTACCCAGTCCAAAATGTCAACAGAGCCACGGTTGAGGACTCCTTCGCTAGTGCGATGGACGTCAAACTGTGGATAAGAAGTCTCAGTTTCCTGACGCTGCCCAGAATTCATTTACATTTGACATCAGTGACTATGCTCTGCCTCTCAAAGGAATTTTTATTTGAAAAAACCTGCTGTGATAGGGAGCTGCTTGTCTCAAAGGGCTCCTCTCTAATGGAAACCTATAGGCAAGTGGGAGAAAACTTGGGGTGCAGAGAATTTCCTGGATGGCTTCAAGAAGTACCAGCAGGCAGGCCACCATTCTCTGCAGTGCGACCTTGACCAAGACATCTCAGTCTCATGGGCTGTCCCCTGTTTTGAGAATTCTTATGCCCCTCCAAGGTCCTGCAGCCCCCCTCTGTGGCCCCACTTCCCCACCAGTTCCGAAGCCTCCTGCTTGCTCACCTCACCCCATGAAGTCCCCTCCCCTGGGACTGCCTGCACTTGGCCATCCTTCTCCAGCGCCTTTGAAGATTTCCAGCTTTTCTAGTCCGGAAGCCGCACACAGGGTCAGGCTTTGGAGCCCGATAATCACTCTGTTCTGCCAGTGCCCAAGTGCCACGAAGCCTCTTTTCATGCCTATTTAAAGCCTCTAAGGGGCTTTCAAGTGCTCTTTGATAAATCATAGTAAGTGTTATTCCGGCCACTCCAGAGCGGTACCTGCTCACGCCCTCCCCCGTCTCCCGGGCGGCTGCTCCCCATCACTGCGTTTCACTGGCGACAGTAATTCATTCCACTCGAGCTGACGAGCTTAGTTCCCATTTATTTGCACATTATGAGCTGTGTCACTCCACTTACCCTCTAGACAGTAAATGGTTTGAAAAATGCAACTGTAACAAATATTCGGGAGAGGATAAGAGAGAGGAAAAAAGAGTGAGAGAGTGAAGGAGGGAAATGAAACCTTTGAATTCAGAGCCCAAAAAACCCCAGAGAATGAATAAATAATGCTCTTGAATGATCTCAATCAGCAATAGCATTGGGGAAGCTGCAGAAACTTCCAAGCCTTCCTCGGAAATGAGTCTCATTCTCTGTCTCTCTTGACTTTAGAGTCTGAATTCTCTGAAAGTGGGGCTATATCAAATGCTATTCTCAGGTCAGGAAAACAATTAGGCTGCAGTGTCGGCTTTTACCTTTGAGATCAGAGAGGCTGGGCTGTTTTCTCTGCCTGGTGAAGGTCAGGGTCCCCGCTCTGTAGCCCCTTTCCTTGTGATGATTGGAATGACTTTCAGGGAAACTGAGGCAGCTTGGAAAGGTGATGCCTCTTCTTCTAGGTCTCAGAGCTTATACCAACCAGGACTTGAATCCAACTCTTCTAAAACCCTGGTGTGACTTGGCTAATGTAGCCTACATAGCACCTTTTTGAGTAGTGTGAAGAACTGACCCATCACTCCTAACTTGTAACTAGGCTATGGTTTGGAAGGCTGATGGTGCCTTGAGTGAAGAGAAGGTTCCCTTTTCCTCTGGGAAGATGAAACCCCATGCTAGGACACAGGGTCTGGCTTGCAGTGTAGGCTGGTTTTGTGCATGCATGGTTGCTAAGTCGCTTCAGTCGTGTCCGACTCTTTGAGACCCAATGGACTGTAGCTCGCCAGGCTCCTCTGTCCGTGGAATTCTCCAGGCAAGAATACTGGAGTGAGTTGCCACAGCCTCCTCCATGGGATCTTCCTGACTCAGGGATTGAACCCTCGTCTTTTGCATCTCCTGCATTGGCAGGCGTGTTCTTTACCACTAGTGCTACATAGGGAGCCCAAACTGGTTTTAGCCTTACTCATACTTCCAGCTGGAAGCCTTTGTGCAGTGTACTTCCTGCCCAACCGTACATGACATCTTGCCATGATAATCCAAGAAAGGCCACTTCCTGTGGGATGTGGGGAATGGGTACCAGAATGTTTAAGGCTAAACCTAGGCTGTATCTAGGAAGACGGCAGCTTGTGTCAAATCCAAGAGGTGAAGCAGGAAGGGAGAGAGATTATAGACTAGCAGGACCCGACCCCGGAGGTTGTACTCAGGCTGCACTGGAAGAACAGATTTAGTCAAGGGGCTCGGGACTGAGGATGTGCAAAGCTAGAGTGTACCTGTGGTCAGCACATGCTGTGGGGTAGCCCAGCCACTTAAAGGAAGCAGGTGGGGCTGGAAGTATGACCTGTCTCTTGAGCCATGACAACTGCCTGGAGGCTAGGATACCAGATGAAGTCATGACTAAAATCTTGATTTGAACCCTGGCTCTATCACAGTGGTAGATGAGGTCTTTGATCAGTAAATATTTACTTATTCCCCTACCTTGATGGTCAGAAGGTATTAATACATCCTTTTGATGTTGGGCTGAGCCATGTAGCTTGTTTTAGCCCATAAGATGTTGACCAATTGTGATACAAGCAGAGGCTTGAAATGTGCTTACAAACTTGCCTTCTCATCCTTCTGTCATTGCCATGGGAACATATACTGGGGAGCCAAGTGGTCCCACTAGGAGAAACACATAAAGCAGACCTGAACCAAACCCAGATCCAAGCCTAGCTGAGTCCAGGCTAGATCAACCAAACTGGAGCCAAACCGCAGATCACTGTGGTTGTTTGTTATGTAGCAATAGCTGACTCAGACAGCTACTTGCTGTGCAGTGTTTGAACGTTCTTTATCTACCAAGGCTCTCATTTCTTCATCAGTAAAATGGGCAAATATAGTGCTATTGTAAAAATTAAACGAAATAATAGCATAATGTACTTCACATATAGTATATAGTCAATAAATATTAAATATGATTGTGATTGTTATTTTAAATCAATTCCTACTTCCTTTGCCCTTTTCTTGCTTCCTTCCCATGCTTTCTCCCCACCTCAGGCATCACCAGCCCTGTAAGTTGGGAATGCATTGGAGAGAATGAGTTGCCAGATCCTGGCCCATCTTATTAACTACTGCTTTGTGGGGAGAAAGAACAACATAGAGCCTACTCACTGTCACAATAAGACTGAACACACAGAATATTTCCTTGTGAAGTATCAGACTCCAAAAGGAGGTGTGAGGGGGCCTAATGCCGAGGTTTCCTGTTGTTGTTGTCATTGTTCAGTTGCTAAGTTGTGTCTGACTCTTTGCAACCCTATGGACTGCAGCACTCTGGGTTCCTCTGTCCTTTACTGTCTCCCGAAGTTTGCTCAAATTCATGTCCATTGAGTTGGTGTGATGATAGGAAGAAGCCTATCCCATCAATGGAGAAATGCACCCGGATCTCCAGCCTTAGAGCTATAGTGCTGACCCAGGTTTAGCCCTTGTCTGCGCACCACCTTTCACAGTTTACAAGCACTGATGCTCATGATCACTTGGGTGCCTTGCAAGCGTAAGGGTTACTTACACTTTGCGGATGCAAAAGTGAGGGCAAGGAAGTGGCCGAGCTGACGCACATGGTCCTCCACCGACTAAGGCTCTCCCACCCACCACCTGCCCTTGCCGAAGAGGCTGCTGGGAACCATTCTCAGGGTGAGATCAAGAGAGATTATCATGCTTAGCAAAGTTGAAACCTGTTAAGGTTTGCAGGCACATCTGTCAGTGAGCATTCACAGGTGTGACGAGCAGGAAGAGTTTCAGAGATTGCTGAGGGCAGCCTTGTCCCCACATTGAGTCATTTGCACAACACCCTGAGCGTTTCCTGGTGGTTTAGAGGGTAAAGAATCCACCTGCAATGCAGGAGATGCAGGTTGGATCCCTGGGTTGGGAATATTCTCTGGAGAAGGAAATGACAACCCAGTCCAGTGTTCTTGCCTGGGAATTCCCATGGACAGAGAAGCCTGGCGGGCTACAGTCCATAGGGTCACAAAGAGTCAGACACGACTGAGTGGCTGACACTTTCACTTTCTAAGGGTTCCTGTCATGTCCACGTGCCCTTTTCCCTTACTTTGATCCCTTTTCCCTAAATAGACCCCATGTATTTATTTTTTTAAGAATTTTTTTTATAACGACCGTTTTTAAAGTCTTTATTGAATTTGTCACAGTATGGCATCTATTTTATGTTTAGTTTTTTTTGACCATGAGACATGTGGGGATCTTAGCTCCCTAACTAGGCATCGAACCCACACCCCTTGCATTGGAAAGCGAGGTCTTAACCACTGGACCACCAGGGAAGTCCCTTGTATACCTTTATTTTTAAGCAAAATTTTATTGTATCTGTGAAATCATGGATCTAATGTGCTGCTGTAATTTTTCCAAGTACACATTACTTGGAGTATTCAAACAAAAATTGTTTAACCACGGACCTCCTACATCATCAGGTTCATGCTACCAGGGAAGTGTCATTGTGGGAAATGCTGATCTAGTTAGTCTAAGGCTTTTATTTTTTGGAGGGAAACTGAGGCAAAGACAGGCAGTGGGGTTCGCCAAGGTCACGTACCTGGATAAAGGCAAAGGCAGGGCCTGGTCTGCAAAAACTTAGCTTGGGCTTTCATGCTGTAGCAGGTCCCCAGGGTGCTCCCTGGGATGTCAGTTCTACTCACAGCTCCTATTCTACGTGATAAAGCAGCAGTCCCCAACCTTTTTGGCATCAGGGACTGGTTTCATGGAAGACAATTTTACCACGAATGGGGCAGGGAATGGTTTGTGGATGATTCAAGCACATTCCATTTATTGTGCACTTTATTTCTATTATTATTACATCAACTTCAGGCATGAGATCCCAGAGGCTGGGTACCCCTGTCATAAATGATTCTGGGCCCCAGTGAGCTTGGCATAAACCTTGTCAAGATGGTTTGCTTGGCACACACTGATGTGACCCCAAGAGAGCCAGTCATGATGTTTCCAAACTTCTCTGGCCATGGAAAAGTTTTTCCCAGATCAGTTTGCACAGGCTTCTGGAAAGGCAACATGCTGGTGAGTTTGTCTGAAGCTCTGGGCCCAGCAGCTGAGGTCCAGGGACCACCCCAGGCTCACTTTGTCTGGGAAACCAAGTCCCTACCCTGAATCCTGAGTCAGAATTGCTTCTTGCCTCCAAACAGGGACAAGAGAGATGGCTACTGCTAGGATGCCTGCGAACCCTGGGGACTTGTATCCTGGAGGCAGCAGGACGGCTGGAGGAGAGGTGCTAGGGAGGGGCTCCAGAGGAGAGCCTGGCTATGGGGTCAGCTGCTGTGGCAAGTCCTATACCTGAAGACCACCAGACCCCTCCTGACCCCACTCCAATCACACCAGGCTTTCAAAACTGACCCATCAGGGGATTTACCCTGACTTTGTCTCTCACCAGCTGGGTTAACTTGGGTGACTTAGGACCTCTGTGACTCAGGTTCCTTATCTATAAAATGGGATAACACCATTCACACTGTTATAATGAGAAAATGTACATAAAGTACCCAACGCAGACCCTGGTGGGTAGATAGCCAGTAATGGTAATTATTAATACTATCACCATCATTATCAACAGCCTCAGCTTTGAACTTGCTCCATCCCCTCCTAATTCTGTGATTCTGAGCATCCTGTCTCTTGCTTTCTCACTTCCTGGTTATCACATATCCAGCAGAAACTACTCCTTGGCTCTCAAAAGTATAACGAATTTCTGGGTAGGCGGAGAAAGTACCTTTCTCTATTTTCCATTGATCACATTCATTTCTGTTTTAAGTACCACTGTATGGGGCAGGTGGGGGACTTAAGCTCATCACTTTGGAATCCTGCCCTCTGTCTTCCAGTGGCCAGGTCTGTCTCGCTGGGTTTGACGTCATTGAACTGGTGGACTCAGTGGTCCACAGAGGTCCCTGTGGAGGCTTTGAGGCAGACACTGTAGGTGCTTGCTCTACTGTATTGCCCTTTACCTTTCTTCAAATTATCATTATCAAATCTGAAAATGTTGAGAGTTTTGGGAAAAGTGTTTTCTCACCTTCCCAAACAAAGAAGGCATCCCAATAGTTATCTCTTTTATATTCTTTACTCCCTCCCATCTTGTACACTATAGTGTGAAGATGTGATAGCTGGGGCTGTTGCAGCCGATTTGCAACCATGAGGAAAAGACCAAGAGAATCCTATAGATGCTGACCAAGATCCCTTTCACTCTTGAGTTTCCAAACAAGACCACTGGGTAGATATAGGTTATAGGAGATGGGTTCAGTTAGGGGCAAGATCAGTCTTCTAGGGCCAACAAGCACATACTGCTGAGTGCTAAGTACTATGTTAGGCCCAGAGGTAAGCAAGAAAGAAAAATGACCACAATAACTTTCTGCCATCATCATATCTATGTGGCTAAACAACATTTTAAGCTTGCAAACTTTGATTCAGCTGGTCTTCCTAGGACTGGGTTCCAGACTCAAAATCTGGTGGTTCATCCTGGGGCAACTCATTAAAATGATTTTGATCTGAGTTTCCATTTGTGGAAAATGAGGTCAGTTAGCCTTAGCTCATAAGGTTCTCCTGGGATGATGGCAGTAAAAAGCTGAACATACTTCAGTGAGTTCTTGAGAAGTTAATGATTTGACTATTGCGGTTATTAATAAATATTACTGCCCTGGTGTCAAGAGGCTTTTTCTGGAACCCTCTTAACAGTCAGGCCTAGTCTCCCTGACTGGGCCCACGTCTGGGGTCCCAGGTCTCAAGACCCACATGGGCCTGTCTGGAGGTCAGGGTGGCCTGACACAGAGACTTCACATCCTTGTGATAGAGGCATCGAAAAGAAATTAATTCTCTCCATTCGGGGGCCTTCCTCTCTATTACCTATTCATCAAAAATTGCCCAGCGTTTGTGCATTTTTCATTACAAGAGTCAACATTTGCCACGTTAATAAAGCAAGGGGCTGCTTTTCTCCTCTCAGAAATAGAATATGTAACGACACGGCCCCTTTGATGTTTCTCAGCCAATACAATATGTATCTGAATGAGGATGAAAGCCATCCTGTTAGGGCCGGGCTGCGGAGATGCACTATAGAGGGGAGCCGGGGACGGGCAGGGAGGGGGTCCTCTGCAAGAGGCTCAGCAAGGCAGGAAGTGGGCTGGGCTCCGAGGGGAGAATTAGCTTTCTGTGGTCTCCATGCCATCCCAGCCCCCGAGAGGCCTCGCAGGGTCAGAGAAATAATGGAAAGATTCTCTTGTGCTCTATCAGTAACTCATGATATCCAGGAGCGAGGAGGTGACATGGGGTGCCAGAGAAGAGTATGGAAGCCCAGTTCCTGGACCGAGCTCAGCTCATGGTGTCTGGGATGCAGGATGGTTGGCGGTAGGCCAAGAAACACTTTCTCTCCAGGTGGTTTGTGTGCATCACAGGGGACCATGTGTGGGCATGTGCCTGTGTTTCGAACATGCGTCTGGTAGGATGGAGCCGTTTTTGTCCTCAAAAGCTACCATTGGTCCTGAACATGGATGATGCCAGTGCTGTGGGAAGCACTTGGGGTGATGAACTGAATGGGCCTCTCCCCATCTTTGTCCATATGGAGTTGACAGTCTAGTTGGGGCGAGGCCCCTGTGATGAGACGTGAGCATTCAAGGTTCCATTCAAAATCTGAACGGTCCCTGGAGCCGGGCCGCAGGGCAGGGTGGACAGAGCCTCAGAGGAGCCAGCAGCAGGCCCTCACCCTTGGCAGTGAGACAACTGCAGACCATCGATGGGGCCCTGGAACAAGTGACCGGGGCAGGAAGCCAAGTGGCGCGCTCTCCTCTGCCGTATGACCCCGTGTTTGACATGGCTCGTCTTTACGGAATACTCTGACCTCAGAACCTTTAAAAAACTCAGCCCCCAAGGTAAACTACGCCCGCCCCCATGTCTTCAAAGACCTCACAAGGATGACACGAGAAGGAAAGCCACTGATTTTCTGTCCCATCAGCCTGTCTCCCCCTGCCCAGCCAGCTCTCTCTCTCGTTTTGGAGAATTCCACGAAATGCCTCCAGGCTTCCCTGGTGACTCAGTGGTAAAGAGTCTGCCTGCAATGCCGAAGCTGCAGGAGACACAGATTTGCAGTTTCAATCCCTGGGTCAGGAAGATCCCCTGGAGGAGGGCGTGGCAACCCACTTAAGTATTCTTGCCTGGAGAATCCCACGGACAGAAGAGCCGGAGGGCTACAGTCCGTAGGGTTGAGGAGTTGGACACAGCTGTAGTGACTTAGCACACACGCATGAAATGGCTCACAACAAAGGCATGGGAAGGTGTGCTAGCTTTTCTAGTCACTGGCTGTGTGGCCTCGGGAAAGCCACATACCATCTCTGAACCTCAGTTCTTTCACCTGTAAAACAGGCATGACAATAATGCTTCTCAAATAGGGCTCTTGCGTCCCGAGTGTGATGCCTGGCATGCAGCCGTCCCTGGGCAGAAATGGGCAGTCATGGCCCACTCTCTCATTGAGGTAAGCCATTGAGGTAACAAGAGCTGGAAGACATTGTCTGAAGACTCAACTCAAGCCCCTTCAGGAAGCCTCTGCACCATGCCAAGCCTCAGTTGTCTCATCTGTGAAGTGGAGCTCCAGTTACCCACTGGCCCCTACTCTTGATTCACCAGGGTCAGTTGAGGTAAGGTGTGTGTAGGAGGTCAGTGGAATGGCTGAGAGTGCCGAGACCAGAAGCAGTGTGGCCAGCTGCTAGCGGAACTTTGGCTTCAGTTACTGGTCGGTAGTATGAGATGACAGCAGAACCTTCCCAACAGAGCTGCCGTAAGGATTCAAGGAGCACTTATGCTTGAGGTGCCCGGGCCATTCCAGGCACCAGGGTCCCCCTCTGTTCTCAGGAATCCCCATTGTGTGGGGGAGAAAGACAACAAACCAATATCTAAGAGATGCTGTGGAAGAGTGACAGTGTCTCCTGATTATATCTAATGTCTGCACAATTACTCACAGCACGCTCCTTCATGGGGCTTCCCAGGTGGCTTGGTGGTAAAGAATCCACCTGCTAATGCAGGAGCTGCAGGAGCCCTGGGTTTGATCTCGGGATTGGGAAGATTCCCTGGAGGAGGAAATAGCACCCCACTCCAGTATTCTTGCCTGGAAAATTTCATGGACAGATGAGCCTGGCGGGCTACAGTTCATGGGGTTGCAAAGAGTCAGACACAACTGAGCAATTGAGCACGCACACATGTCCCTTTCACACTCAAGTCTAGTTTGGAAGATAAATTCTATCCTCTTCCTCACTATGGAGAAAATGAAAGGGAATGATAAGTGAAACAGTAAAAAAAGAAGAGCATGTTTAGATGGGTTAGAAAGCCCACTCAGGGACTTCCCTGGTGGTCCAGTGGTTAAGACTTCACCCTCCAGTGCAAGCATTGCAGGTTCGATCCCTGGTTGGGAGCCGAGATCCCACCTGCCTTGCCACTAAAAATCCAAAACGTAAAACAGAATGAATATTGTAACAAATTCAATAAAGGCTTTCAAAGAAATCTTAAAAAAAAAATAAAAAAGGTCACTCAGAGGATATGATGTTTTCATCAGACCTGAGTAAAAGGAAAGAGTCAGTCCTGTGACGATTAGGTCAATGAGCATTTCAGGTGGAGGGAACAGCAGGGGCAAAGGCCCTGAGGCAGTGCTGAGCTTTGGATAACAGGAGGACCACAGTGTCCTGGAGCAGAGGAGAGAGTGGAGCCAGATAGAGGGCCTGGGGAGGGGGCAGGGCCTGGTCACAGAGGGCCTGGTGGGCTTTGGGAAAGGAAATTAAATTGTGTTCTTTAGGTCATAAGTCAGCACATGTTTTTTCTGCAAAAGGTCATAGAATAAAGATTCTAAGCCTCACAGGCCATAAGCTCTCCGTTTCCCTACTGGCCTAGTCAACTCTGTTGTAACATGCAAGTTACCGGCTTCAATATGCAAACAGATGGATGGGGTTGTGTTCCAACAAAACTCTATACATAACAACAAGGAGCAGGTGATTTGACCCCAGGCTGTAACATGCCAACCCTGGGAGATCATTGGTTCAGTCTCTCAGTTGTGTCTGACTCTTTGTGAGCCCATGGACTGCAGCCTGCCAGGCTTCCCTGTCCATCACCAACTCCGGAAGCCTGCTCAAACTCACATCCATTTAAGTCAGTGGTGCCATCCAACCATCTCATCCTCTGTCACCCCCTTCTCCTCCTGCCTTCCATCTTTCCCAGCATCAGGGTCTTTTCCAATGAGTCAATCTGTGCATCAGGTGGCCAAAGTATTGGAGCTTCAGCTTCAGCATCAGACCTTCCAATGAATATTCAGGACTGATTTCCTTTAGGATGGACTGGTTGGATCTCCTTGCAGTCCAAGAGACTCTCAAGAGTCTTCTCCAACTCCACAGTTCAAAAGCATCCATTCTTTGGTGCTCAGCTTTCTTTAAGGTCCAGCTCTCACACCCATACATAGCTGGATTTTAAGCAATGGCTTGACCGTGGTATGACACAATCTGATTTACGTTGTTAAAGTAACCTCTCTGATTCTTACATTATGTGGATAATGGATGGCAGTGGGTCAAGAGAGATAAGCTGCAAAAAAAAAAAAAAATTACTTCAGAAACCCACATAAGTGCTGATGGACTCAGGAAACAGCAGAGGAACTGGAGAGAAGGGATGGATTGGGGAGCTATTTTGAAGGGAAGCAGCCCAGATGGGAGGTCTGTTACTGTGAAATGTGGGTGAAGCACAAGGTGTGATCATCACCATTGTCATCTATACTCCTTTTTGCTCATCAGTGGGGCTGACTAGCCTGGCAACCTCCAGGCCCATGCAATAAGCTTTGCAGAAATTGCCTTTTCAGTTCAAATCACTTACAAAAGCTCAGGCTGCAATTATAAAGCTTCATAGCTGTGCAGCATCCATAAAAAGAGGTAATTTTAATATTTGGTTCAACTTCAAAGCAGTAACTTAGAATTATATATACCCCATTAAAATATAATGTTTCTCCCCCAAACTAATCAAATGGCTAAATCAATTGTTGGTGGATTGCCAGTGGCCTGAGGATCAATGGGAATAGAAAATGTATTCTATATTTTCCTTGTTACGTCGAGTTAGAGAACATATTTTATTAATGTTCATCCTTTAGAGACCAGATTTGTGTGTTCGCTAAAATAAATACTACAATCTTTAGGACTTGGTTAGGTGGAGAGGGCAGGATTAAAAGGCCAAACAACGATTCACAAGGAAGCAGCCATTCTAGAGCCCTTGTGGGGTGATGGGACTCAGATCCAGGGAACTTCAGTCTTGCATCTCCCACTCACAACATGTTGAATGACTTTAGAATACGTCCTTTCTCTTCTTAGTTGCTCCATTTGTCAAATGAGGAGTTTGGACAAGGTTAGTGAAGGTAAACAGGTTTTGAACTAATTTAATTTAATTAGTCATCACTGCATGGAGCCTTCCATGGGGAAGGATTGTGAAACTATGACTGAGTTCAGAGGGAGGGAATGCAGCAATTGATTAGTCATGTCTTCCATGGGCATAGGCTAGGCATCCTGCAAGCTAGGTGTTTGTGATCTGTGTATTAAATGAATTCTAAGATCCCTTCTGTTCTAACAGGTTGAATAAAGGTCTATTAGTCTGAATAGGTAATCTCCTCTATGACTTGTAGGATCTTTTCAGGCCCTCCGTGGATGGTCTCTCTCCCTTCCCTATGGCCAGCTTTGGCTGGACTGGGAACTCACTGAGACTAATAGATTCCAAACTCTGTGTGCAATAAGTCAGTTGCTACATTTCAATGATGCTTACTATGCACCAGGCACTGCAGATCTAAAGGTCCATCAGCCATGACTGCAGCCTTTTATGAGCAAGGACTATGGAGAAGGGCATGTAATTTAAAGGACCGACTTACATAAAGCTGTAAGATGGCCCAAGTCTCCCTGAATTTTCCATCCATACTTGGGAAGACCTGGTCAAGAGCGTGGGTCACTGCCCTCAACTCCTGAGTCTCTCTTTTCTCTTGGTGAGTTGTCACCTTCCCTTTAGCAGTTGCACTGTTAGGTTGCAAGCAACAGTGACTGACTCAGGCAACAAAGAAATTAGAAAGCTATAGGAAGAGCTCACTGAGTCGATGGAAGCCTGGAGAAGTGGCTCCAAAAAAGTCAACACTTGGAGTTCAGGGTGCTGGAGCTGAACAAGTACATGGGACACTGCTCTTGAAATGTTTTCCACTCAAGATGCAATGTCTTGGAAATATTTTCTAATTTTTCTTGTTATGGCTTCTTAGATATACCCATCCTTTAAAAGTGGACACAATTTCCAAATACATGAAGTCTTCTCATTTAAATGCTTTCTTCCCTGCTATCACTCTCTGTGTTTCTTCAGTCTTTTAACTTTATTGCAGCTTTCCATGGCTATGGCAAAGATCTTTCTTGGTACATGTCACACTGCACTTGATCTTCTGATATTGATTTCTAACATAATTCCACAATGATAAGAGAACAGACTGTGTATGATTTCAATACCTTTAGACCATGAAATTTTTGTGTCTTTTTGAAAAATTTTGTACCTTTCTGCACCTAGATATGTTCCAGTGTTTCCTGGTTTATAGTCTATGGGAACTCGAATAGAATTGTATTCTGCTGTTGTGTGAAAATTGTATAGACCTAGGGCTTCCCAGGCAGTGCTAGTGGTAAAGAACCTGCCTGCGAAGGCAGGAGATGTAAGAGACAACGTTTCGATCCCTGGGTCAGGATGATCCCCTGGAGAAGGAAATGGCAACCCATTCCAGTATTCTTGCCTGGAAAATTCCATGGACTGTGGAGTCTGGCAGGCTGCAGTCCATAGGGTTGCAAACAGACATGACGGAAGCAAATTAGCACATATGCATGCTCATATGGTTGCATATGGTTCATAGTGCTTTTCAGGTCTACCAGGTCTTTCTATGTTTCTGTCCATTCTGCTAATTTTGGAGAGTTTGATACTGAAACTCCAAGTAAAAATCTTAATTTATCTACTTAAAAGGATAGTTGTAATATATAGAGGAACTATTTGTAACTTTGCCCTATATTTTCCAAGTCTCTCGTAAATGTGTTATCATACTTTGATAATTAAAAAAGAAAATCTCTTGTTTTGGGAGAGAGGTCAGTTGGTCAACCTTGGGCAACATGCTGTTTTCTTGGTAGGGGACTATAAGCAGACTTGATTTATAGGCCGATATAATGGAGTAAAGAGAATACCCCAAAGAAGACCCGGTACAAACACAGGAGAAGGGGGAGAAGGATGTTGGGAGGTCAGAATCAGAATGTACCTGGAGGGATAGCTCTGTGACGCTGTCTTGGCAGCCAATGTGAGCCTCTTCTAAGGCTAATCAAGGATCAGCTTAGGCTGCTGGTTCTATTTTCTGATGGTAGAGCAATTCTGGAGGCCAGAAGTCCAGAATTAAGCTGTTGATAGGGAAGCATTCCTTCTGAAGGCTCTGTGGGAGGGTCATTCTTTGTCACCTCCACATCCTGGTTACTACTGACATTCCTTGGCCTATGGCTGCATCACTCTCACAGTCATAGTGCCTTTTCTTCTTCTGTCTGTCTCAAAGCTCACCCTGTCTTTCTCTTCTAAAGTCACTTGTCGTTGGACTTAGGGCTCATGTGGATTATCCAAGAGGATGGCTTCATCTCAAGATTCTTAACTTAATTACCGCTACAAAGATTCTTTTTCCAAATAAAGTCACATTCACTGGTTTGGGAGATTAGGATGTGAACATGATTTTTTGGGGATCAGCTTTTTGTCCACTGTACCTACACCAACATTATTCTTCCTTGTGATGTTTCTGCTTCTCCCATGTTGCCAAAGGGTAGAGGGCAGTCTTTTTCTCAATTTTTTAAAATGAGTTTTCCATTCAGGGTAGGGGCTTCCCTGGTGGATTAGTGGTAAAGAATCCACCTGCCAATGCAGGAGATGTGGGTTCAATCCCTGGGTCAAGAAGATACCCTGGAGAAGGAAATGGCAACCCACTCAAGTATTCTTGCCTGGAAAATCCCATGAAAGGAAGAGCCTGGCGGGCTACAGTCCATGGGGTCACAAAAGAGCCAGGCAAGACTTAACAACTAAATTACAATAATAACAATTCAGGGTAGACATGTTTTATTAGAGTTCTAAACTGTCCAGAGTTTCTATTATGTGCTGAGTATTTTTCCATGTAGGATTTATTTTGATCATTTAAAACTACTCTTCAAGAATAGAATGGCCACCTATTTTTCTATTCCCTGTGGCTTCAGATGGTACCTGACTCAAGAAATGATGGAGCTGGGATTCATACCCAGGCTGCCGGCCTGCACACTTCCCACTGTGAGCACTCCTATTTGAATCAATCCTTGCTAATTTTGTTGTTGTTTTGCCTTTTTTGTTGTTGCTGTTGTGGTCCATTCCCTGAAGAAACTTAGAGGAAAATCCCATGAAGACTGGGTAAGAGGCTGTTATGAGTGGCATCCTTGATGTCATACCTAAAGTTGTCCCTCTCTGCCAAAAAAATGGCCCACCTTTGCAGGTTGAGCTGGACTACTAGGAAATCTCCCTGTCCTCTCCTAGTGACCTCAAGGTGATCGTTGGTGGGCTGCCAGCCCTTCCAATAGTTAGCCTGGGTTCCTCCAGGAGGTCCTTGGAACCCACAAATCCCTTGTATGGTAGTCCTCCAGAGGTTATCTGGAAAAGTGGGACTGGGTCGCCTATTGAAGGCTGCCCTTCCTCCGAGTGCTGAGTGGTCGACTGTCAACCCTTCAGTGCAGAAGAACTAAATTACAGGCCTCTGCTCCCCCTTGCAGTGCTGTGACCAAGATCCACAGTTAAAACTGTCTGTGCACAGATTTATAGCCATGGGCTTTGCATTCGCTCTAAAAGCAGAGCTGTCTTACCAGTTACTGCACTCTGAGGATTTGAAATATTGGGGGCCCCTGAGCCCCAGCGATGATGGGAGTACATAAGATTCAACAGCACAAAGGCAAAGACCTTCCCAGAATTGGAAATTGCCCAACTTTGAGCCACTGGCTTCCTTTAGAAATTGGAACTCTATTAGCAAACAGCTAGTCAAAACTTTTCATATTCTGGATATGAAAACTGAGCCCCAGGGAAAGACAGAGACCTTCCTGAAGCCCCACAGAGCTCACATGTCCTGACTCCTTTCCTGGGTGCTTCCTCTCGACACCCCAAGTGGGCTGTACTGAGCTGTGGACAGGCTGGGTGAGCGAGAGCCTGCATAGACAGCTGGGGGCAAGGAGCCCACCAATTAGTCTGGGAAAGTGACAAGCACATGAAAAATGACCGAGAAAAGAAACCTAGACATTTCACAAGGAAAATTACACTTCCTCACAGCCTCGAAATGTTTCCCATAAAATATCCCGGCAAAATATCTCCAAGCACACGTGACATGTTAGGATTCCATCACAGGCTCCCTTTAAGTGTTTTCACCTGGGGAAAAGTTTTGTTTTTTCCACTTGAAAAATAAGGAGGATCAACTTACTGGCTCAAAGGAAATGCCTCCTTAGAAGGAGAATAGTTGTGTTTACAGAGAAGCATTTGTTCATTTACTAAGCACTTTCTGAGTCCTATTATATGCTAAGACAGTTAGGATACAATGGTGAACAAGAAAGACACAGTCTGGTTCTAAAGATGAAGATGACAATGCTATTGCTGCTGATGGAGATGGTGGGAGTGGTGATGATGAATGAGATGGTGACAAAGGTCATAATGATGAGTAAAATATTTAAATTCTATTAAGAATCCACCCTGTTCTTTGTTCCTTCATTGATTATTTCACTGTACCTTTGCAACAAGCCCCAGAGGCAGGGGCTTTTATCCACTCCAGTACTCTTGCCTGGAAAATCCCATGGACAGAGGAGCCTGGTAGGCTACAGTCCATGGGGTCGCAAAGAGTCAGACACGACTGAGCGACTTCCCTTTCACTTTCTTATAGAAACTGCAGCACAGAAATGGTAGGGAACATTCCAAGGCTACTCATTTAGAAACTGATGGAGACGGAATTTGACTTAGCCAGTCAGATCTGATAAAGAAGATGGATGATAAACAACTTGTCTCTTAAAAATAGACATATCTTCATAAACTGGTGATGATGTCTGCAAAAGACAAGTACAATTATTTTTAGAGAATGAAAACGAAAGACTTCTTTGTGTTGGGGTTTTAGGGAAAACTTGAAGGGCAAGAGAAGGAGTTAATTCAGCCAAGAGGATGGGGAGAGGGGAATCTGTGGTTTTTTTTTAATTAATTAAAAAGTTTTTTTATTATAGTTGCTTTACAATGTTGTGTTATTTTATGCTATATAGTAAAGTGAATCAGTCATATGTATACTTATACTCCCTCTTTTCCGAATTTCCTTCCTGTTTAGGTCACTGCAGAGAGCTGAATGGAGTTCCGTGTGCTACACAGTGGGTTCTCATTAGCTATCTGTTTTATACACAGTATCAAGAGTGTGTGGGGTTCCCCGGTGGTTCAGAATCTGCCTGCAATGTGGGAGACCCAGGTTCGATCCCTGGGTTGGAAAGATCCCCTGGAGAAGGAAGTGGCAACCCATTCCAGTTTTTTTGCCTGGAGAATTCCTTGGAGAGCTGTAGGCTACAGTCCATGGGGTCACAAAGAGTTGGATGTGACTGAGCGACTAACACACATCAAGGGTGTATCAGGTTCCCAGGAGGCACAATGGGAAGGAATTTGCCTGTCAACGCAGAAGATACAAGAGATGTCAGTGGGTTGGGAAGATTCCTTGGAGGAGGAAATGGCAAGCTGCTCCAGTATTCTTGCCTGGAAAATTCCATGGACAGAGGAGCCTGGCAGGCTACAGTCCATGGGGTCACAAGAGTCAGACATAGCTTAGGGACTAAATCACCACTACCATCCACCATCAAAGGCTGGCTTGGTGACCCTGTGCAAACCCTTCCACCCTCAGAGCCACATTTTCCCCACCATGAAAAGGGCCTAAGGAGGTCTCCTCCAGAGGACCCTTGCTGGTGGTTCCTGGGTGCGTATTTAATCTTTGCTTGTGGGCTGCTGGGTTGTGCCAAGCACGGACCATATCTGAAATGCCCACTCCTGTGGGTCCTGGATACTCCCCTCAGTGGCTAACATCCCCTTCTTTGAGGAATCACCCCCACCAGACAACTTTATAAAATCAGGTTCCCCCCAGCTCCCCAGGCTGACTGGCCTCTGTCCTGAGGACAGCTTGGCCAGGGGCTAGCTTGGGGAAATGGATGAAGCCAATCAGATCCCTGCATGCTGAAATAACCATGAGGTGGGAGGGCCAGAACACTTCCTGTGGATACTGAGTTAAGCTGTGAACGAGGGAAGGGCCAGAGTCACCATCAGGGGTGGGCAGAGACTGAGACTTGGAGGACACTGGTAGGAGAGAGAGGAAAATGGGGCAGAAGCACATGGAAATGCCTGAGAGGAAGACCACACCATCTGTCCCCATGGCAACAGGGCTGCTCTCAGTGACCCCAGTAAAGGTCTCTGCCCAGGGTCTGCCGGCCAGGCGGTGTGAAGTAAGAACTGAAGTCCACTCACTGTCACGTCTCCTAGGAAGGCCCTAGGGGTCAGTAAGAAGCCTGTGAGGAAAGTGCAGTGGTTATCACTAAACATGGGCCAGGTATCCTTCTGTGGTCCCTTCTTAGAACAGCCCTGGGTGGCAGATGACATCAATCTCCCCATTTCACGGACGAGGAAACTGAGGCACAGGGTGGTCACATGAGTTGCCTCATTCAACAAGGTGTATGAGTGAGCAACCCAGGATTCAAACCCAGGTAGTGATCTGAAGAGACTCTGACCTTAACCTCTGTGTTATCCTGTCAGCGACTCATCAGTCAGAGAAGGCAATGAAAAACAGATATAAGAGTCCGTTCACAAGAGACTCAAAAGTAGTCACCAGCCCCCAAAGAAAAGGGCAGGAACTTCATGAAAAAGAGTACAAAGTTTTACCAAGTCACAAAAAGTTTGAATGATACACAGACGCTGCTCCTCTATGGAAAGGTTTAGTATTAAAGTTGCCCATTTTGCCCACAGTGATTTCAAAGTTCGACAACCTAAATCACAAAGGTACTTTTTAAGAAACTTGATAACACAGTTCTAAGGTGCATCTGGAAGATTTAATGAGCGAGAAGAGCCAGGAAGTTTCTGAGAAAAGGAGCATGATTAGGAGGACTCTTCTCATTACCATGTTTGGGGGGTGCATATTACGAAGCCAGGGTAATTAAAACAGTGTGACACTGGCTTTGAAGAGCAGAAAGATAAAAGATATGCAATTAAATATTTGCTATATGATAAAGGAGGTGTTTCATATAAGTGAGGAAAAATATATCATTTATACCCAAATTAATTCCAAATGGATTCAATATTTTCATGTGAAGAAATGAAACTCTGATTTCCTCTCAAAAATGTATAACCTGAATTTAATCAAAGGGAAACATCAAACAAACCCAGACGAGGGACCTTCTACAAAATGGTTGGCTTGGAATCTTCTAGCTGTCAGTGGCAAAGCAGGCAGAGGGAGCAGAAGGAGCTCCAGAGCTGGAGGGGGGGACCCCTGGGTGTGGGCAGAGTGGTGATGGCATCCCTAGCAGAGGGAGGGCTGGGTTTTGCAGGAGGTGGTGAAGAAAAATGGATCCCCAGGAATCCTCTGGTGGTCCAGTGGTTAGGACTCTGTGCTTCCACTGCTGGGACCCGAGTTCAGTCACTGGTCCAGGAACCAATATCCTGCAAGTGGCAGGGTACCATAAAAAAAAAAAAAATAGGGATCCTGAAAGAAAGGTTTTGGGGAGTAGCCTGCGCCAGCCTGTGGCACCGACAAGAAGCCCTGTCCTTTGCCTCCCTGGTTTCCTGAACTCGCCTCTGGTGATTACTGATCCATCCCTTTATGGAACTTTGTGGAAGCTCAGAAAAACATTTATGAAAAACCTTTCATTATGTCAAAACAGATGTTAAATATAATGTTAGGTAAAAACACTTTGTAGTGTTTACTATGTGCTAGATACTATTCTAAGTCCTTGTAGACTTATTCCCCATATTTACCCTATGAGGCAGGTACTATTATATCCCCATTTAAATTTGAGGAAATTGAGGCAGGCCACAAGAGGTCAAGTGACTCTTGTCAAAAATCACATGGCTGTATATGCTCGGATTGAGGTTTGGCTGTAGGTACTTGAACCCTTAAAACTGCATCCATAGTCACCACGCTCAGAGACTACCCAACTTGCTCAGAAGCTGGAATTGTGGGCACAGTATTTGTTTTCTGGGTGTATTTGTTTTTGCTGAACTTTTAGAATATTCCATGGTATGCTGCATTTTTTTTAAATTGGAAAAAGTGAACAATTAAATGGAAAAAATTCGATCCACATTTCTTGTTTGATCAATGGGAGTCAGCGCTTGGCCCCTCTGAGCCTGTGCTGATCTCAGTCCTCTGAACTCCCACACCTTTAGGTCCCCCATGTACTGCTAAGGACTTCTTTGTTGGCTAAGCAGTTGGTGGGTTCGATTATTGCTAGGACATCATGAGTTCCTCAATGGTCTACACTTGGCTCTCTGGGAAAAATGCAGGTGCTCACTCCGCAAGCTTTTCTTGCTTACCCATCTTCTGTAAGATAATATTCTGCGTTAAGCCACTAAGACTATTGTAACTTAAAGCAGCAGTCCGGCTTCCCTGGTGGTTCAGATGGTAAAGAATCTGCCTGAAATGCAGGAGACCTGATTTAGACCCCTGGGTTGGGAAGATTTCCTGGAGAAGGGAATAACTACCCCTCCAGTATTCTTGCCTGGAAAATTCCATGGATAGAGGAGCCTGCTGGGCTATAGTCCTTGGGGTTGGACATGACTGAGTGACTGACACTTTCACTTCATAGCAGCAATCAGAAACAATACATTCCTAGTGAGAATAGGGTCAGAACATGGACCTGTGCTGTCTGGCTCCAGACCTGAAATTTTTAACCATGATATCCGACTGCTTCGATCTGTGTATACATAATAAGTGTCCATGGAGAACTTATTTGGGGTCTTAGAAATTCAGGAGGAACTCAGGAGGCATTGAGGGTATGGTGAGTGAGTCTTAAGGTAGATCTCAGTCAGGGCAAGGGTTTGATAAATGAAAGTAGGAGGAAGCAGAGCAAAGAGAACATCCTGACTGAGGAAACTGTACACAAAGTTCCAGAAGCAGCAGCAAAGTCAGCAGAGGTGGCAGAGATGAGGGGCCGGATAGAGCAACAGGAGGCCCACAGAGACCAACAGAGAATGTGCCTGGATGCTGTGGGTTATGCAAACAGCCATGGGAAAGACGAACATATGCCAGTCCAGCCCATCCATGCAGGCAGGAACCCACCCCACTCAAGGGATAGGACAACACCCCTCCTAGGGATGCTGAGCAACCCAGGAGCTGGCCAGGTCTCTCTCCCAGTAGGGGTTCTAGGTCTCACTGGCAGACATGAGGCTGCTGTATTCTACATGGCATCTGACGGCATGGTTTGGGGCAGACATTTCCCCCCAGGTCAAGTCCAGCTCAGGTTGAGTCTACTGTGCCCTGGAGGACCAGACCTGTGGAAAACAGGATCACTGGTGGGACCTGACCCCCTGAAACTTCCCCTGGCTCAGGGAAGATGCTGGAGAAAATCCTTGTACCTAATCCCTCTGCTCTCACAACCCAAAGTTTATTTCCACCAAACAAGGCTGCCAACTGTTATTTCCACCAAACAAGGCTGCCAACTGAGTTTGTTTCTCGTGTCCCTGCCCTAAGCCTTAATCATCAACTTCAGGGGACTCCACACAAGACTGAAGGCCATTCATTCATTCATCCTTTATCCATCACATACTTAGTGAGTGCAAAGAGTCAGCTACGACTGAGCAACGAACACTTTCACTTTCACAGATCAGAAGATTTCTTATAGATAACCAGCTTTCCAGTTTCCCACAAAAGACTACAAGCTTTGGCAAACCAGGCTCACATGTCTATTCAACTAGGGTTGGCATGGAGTAGAAGCTGCCCCCTTTCGTTCACCACAATCACTGTTTTCCTCGCCCCTGCATCCCCCAGCAGGGACATCCTCCGGAGGACAGGTGTGGGGACCCACTCCCATGGTTGTATTGTTGTTTGTTGCTTGGAAACCTCCACCTGCAGAGACAGTTCCCAATATCCGTGGCCTTGATGATCTCTTCAGAATCAGTGCTTGCCCGTCCTGAGTCCCAGCAAACACTGCATCCTGGTCTGATGAGCTCAGTAGTCAAATGAATAGCCATGCACCCGCTGTTGTACCTGGTGCAGATGGGAGCACTCCAGGCTGGGCTCAGAACCTGTTGATTTGTCTATACGGGTTTGCTGCGTGGCCCTGAACAGGTCACTTCACCTATGCCTTTGTGTCCTCACCCACACAATTGGGGAAGTTAAAAACCCTCCAAGTGTTCTCCTAGCTCTAAAGCTCTTTCCATGATCGCATGTCCTTCCTTCCCTGTGACACTCCTAGGACCTACTCAGATCACAGACGTGGAAGAATCTTGAAAATCCAAGAACTGCACAGTGGCTAAGGGTATGGACTTTGGAGGCCAACAACTCAATGCTTTAAAATCTCAGCTCAGCGCCTGCTTGTTTTGAACCTGGGGAAACTTTCTTAAGCTCCCTCCATCTCAGTTTCCTCACATGTCAAAAGGGTATAATAAAATTCACTTACAATGTTGTGAATATTAAACAAGTTATTGTAGGGAAAGTGCTTAAAGCAATGCTTGGCGCCAAGAGGTGCTTAATAAATATTAGCTCTGTGCCAGGAGCCACTGTTATTGTAAAAGCCTCTGTTCTTGAAGAATGTCTAAATTCATGGGGAGACAAAAAGTGCCTCTAAAGTACAGTCTGGGGACAACAGGAATTCAGAGTGTGGTGGAGACTTTCAGACCTGTAGGAAGCAAGGAAGGGTGGCCTGAAAGAGTTTCGAAGGCTTCTCTAAGGAGGGCATTGATGGGAGGATTCAGCTGAGAAAGAGTGGGAGTCAGTGGGAGGGTGCTTTGTGGGGAGCCCTATCCCAGGTGGGAGAAAGAATGGACCAAGCATTGCTTCACTTGGTCATTTATATCTTTAAGGATGCCTCAAGTCGGGCTCAGTGTTTTGTGCCAAGAACACAGGTGAATGAAGCAATTCAATGTCATAGCTAAGACCACAGACATTGAGTCAGACAAGCTTGGGTGAGAGTCCCAGCCCCGTTGCCATCAGCTGTGTGATCTTGGTCAAGTGATTTAACCTCTCTGAGCCTTACTTTTCCATTCTGTAAAATGGGGGGGGGGGGGGTGATAATGGCACTTCATCAGGGGGCCATTGTGAGGATTAAATGAAAAATGCCTGAAAAAGAAGTCAGCCCCTGTTAAGAGATGGTCATTTTTGCTCTCTCGATATGGGTGTCTTTTGCACTGGAACATTGTGGGGAACATTACTTGTGTGAGAAATACAGTTTCTGACAGAGAATTGTACATAACTCAAAGGATAAGATCTAGGCTGCATGCAAAGACTCTCCAGACTATGTGATGGTTCTACACATGAATAAAAATGATTCAGAGCAGTGTATTCAAAGTGTGGTCTGTGTTCCCATACCAACCCTGAATATCTTTGTAAGAGATCTATGATGAG
Source organism: Odocoileus virginianus (assembly GCF_023699985.2). Lineage (NCBI taxonomy): Eukaryota > Metazoa > Chordata > Mammalia > Artiodactyla > Cervidae > Odocoileus > Odocoileus virginianus. The sequence continues at coordinate 36,907,594 of NC_069693.1, forward strand.
ACAATAGAGAGGTTGTGAGTAAAAGCTTAGACGCTTTTATGATGTGACATCCAGATGCATGTTTGATAGACTTGTCTCACTGAACAGGATGTAGATGAGTTAAGTCATTGTTGAATTTGCCTCCTACAATGCATGTGGCTCATGTTGCATACCAGTTATGTATAGTAGGACCAAGTGTTAATCCATGATGGATTGGAAATATTTTTAAATGGTCCTTTGCAAAAGATAGTTTGAGAAACTGTTTTCTAGGCAGGCAGAGAGCTTTAATTCTGAGTGAGCAGATATATCAGTTAGAGTCCTCGAGGAAAACAAAATGTGCTCTACATATTTCAAACACAGAGAATTCAATAGAGGGGATTGATTACACAGGCCATGGAAGATCTGGGAAGCCAAACAAGGGACAATGATACAACCCAGAAATTAGCTACAGCTGGAATCTGTGACCACCTCTAAGGCTGGAGGGTCAGCAGGAGGATGTGGTGCAACTAAAATCAAGGTTCAGGGTTGTCCAGAGGGAGCTAGACCCATGGTTAGGGCTCCCCAGTGGGAGTTGGAGCCATGGACAAGACTTAGGTTCTGTTTTAGATGCCACTGGAAGAAAGGACAGATAAAGAGAAACACCCTGACTTTTATCCTCCTTCCATCCCTTGGTATTCTGCCAGTACCTTCCATTGGTTAGGACCTACCCAGAAGCCAGATGGCAAGGAAGCTTGGGGATAGAGAGCAAGGGAATGGCAGTGAATGGAACAAAGAGCAGATAAGCCAATGACTGTTTCAGGGGGGTGAGACAGCAGGAAACTAGCCAGACAGAAATGATTTCCAATCAACTTCTGACCATAGTGGTAAAGTTGGTGGTGGTGGATTCAGAGTTTTCTCACTAGCTTTCCGTCTCCAGTTGTTGAGAAGACCAGTTAAGATGGTGCTCAGTTGATACTCCAGAAAAAGGGCAGGGAAGAAGATGGAATTTCTGCACTGCCAATCTCAAGAGCAGGATTAAGAAAAAGGATTAGGGGACTTCCCTGGTGGTCCAGTGGCTAAAACTCGATGCTCCAAATGCAGGGCCAGGGGTGGGAGGGAGGGGTAGGGGGAGGGGAAGCAGCCGTGTATTTGATCCCTGGTCAGGGAAAAAAATCCCACGTGCTGCAACTAAGAGTTTGCATGCTGCAACAGAAGATCCCATTTGCTGTGATAAAGATCGAAGATCCCACATGTCGTAACTAAGATCCAGCACAGTCAAATAAAAATAAATATTTTAAAGAGAAACAGGATTAAATGTTTCTCTAGATTATTTTCCCTTCAAACTCCTTCTTGTCACTTTCAAGTGGGAAAAAAAATTCTGTGAGGTCTGTGATGTCTTTCATATTCGAAACGGAGATGTTAGAGTCAAAAGATATGTGCATCGTGGAGAAGATGTGAGAGGATTTCTTAGAAGACGAAGAAAGAATTCCAGAGACGTTAAACAAACAAACAGACCCAGCGGCAACAACTACAATAAAACGAAGAGACTGGGAGAATAAAACACTTGTGAAAAAACCTGCCAGGCTATGATGCAGGGAGAAAATTGATATTAATGAAACATCATGAGCGAATTAAGACAGCCAAAGTACTCTCAGATGTCTGTGGGGACTGCTCCTCTCACTGGCTTTTGGAAAAAGTTAACATGTAAAACTTCCTCATAAACAAAAGTATTTTAAGAATTTCAACTCGGAGACATTCCTGGCTAGCATCACTCATGCAGTTGGGAATACCTTTGATTAATTCCGGCTGGTAATTAGGTTGGAGAGTTTTGCGCCAAGCGTTCCTTAGAGCTGCGTGAAAGGTAAGGAAGGAAGGCAGGGCATCCGGGGAGAGGCCCCCACCTGGCCTTGGAGCCCGAAGTGAGCTGGATGGGGACTTCTGGCTTTAGGAGCGAGACCAATACACTCTCAGATTAGCTCTGGTCATTTATAAGACTGTCCCTGAAATCACCCTGTCTGTGACTGCCAAAGACACCAGCCGCAGAGTATCTCCAGCTCATCTCTCCTTTCTCTGAGACCATCCTCTCTTCACCGTACAGCCATATTTAAACCTCAAGAGCCCACCCCTGCATGTAGCTGATTGGACCAGAAGTGGTCACCTGACTAAGCTTAGCCAACCATATCCTCCCCCAACTGTCCAGCATTTGGAACCAGCATTTGCAGATGCTAGTGAGTTTCTTCTTGTTGCTTGAATTGCCAAAGCATAAATATTAAGGAGTGCTGGCTGTGTGCCTTTCATAGAGAAGCCAGTTTACAGAGAAAGAAAGATGAGGAAGAGCCAGAGAAAAGCGGTTCCAGGCAATGAGGCTTGAGAGAGACTCTGGTTATGGGGCTCTTGTTCTTGTCCTCTATGAGGCCCAGTTTCATGGTCTCTCCTTGCGTTTTGAGAGGTGTATCCAAAAATAGTCCCCCTTTTATTGCTTGTGCAAATGTGTTTCTGCTCTTTGCCACCAAGACACCAACAGTATGAGAAAATGGTGGTTGCTATGTTTTGGCCTAACATGCCCTGGTGCCTGCAGTTAAGACTGGTTGACAGTACTTTCTTGTTACTCATTTCAGTTTAGGAGACATCTATGCAATGCCTCTTAGTACTCTCTCCCATTCATAGCTCAACTGGTAAAGAATCTGTCTGCAATGCGAGAGACCTGGGTTTGATCCCTGGGTGAGGAAGATCCTCTGGAGAAGGGAAAGGCTACTCACTCCACTGTTCTGCCCTGGAGAATTCCATGGACTGTATAGTCCATGGGATCAGACATGTGTCGGCAGAGTGCCACACGACTGAGCCACTTTCCACTTTCAATAAAGGAAGAAGTGGGTGAAGATGTGGTACAGTTGGATGGATCCTCTCAAAACTGTCCTGGCCCAAAGCAGCCCTTGCCCTCCTGCCTTATGTCCTACCATTGGAGTCATCCCACTTTATGTAGGTCAACACAGGTTGCTACCTGGAGAGGGAGCGAGCCCATTGTACAAATGGCATGAATGAAGCTCAGTGCTTAAGTGACTACTGTTTTCAGCATCTAGCAAAGCTCTGGAGCCTGGTGTGCTGCAGTCCATGAGGTCACAAAGAGTCAGACATGACTTAACAAGTGACCACCACCACCACCAACCACCACCAACACTAAATTGGCATCAGCACCAAGGTAAGGCCTGTGACCCAGGGTTGGTTCTTGGAGAAATCTTGTAGCTGTCTTGGGGAAATGAGTATCAGTGCTTCCCCATCATGACTGTGCTTTAGAATTACTTGGGAAGGTTTTTTTGGGGAAAAAAAAAGTCTAATACCTACGCCACACTCCAGACCAACTGAATCATACATAGCCTCTTGGTTTGACACCTGGGCATTATATTTTTTAAGTTTTTCTTTATTTATTTGGCTGCATTGAGTCTTAGTTGTGGCATACAGGATCTTCATTGCATCGTGCAGGATCTTCCATTGTGGTGCACGGACTCTCTAGTTGCTGTATGTGGTCTTACTTGCTCTCAGCATGTGGGATCTTAGCTCCCTGAACAGAGATTGAACCCATCCATGTTGCAAGCTGGGCTCTTAACCACTGGACCACCAGAGAAGTCCTAGCATTGTTTTTTAAAAATTCCTGGGATGATTTTAAGATTCAGGGGAAGGACTGATGCTGAAGCTGAAACTCCAATACTTTGGCCACCTGATGTGAAGAACTGACTCACTGGAAAATACCCTGATGTTGGGAAAGATTGAAGGTGGGAGGAGAAGGGGATGACAGAGGATGAAATGGTTAGATGGCATCACCGACTCAATGGACATGAGTTTGAGTAAGCTCCGGGAGTTGGTGATGGACAGGAAGGCCTGGGGTGCTGCAGTCCATCAGGTCTCAAAGAGTCAGACACAACTGAGTGACTGAACTGAGGGTTAAGAACTATTGTGTGTGCTATGTGCTAAGTCGCTTCAGTCATGTTCAACTCTTTGTGACCCTTTGGACTGTAGCCCACCAGGCGCTTCTGTCCATGGGATTTTCCAGGCAAGAATACTGGAATGGATTGCCATGCCCTCCTCCAGAGGATCTTCCCAACCAGGGATTGAACCCGTGTCTCTCACGTCTCCTACATTTGCAGGTGGTTTCTTTACCACTGACACCACCTGGGAAGAACTACTGAGCTGGGTGAATTACTTTTGGGAAAAAGGGGTGATTAGTTGAGCTGATGAGTGCTGGATCTTCATTGTTGAGAGCTGAACATAAACCCCCTGAGCACCTTGCTTGGGATGGTTGGGAGAAAGGAAAAAAAATAGGGTAGACTGGGTTATTGAGTTCAGAGGTTTCCTATCACCATGGAGGTCAAACTAGCTTGGACTGCCTGAAGTTCATCACTCATACTTCATTAATTTGGATTCAAGGTGAGAATTTATGAGCGTTCTCAAGCTCTTAGGAAATAGCTTTATTCAACAGAGGAAAAATATAAATAAGACAGCCTGCCCTTTGGCCTACTTAAGGGAATCAGCTCTACACACACACACACGCACACATACACACACACACACCCCACCCCAACAGTGAGTTTGCTAATAATACATTGGATTTGAGTTAGTCATTCAAGTAGGTCCTCGGGGATCACTATTTGCCAAACACTATTCCTGGCATATGGTAGAGACTCAATAAATATTTGTTGAATTAATGAATAAATGAACATATTGTCACTGTAGAAGTCACCACATGCTGTTTGGATTATAGAAGGTTTTGAAAGAAAATGTAATATTTTGAGGTCCAAACAAAAATGAGCTGATCTGCCTCCATCTGTAGCCTGGGGATAGGGGGGAGCAGTCATAGGTCAGAAACTCCACATTTGGGATGGGCAGTGATTTCTATTGGCTTTGCTTTCAAGATTCCCAAACTCTAACTTGTCCCCTCTGCATACTCCAAGGCTGGGTCTAACCTGGCTCAATTTTGGCTAGTAATAAAGGGGAGTGGGGTGGGGCACCCCACATATGTCCTATATGGGGGAGGTAACTGCCCCCTCCAGAGGGCTTCTCCTTTGGGCATCACCCTGTCAATGGACACATTGAGGGCCCAGAGCCTCTCAGACTTGCCAACTGAAATACCAATAAGGGCAATAGAACTTGAATTCAAAATCTCCATGATCTAAGGGCATTTCCTTGAAGCAACCAGTGCCAGCAGGGCTGCTATGAATGAAACTGAATTGTGCCATCACCACCATCACCCCAGTTCCTGTGTGGCATCTATAACCCCAGTGTGGTTGTATTTGGAGATAGAGTCTATAAAGAGTTGTGTGTGTGCTAAGTAGCTTCAGTTGTATCTGACTCTTTGCGATCCTATTGACTGTAGCCCACCAGGCTCCTCTGTCCATGGGATTCTCCAGGCAAGAATAGTGGAGTGGGTTGCCATGCCATCCTCCAGGGGATCTTTCCAACCCAGGGACTGAACCTGCATCTCTAGCATTGGTAGGCAGATTTCTTTACCACTAGTGCCACCTGGGAAGCCTGCCTGTAAGGAGGTAATTAAGGTTAAATGAGGTCGTCGAGGTTATAATACAGAGTGAAGTCAGTCAGAAAGAGAAAAAAAATACCATTTAATATCACTTATAATGGAGTTTAGAAAAATGGTACAGATGAACTTACTTGCAAAACAGAAATAGAAGGATTTTCCTAGTGGTCCAGTGGTTAAGAATCCACCTTCCAATGCAGGGGATGTGGGTTCTCCAGTCAGGGAACTAAGATCCCATGTGCTAGGAGACAGCTAAGCCCTCGTGCCACAACTAGAGAGAAACCTGTGCACCTAGAGAAGCCCAGGTGCTGCAGTGAAGATCTTGCCTGTCCCAACTAAGATGCGATGCAGCCAAATAAATAACTAAATAATTTTGAAAAAAGCAGAAGTAGAATCACAGATACAGAGAACAAACTTATGGTCACAAGATGGGGGCAACAGGGTTGGGATGAATTGGGAGACTGGGATTGACGGATACACACTGCGCTGGGCTCTGCTTAGTCGCTCAGTCGTGTCCGACTCTTTGTGATCCTGGACTGTAGCCCTCCACGCTCCTCTGTCCATGGGATTCTCCAGGCAAGAATACTGGAGTGGGTTGCCATGCCCTCCTCCCAGGGATCTTTCCCAACCCAGGGACTGAACCAGGGTCTCCGGCATTGCAGGCAGATTCTTTACCGTCTGAGCCACCAGGGGAGCCCAAGAATATTGGAGTGGGGAGCCTGTCCTTTCTCCAGGGGATCTTCCCAACCCGGGGATTGAACCAGGGTCTCCTGCATTGTAGGCGGATTCTTTACCTGAGCTACGAGGGAAGCCCACTTCCCATATAGGCACTACTGTATATAAAATAGATAACTAGAGAGAACCTCCTCTATAGCACAAGAGAGTTCCACTCGGTGTTCTATGGTGACCTAAATGGTAAGGAAATCTAAAAAAAGAGTGTATGTATGCATAGTTATGGCTGATTCACATTGCTACACAGCAGAAATTAATAAACATTGTAAAGCAACTATACTCCAATAATAAAATTTTCAGTAAGAATGGCACCCTGGTCCTTTAGGATTAGTGTCCTTATGAAAAGAGACACAGAGCATCTCTAATACTCAGAAGGAAGGCCGTGTATAAACAAAGCTAGGAAGAAGGCACAAGGGACATCTTTGAAGTTTCTTGAACTACTCAAAAAGATGAATTCTGATGTTGTAATCTGCTTGACAATAAAGCCCTTGTTTTAGTATTAAAAATAGTTGTTTAAAATAACATTTTTCCTGACGTTTCACCTAATCCCTATCTTATCTCCAATTACTTTCCCAGGTGCATATGCCCAGTTTGAAAAGAACATGATGAGCTGAAATGAGAAGTGGCTTAAGTTGGGAGGGAGCCGTGATCTGGGTCAGAAGAAGTGTTTGCAGAAACTGAGGGTAGTTGTCACAAAGGGGAGGGGGCTGAGAGTCAAGGATGACAGCTGCCTTCAGATGTCAGAAAGAGAACCTGAAACATAAGTCAAACAAAGGTCTTCAGTCTCATCAAGCACCATGTTCCCTTTTGATGAATAAAAATCTTGTATATTCTGGGTACTATCAGGCTCTTATTTGTATCATGGAAAAAAAATTTTTTTTTCATTTCTTGACTTTAAATATCATAACAAATACCTGTGTGTTTTCAAGCCATTGTTCACTGCTGACACGCTGTCCACTCTGGAGATTCTGATACACTCTTCTGGTTGGTTCCCTTCCCTGTCTGCTGAGTTTTGCTATTTTTTAAGTGTGTAGTTACACAAAGCAGAATCTGGCCAATGGGGATGAGTTCCAGAAAGGTAGGTTTCAGCATATAAAGGAAGACATTCTAAAAGAGTCCAGAATAGATTGATGTTTCAGGTAGTGAGCCCCCGGTGGCTGGAGGGGTGTAAGGGTCCAAGTGACTACTTTTGATCAGAGCAGCAATTGGATGCTGTGATTTCCAGTTCTGACTTTGTGCTTCAAAAACCGAGATACATGATGTGGAAACTCCAGATCTCTGGACAAACAGCCACATTTTCACAGGTTAGACATTTCAGTGTTTTAAAGACTGTTCTCTGTACTTTTAAAGAGGGGACACTCACCCTCCAATTCCTTGAGCTCCCTAATTCTTTCTACCATCCAGTTTGGGGAGTTGGACTCAATTTGTCTGAGGACTAGAGGGCATCAAGGGTGTGGAGGCCCTGACGGTGCAGGTGAAGAAGGTGGCACCAGGGGTGTCATATGAAAAGGACAAAGGGAGTTCTCTCTGTCACTTCAGCCTTGCTTGGCCAAAAGAGCCAGGGTTCCTTCATTTCGTGCTGGAGGTCTCAGCGCCCTACCATGAAAAATTAGCCTGGCCCTGAATCACTCTGTGCTGCCCCATCGTGTGCATGCTGTCATCCTGAAAAATGCCAGTTCACCCCTCCCTCTTCTCCTTCCAATCTTAGGCCAGAGATGACCTTACCACAGGCTAATCTTAATGCATTTGGTTTGACCAGGAGAGTGTATTTTGTGATCCCTCTCCTACCCACCCCCCCCCCCCCAAAAGAAACATTAAAGGATGTCCTATTAGGAATCCAGATTTGCAGTTTATCTGTAACACTCGGATCTGGGAATCTGGACCTGCAACCCACAGGGCACAAGTCACCTCCTGTGCTGCCATCTCCTGTCACAGCTGACCCTTGTCTTCATTTAGCTTCCACCCAGAGTGGATCCTAGACCCGGATTGAAGAGCAAGTTATTTACTGGGAAGATGAGCCCAGAATACACGTACAGGGGGTGGGGAGGTGGGCCAGGGAGGGAAGAAAGCCATAAAGTTCCTGTTCTAGGCAGCTAGAGTTTAATCCTGCAGGGCCACAGATCAGTGTGGTCAGGGCAGATCAGGCCTCTGTGTCCCTCCTGAGAGGAGAGGGAGCTGGGGTATTTGTACACACACTCCTGCCAATCATGAGTGGAGGCTGTTCAAGCAGGCAGAGAGCCAGTGGCCAGAGAGTCCTGGCAGGAGGGAGTCCAGAGTACTCTGAAAGGGTTAGGTTTACCCCTGGGCAGGAGCCAGGGATGGGGGGTGGTGGTTCTGCTTCTTCTCTGTAAGAAGCTTGACTCTGCCTCTCTGCTTTAAACCATTTTGTCTGGCTCTGTGTAAAGAACCTGGAGGGATGGGGTGGGAAGGGAGGTGGGCAGGGGGTTCAGGATGGAGAGGACACATGTATACCTATGGCCGATTCATACTGATGTGTGGCAAAAACCATCACAATATTGTAATGTAATTATCTTCCAATTAAAATAAATTAAAAGAAAAAGGACATCACCTCTCCTCACTGTCCTTCTCTGACTCAATTCCTGTTCTGCACTATGAGGGCATGATGGCATATGCTGTGGGTTTAGGGGGAGGTGTGTGGATTCAGGCAAGGTGACATGTCTCCTAAGACGAAAGTCTTTTGCCTTGCATGGCCTTGTCCTCTCAAACCCCTCAGTAGGGCTGACCTTGATTGGATGTCCTGGGTCCTCTCTTTCCTTGTCCCCATGCAGCCAGTCTTGCTTTTTCCTTCCGGAAGATTTAAATTCCTCAAGTCGCCTGCTCTCTGGTTCATTCTAAGTTAACCAGCCAAGTGGTTTTGATGGCCAGTTGTGGGGGGATTAATTGGAGGGGAGGGATTAAAACAATCCTTTTTCTAAGTCAAATCTCCAGATCTGGGTCATTAAAAATGATGCCTTTTTAAGTACTTCCATGTTTGCTGGCATCCCCTTGCTGACCAAAGGAAGAACGGCAGACACCAGACAATGGGCCCCCATCTGCCCTTGTGGCCACAACATTTCCTGGAACCAGAGGGCTGGTAATGCGTACAAATGAGAGGGGCGCGTTCTCTGCCAGGCCCTCCCCAGAGGGAAGTTAATCTTCACCATAGACGTGCTTTATTCTGAGAAGCTGTCTTGTAAACCCCGTGCAGACAGCTGTTGTTTTCAGATTATAGAGCCTGTTGACAGTCTCTCCTTCAAAGGATCTACGCTTTGGGGCTTTTAAACTTTGCAAACCATGCCACTGAGTCCCTGCTGGATTCATTTTGGCAGAGATGCCAGCCAAGGGCTTCTTTTCCCGTCTCTTTAGACGCCAGGACTAGCTGCAGCCACTCCTGGAGCAAGTGAACTCTTTCTAGTCCTTCCTCATCTTTTTCTGGATGCAAAGAGGAGGAAATGAGGCAGAACAGGTAGGCTAAGACCAGCACAAATGCATGGCTTAAAGGTGGTGGGCACCATGGATAACTTTAAACTGGAGTGTCATCAGAGCAGGAGGTGTCCATGCTCAGACAGAACAAGTCTGCTTTCTAGGAGAGGCCAAACTTCTCGATTAGGAGAATTCTCCTTTGGTCTTGACAAAATGGCCAACAGGGCCACATGCTTGGATGTTTCATTTGTCAAGTGACATCCCTTGCTTCGACAGCAAAGCTGAGGCCCTGTGTGATGTGCTGGGGTGGGAGGGTGGGACATTTTATTGGACAGTATTGAATTTGTTCAGATCCCTGCAATTCCCCTGAAAGGGGCCGTAGATACGGGGTCAATTTATCCTCCGACCTGAAGCCACAAAGTTGATAATCAGTTGCCACTGTCTGTGGGGGAGATGAACTCCATTGCGGAGCTGTTCAGTAAATCTGCTATGAGCAGAGAAAGTGCTTACATGCACTTAAAAAAAATTAAACAACAAAACAAGAGCTGCTGATTGACAAGGCGTCAATAAAGCCACACGTGTGCATTGCTGACCCCCGCTGCCAATCTGTGTTTATTAGAAATCAGTTTCTATAAACAGCTTGTGGCAGGGAGAACAGTGAGCTGCTTCTCAGATGGGGGATTGTGAGTGCTAACTCTTCAATACTAGGCTCCTGGTTCAATTTAGTTAATTGTTTGCCACAGCTGAAAGCTGGGGTCGGGTGTCAGTAGTGAGGGGCTAGTCTCAGGAGGTGGTTAATAATTTTTTATCCTCCCATTTTTGAAGCAGAATTACTAGTTCCCCACTCTAGATCTAGTCTTCCTTTTCCTTGACCAACTGAACCCCAATTTGTTTCCAGGTTAGTTATGTTCTGTACAAAAAAAAATGGCTTTCCCATTCTTCTCTGAAGCTTGGGTTATGCACACAGCTCTGGCCATGAAACACAAACTGAGGATTTCAGGGGAAATGTTTGCCAACTCAGTACATGCACAACCTCTTTCTCTTTCTTCCTTCCATGGATCCCACATGACGCAACTAAGACTCAGTTCAGTTGCTCAGTCATGTCTGACTCTTTGTGATCCCATGGACTGCAGCACGCTAGGCTTCCCTGTCCATCACCAACTCCCGGAGCTTGCTCAAACTCATGTCCATCAAGTCAGTGATGCCATTCAACCACCTCATCCTCCATCATCCCCTTCTCTTCCTGCCTTCAATCTTTCCCAGCATCAGGGTCTTTTCCAATGAGTCAGTTCTTCACATCAGGTGGCCAAAATATTGGAGTTTCAGCTTCAACATCAGTCCTTCTAATAAATATTCAGGACTGATTTCCTTTAGGATTGACTGGTTTGATCTCTTTGCAGTCCAAGGGACCCTCAAGAGTCTTCTCCAACACCACAGTAAAAAAGCATCAATTCTTTGGCGCTCAGCTTTCTTTATAGCCCAACTCTCACATCCATACATGACTACTGGAAAAACCATAGCTTTGACTGATGGACCTTTGTCGGCAGAGTAACGTCTCTGCTTTTTAATATGCTGTTTAGGTTGGTCATAGTTTTTCTTCTAAGGAGCAAGCATCTTTTTAATTTCATGGATGCAGTCACTGTTCACAGTGATTTTGGAGCCCAAGAAAATACATGGGTGTGGGTTCTGCAATGGATTAACCTCCTGGGCATTTATCATCTAACTGCATCTTCTTTTCACCTCCTTTATTGGATACCACCAGGCTTCAGACACTATACACTGCTGTCTTATTTCTTTTCTCATCACTCTTCTGAGTGGGTGCTGTTAACCCCATTTCACAGGGGAAGAAACAGAGGCTCATAGAGTTTATCCATTATCATCCTTATTTATTCAGTCCTTCAACAAATGTTTCCTGAGAGCCTCCTCTCTATCAGGCACTGTGCTAAGCCTTCTCTGACTTAATCCTTGAAGCATTATTATGAAATGGCTACCATGAACCTTAATTTTCAGGCTCAGAGAACTTATTGATTTCATTCATTCTTTCAGTGAACTTTGAAATAGGCCACCTGATCACTACATCAAGAAGCAGAAGTGGCCCTGCTGTCTAGATGGGATGTTGTCCACACATTCCCTTTCCTCCCAGGGATGGGTTTTGGTTTATCTTCCCTGAGGGGGAAGGGCCATCTTCCCTGGCCTATCTGCAGGCCTGCAAGTGATGGGTTAGTGGGGCAAGCCTTCAGGTGCCTTCCCAGACTCCTGCCCCCTGGCCTGGCTCTCAGCTTTGCAACACCAGTGGCCTTCCACTGGTTTGTTTCAGCCTCTCATTTGCTTTCTAAGGGGGCACTGTTTCCCCCATTTCACTGATGAAGATTAAATAATTTTTTTGATGTGGACCATTTTTAAAGTGAAAGTGAAAGTGTTAGCCACTCAGTCATGTCCAATTCTTCGAGAACCCATGGACTGTAGCCCACCAGGCTCCTCTGTCCAAGGGATTCTACAGGCAAGATTATTGGAGTGGGTACCCATTCTCTTCTCCAGGGGCTCTTCCCAACTCAGGGATCAAACCTGGGTATCTTGCATTGCAGGAAGACTTTACTATTTGAGCCACCAGGAAAGTTCATTTTTAAAGTCTTTATTGAATTTGTTACAACACTGCTTCTATTTTATGTTTTGGTTTTTTGTCTGTGAGGTGTGTGGGATCTAAGCTCCCTGATCAGGGATCGAACCTGCATCTCCTGCATTGAAAGGCCCAGTGTTAACCACTGGACCACTAGGGACGTCCTTCACTGGTGAAGATTAAGGCAAGTCCGTGTTAGCTATGTGTTATAAGACCACTGACTAAAGTGTGGTGGATCCTATGGTTTCCTACTCACATCTCTTTACCAGGCTGGCACACTCAACCCTCAGCCACTGTGAGTTTTGGCCACCCATGGCTCACAGGTGCCCATGGAGTTGTCCAGATGGTTTTCTTTGACCAGTGGTAAGCCCCCTTCCCAGGGAGTATAAACACCCTAATTCCTGACAGCAACCAGCAGCCAATGATTGGCCGATAGAAGGGGACCAAATCTGGACATCTTGGCTGAGGAGCAAACCACGCTTAAGTTGTAATTCACACTTCAGGCCTCCCCTGTAAGACCAAGTTCTTACACACCTTCCTCCTTCCTCCATTCTACCCTCCTCCCCTCATTCTCTTTCTCCTGAGAAACATGAACTACCTCAGTCCCTGTTGTGGGCTCTGCTCTACAGGAACCTAACCTAAGGCATCCAGGTAAAACCTTGGAATTCACCTAGTGGGAGTCTTTAGAGAGTTTTACTCTCCCCTGGTCTCAAGCCAGGATGGGTTACTGATGGTCACTGAAGTTCTCCTTGCCCTGCCTTATGCATCAGTTTCTCTTGATTGACCAATGATACTCTTGAGGACAAGGCTGAGTTTTGGTCAAATTTGTGTCTTCCTGTTCACTGTTTGCCTGTGATGAGCATCCAGTGATAAGAACAGCAACATAATATTAACTAGAGCTGACATCAAGTATTTGTTCTGTGTTGGGCACAGGTCTATGCCTTTACATAGTACTTCATTGACACCCCACTGCAGACATTTTAAGTAGGAAATATTATTATTCCCATTTTGTATTTGAGGCTTGAAGAAGAGCTATGCAAGGGAAGAATCAGGGCTGGAATGCCACACCTCTGACTCCTAACTGGGGCTCTCTCTGTCCCTCTGCTCAGAGAGGAAGTATTGCCTTACTACAAAGTCAGGTGAGAATTTGTTCAAAGGTTCTTAAATAGTATTTCTTGTCTCACCTTCAGGGTAAAAAGAGGTGGTAGCAATGCTTGATAAAAGGAAGCCGCAACAAAGCTAAACATCCTGGTTTCACAGCATGAATCATGCAAAAATGGAAAGGAAAGATTGGTTACAGAATGTTGGATCTCAGTTCCAACTGGTATTTCATCAGCTTCAGAAATGAAGGCACTCTGGGAGCCCACCATGTGTGAGGTAGCGGTTGCGATCGGAAGAAAGTTCAGTCCTCTTAGTCTAGTGGTCCATCCCCTTGTGGGTATTTCTGCCTCCACTGGAGACGCAGCAATTCCTCAGATACACATCTTTACTCTTTCCATTCAGGATCTGAGCCACCTAGAGAATCTCGGCATCTCAGGGATCTAAGAGACTTCAGGGGTCATCGAATCCATTCCCAATTGAGGAATGAGAATAATAGCATAGCAAGCCCCCTACATATGAACCTTCATATTGTGAACTTTCAGAGATGCAAACGCACGTTCCATCAGCATCAGGCATGGGTGAGTGCAGCTTGATCTCTGCTCCTATCGCTGACGATCCTTCAGCTCTCCCATCGCCTCTCCCTCTTCCAGTCAGTAGCTCTTCTTGCCCATTTACTTGATGGCAGCCCCCGTATGCCAGAGGTTGTACTTATCACTGTACTTTTCAAGGTACTGTACTGTAAGATGAAAAATGTTTTTTTTTTAGTTTGATTTTTATGTATTATTTGTGTGAAAAGTATTATAAACCTATTACAGTACAGTACTATATAGTTGATTGTGTTAGTTGGGTACCTAGGCTAACTTTGTTGGACTTATGAACAAATTGGACTTATGAACGTGCTCTCAGAGTGGAACTCATTCATAAGTAAGGAAATTCTTACTGTAATAAGACTTATTAACATGTGATGAACATTTGCTATGTAATGGGCATCCTGCTAAGGGCTTTTTGTATTTATTTCTCTCAACCATCCTAGGAAGTAGTTACTACAGATAACTCCAATTTGAGGAAAAGGAAATGAGGCACAGAGCATTTAAGCTATTAGATTAAATTTATATAGGAAGTAAATGTGTTTATTAAGATTACATTTGCTCTATAACAAATAATCTCCCAAATGTTAGTGTTTAACACGCTAGAAATTCACCTCCAGACCACCTCCCCCCTCCAACATTGCAGGTGTTTCTGATCACTGGGTGGGGCCTTCTATAATACATGGTGCTTTGCAGACCCAGGCTCCTTCCGTCTTGTAGCTCTGCTGTCTCCTAGAGCCTTGTCGGTCAACCACCCCCACCCAGTGAAAGGAGAGAAAAAGCACAGCGATGGGGTAGCTACTTCTGAACCTTGGCTCAGAACTGACATGCCTCCGTCCCTTTCATATACTGCTGATGAAAGTCCGTGATGGGGGCAAACAGATGCATAAAGGGAAGGCAGATACTTCTCAGAAGCAACCCTGAAATGTGGATTAAAAGAGAGAAAATTGAGTGACCACTTGCCATTTTGTCACAGTAAATCCTCCCTGAAGGTAGAAAGCAGAGGGAGAAGGAAGAACTAGACACTACAACTTCATCAGCTTCCTTGAACCAAGACTGCATAAGCTTTCCCAGAACCTCTCCAGCAGACTTCCACTTAGGTCTCATGGGCCACAGCTGGGTCACATGTCCATCCCTAGATGCCCAGGATGCTAGGAAAACAGAATAAGATTGTCACAATCTGTTTTCATCCGTCGTGTTTCATCACCTGAGACTGGGTACATTGCCTTCTGGAACTGAAATGGGTTTCAATTAGCAAGAAAGAAAGTGAAAGTGAAAGTGTTAGTTGCTCAGTCCTGGCTGACTCTGCGTCCCCATGAACTGCAGCCCACAAGGTTCCTCTGCCCGTGGAATTCTCCAGGCCACAATACTGGAGGGGTTGCCGTGCCCTCCTCCAGGGGATCTTCCCAACCCAGGGATTAAACCCCGATGTCTTGCATTGCATGCAGATTCTTTACCATCTGAGCCACCGGGGAGCCCAAGAAAGGGGGGCTGGGCCTTGAGCAGTCAGCTCCTTGAGTCTATCACACATTCATTTATTCAAAATCTTTCCCACAAATCCCCAAGCACCTACTCTGTGCCAGGCACTATTTTCCATAGTCCAAAGCCATCCTGCTTCCTACCCAGCACTTCAGTGAAACTTTCCTCATCCATGTTACCAGGTACCTCAAGGTAGATACATACGAGAAACATCCTCCAGGGATCAACTCCATGGCCCGTTAGATGCTTTTGCCAAACCAAGGTCACCTCTCTTCTTTGGGGTTCCCAAGAACAAATCCCAGAGCTCCAGGTTTAGGCATGGAAAAAGTATGCCCACCTGTGGAGGTGGTCTCCCTAGCAACTACATCAGCAAAAGGGATGATGAAGAGCCAGGAGCCCTACCCACTAGGGGCTCCCTGCCTGGCTCCCTGGAGGGTAGTTGGGAGGGGTCTTTCCCATCATTTCTGATGCCTGAACCAAGTTCATGTTCAGAATGTATATAAAGTTATTTGGGCCAAATTTCCATGTTAACTGTTCAGATCAGAAATGCTCAATGTCAGTTAAATTTGCTTGGATTATAAGACAACACAGTCAAGATCAGGAACATGTGGCCTGATGTGATTTAACCCAGAGGAGAAATGCCTGTTCCCTTCTGCTCAGCTATAACATTATACATATAAAGATACATGCGCGCTTGCTCTCTGCCAGAAATGTCAACTGCTTTTGATCTCTCCCTTTAGATATTAAAGTTTCCCCTGCTTGCCCCTCTGCTTGGCAAGCCCCCTTAAGGGTTTTCAAACCAATAAACAAGCCCGGAGCTGCTGAGAGGGTGGAAGCTGTTTGCCTTTTTGAGCGGGTGCCCTGTGGCCCGAAGGTCGTGTTTAATCAGCCTCAAGGTTTTGCTTAACATTGCCTTGGAGTTTAAAATAGCATTTCAATAACCTCAGCCCCTTCCTGCTCTCCCCCATCAGCCATGGGAGGAGGAAGACAGGGGCCCACGGGTTTGGGAGTTTGTGTGTTTGTTGTTAAGGTTCTGAAGCAAATGAGCTGTGTTTGGCTGGTGGCCATGGGGGAGAGATGCCCTCCTTGTTTCGGGGAGGGGCTTGGCCCTAATGCTAGGACCTGGTCCCGAGTGCACAAAATAATAGACTTATTGTAGCAGAATGCCAGCTGGAGGCTGGGGTTGCATTTCTTTCTTTTCATCTTTTCAGACTCTAAAGATAGCTAATGCTCTTTCGAAGAGGGCATGGAGCCACCCTGCTGTATTTCTGTTATGCCCATAATATGGGGTGGAGGGTGAGAATAGTACATTACAGTCTTACCTATGAGCTAATTGCAAACTCTCCCAAGACTGAAGCTAATATAAAGCCCTTACTGCTGTTCCTTCCCTGGGAGGGATCCTTCATGCCACACAGTCTGGGATGGGCATTGACTGCTTCTGCTTGCTCTGGCTCTCCTCCCTCTGACCTTCCCCTACTTCTTGATCTTCCCTCTGAAGGATCTTGGTCCTCCCCTGGTGGCATGATTCTTCACCCTTGGAAGCTGGTGTCACCTAAGACAAATTTTGTTCATCTTACAGAGTCTGCCTGTTAAAGTATTCTTCCATTGCATTATTATACTTAGAAACACCCTCCTCATCTGGCCAACCAGTGAGTTCATGGACTCATCACCAGTCTAGTATCAAATAGTTCAGTCACCCAGTATTAATCAGGATGAGTTCATTTGTGTTGCAGTAACAAAATAGCATCCATAACTCCATGCACCAAAACTCAACAGACGTTCATCACCCATGAAAACTCCTATGCAAATAAAGCTGCTCTCCAGGGCTTCTGATTCCCCTACAGTGACTAAGTGACCTAGACAGCTTCCACCCTCTTAACACAAGGCTTCCATGACCACAGAAGAGACAACTGGAAGGTTGACAGTCAGCTTTTAAATGCTTTGGTCAACCCAATAACACTCACCGCTTCTGCTCATTGACCAGCTCTAATCACATGATCCTATATACTGCAGGAGATCTGGGGCAATATATGGATATTGGATGAGCAGGAAATCCCACACAACCCTGTGTCCACATCTCTGAACCCTCATAATAATCCCTAAGAGGGTGCTAAGATTTTTCCCAGGCTATTATGGGACATTTTACTTCTGAATCTACTGAGAGCCATGAGATGCTAGTATTAGGACCCCATTTTCCAGGGCAGGCTGCTTTGTATTTCTTTTTTAAAGATGGTCAGTCTGGGACAACCATAGAGGACGCTTGGGAAAACAAAGTTTAATATTTATACTCAGGGGTCCAAGAGACAGGAGACCTGGCATGCTATGCAGAGCCACATGGGAAAGACACCAGGGTGATAGGAGGCAGAAGACAGCATGGGGCAGGGAGCGCTGAGGCCCCAGCTCTTACTGGGGTTCCCGACGGACAGGCAAGGTAGGATTCAGTGAACCACCTCAGACTGACTGGAGTGAATCATTTCAGCAGGTGTGGGCTGGAGGGGAGGGGGGTGCCTGTCGCTGACTGGTGCCTGGCCCTGGGATGACGAAGGCAGAGGAATGCTGCCTTCTGGAGTGCAAGGCCACATAGAGAAGGGGTGGCAGACTGATTAGTTTTCATATCAAAGTTCCATTCCTGACTGGGCCTTTGCTGTCCAGGAATTGGCTACCAGGAAAAAACAGTTGCAACCTAGACAGAAAGTTTTTGTTTCTTTTAATTTTATTTGCTTATTTATTTTTGGTTATGCTGGGTCTTCATTGCTGCAAGGGCTTTCTCTAGCTGCGGAGAGCGAGGCTGCTCTTGGTTGCGGTGTGCGGGCTTCTCGTTGAGGTGGCCTCTCTCGTCGTGGAGCATGGAGTCCAGGGCGCTTGGGCTTCAGCAGTTGTGGAGTAGGGGCTCAGTCCTTGCAGCTCCCAGGCGCTAAAGCACAGGCTCAGGTAGTTGAGGTGCATGGGCTTAGTTGCTCCGCGGCATGTGGGATCTTCCCGGATCAGGGATCAAACCTGTGTCTCCTGCATTGGCAGGCAAATTCTTCACCACTGAGCCACCAGGAAAGGTTTTATGAGATGTAAACATATCATAATATACATAAAATGAAAAAACAAATTTTCCTAGGGCTCTTTTACAAGGGCCTGCCCAGTACCCAGGCCCTAGTGAAAGCAGGAAGTCAAAGTTCAGATCCTTAAGATCCTGGATAAGGGGCAGCCCCATTTTTCACAGGTGGACACTGAGGCCCAGATACACTAGAAGTGGGTCTCTTCCTTTGCCTTCTTCCAGAATTTCTGGAGACCCTAAGACTTCTTGTTCAGAAAAGAGACCCCAAACTCACTCCTTGATGAGTACCTGGGGACTTGATACATGCCCTGACCAGGAGGGGACAGAGCAATTTTTAACCAAAAGACAGAGCAGTGCTTACCTCAAAGGGATGGAGTGCAGAGCCCACAGATGGCTGGACAGCCAAGAGAGAGGGAGAGAATTTTGGGAGGAGAGCAGGGGGCCAGCCTTACTACTGCTTCAAAACCACAGCATCCCTCTCTTGAAAGTGAAAGTGAAAGTCGCTCAGTCGTGTCCAACTCTTTGTGACCCCATGAACTATACAGTCCATGGAATTCTCCAGGCCAGAATACTGGAGTGGGTAACATTTCCCTTCTCCAGGGGATCTTCCCAACCCAGGGATCGAACCCAGGTCTCCCTCACTGCAGGTGGATTCTTTACCAGCTGAGCCACAAGGGAAGCCCCCTCAAAACCCCCATCTGACCTGAAACTCTAAATATTCTCTTTGTTTTTGAACCTACTTTGTTTTCTCCTTCAAGGTCAATTCGGAAATACTTCCTTGAAATATTTCAGTGACTCCACCTGAGATGAGGGACAAGCCGCTGGGGGCTACTGCCCTGAATGACCCTATTGTTTGAGGCTGCACTATGGGCTCCCCAAAGAGCTTGGGTCAAGGAATTTGCTAGAAAGCCTGGGAAAGGAAACCCCCATCCCTGGCCCTCACCGCTGAGCGAGCCCTTTCCCAGTCCAGGCAGGTTTGAGCTTCGGTGCTCGAGTGGGAGGGAGCTAGTAATATTCCCTCTGAGCATCTGGAAACAGATGCCTCCAAAACCCATGGATTACTTGCCTGGCACACATGACCTGCTAATTAAGTTTTACTATTTACCTCTGGAAAGAGAAGGGGCTTCCTGGACTCTGGAGAGGGCCTGACCCCTCCCCTCTCTCCTTTCCATTCTCCACCCCAATCAGGCCTGAAAGCTCTTCTGGCTCCTAGATGGAGAGAGGGTGGGTGAATTTTGGGGTCTGGAAAAGGGGGAAAATTATATAAGCCCATGCCCATGCCTGCCCACCCCCTCCCCGCAGGCTGCTCCTGAAAGTGAAGAGCAGTAATAGAGGGTGGGGGTGTGAGAACGAAGTAGTTCAGCCTAAGCGAATTAGCTCCTTCTTGCTACTTGACATTGATCTCTCTGAAGGTCACTTTCCTCATTTGTAAAGTGGAAGAAACAATCGCATCTCCCTGTGAGAATTGTTGGGAAGGTTAGAGTGTTTGTGTGGGAGAGTCTGTTAGATGACACCTCGATGTCTATTTGCCTTTTCTCATTATCAATAGGCCTTTGAGTCTTTTTTAGGGCAGCAAAGTGCCCAGATAGAAGACAATACTTCCTGGTCTCCCTTGAAGCTAGGGATGGCCTCTGAGATATGAGTGGAAGTTAGTGGTGGTAGTAGAGTCTCCAGGAACATTAAAGGGGTCTGCCTTAACAGAGAGATAAGCCGACCGCTCTTTCCTCCCTGTCTCATTCTCCTTGTGTTGAATGCAGACTAGATGGCTGGAGCTCCAGCAGCCATCCTGGAGTATAAAATGATCTTGACAATAGATCCATGTGCCAAAGATGGTGGAATAAAGAGATGGAGATGTCACACTGGCCCTGGGCTGTCTGTTTCTGGATTTCTTCTAGGGGACGGAGAATTAACCTCTATTTTTGTTTAAGTCAGGGATTCTCAAGCTCTAGCCTACAATGGAATAACTTGGAGAGCTGGTTAGAGAAAAGATACCTGGGCTCCAGCCCCAAGAATTTCTGGTTAAATGGGCCTGGGGGTGAGCCCTACAGATTTTTTTTTCTAACATGCTGTCAGGTGATGCTCATGGTGCTGGTATGGGAAGCACACTTTGAGAATCACTGGTTCAAATCATCATGAATAAGGTTTTCTATTTTCCAAAGCATAACCCAACCCTAACTTACACAGCAGGATAAGGGCTTCACTCTCAATAAATGTAATTAATATTTTTGTACAGAATGAGGAAGGTAACTGTTCCCTTCCAAGGACCTAGTCATGGGAAGAAACTAGAAGTTCAGTGGGCTGGAAGGGAGGGCTAAGCTATCTTGATGGCCAGCCTTACCCCCTACCACTGAAAGGCAGCCTTGATCTTAAGAACCCCAAGAAGACTGGGTAGATGCAAAGTCTATGTGTGTGGTGAGGTTGAAGTCCCACCTTGCACAGGCCTGTCACATAGCATCTCCTGTTCCTCCAAGTTCCCAGAAACTTAACAATATGCTTCATGATGAGAAGGCTTTTTTTTTTTTTTTCAAAGCAGGAACCATGTGTAGATCCAAGCATTCTGTGTGTATTATCTCATTTAATCATCACAACCCTCTGCACGGATGAGGAAACTGAAGCTAACAAAGGATAAGTAACTTGTCTGTAGTCACAGAACTACTGAGCGATGAAGCCTAGATTTGGACTGGAAATGCCACACTATAAAGAGCCACTTAAAGCCGAGTCAGCCCTGCCCTGGCATTGGGCTTTGCGTGCATGCTAAGTCACTTCAATTGTGTCTGACTCTTTGTGACCCCAGAGACTGCAGTGTGCCTGGCTCCTCTGTCCATGGGATCCTCCAGGCAAGAATACTGACATGGGTTGCCATGCCCTCTTCCAGGGGATCTTCCCGACCCAGGGATCGAACTTGTCTCTCTTATGTTTCCTGCTTGGCAGACAGGTTCTTTACCATTAGCATCACCTGGGAAGCCTGGCATTGGGCTATGCTTGACTGTATTTCCAGAAATAAGAAAGCAAGAAGGCTTTGAGGCAGCTGGGGCAAGGGTGGGTTGAGTCAGGGGCCACCCTCCCGCCTCTGTGTCTGTGGACCCTCACTGAGGACTGAACACCAAGCCCTGGAGAGACTGAGGGGAGGCAGATTCTCTTCGGGGCAGGTGGGCTGTGTTGATGGATTAGAAACCATGTCTCTCCCGAGGCAAGGGGGTCAGTGGCCCTGCACTGCAGGCTGTTCCAATAAAATATGAAGTTCAGAAACTCCAGGCAATCTTCTCTCTCCACTGAGTGATGACCTTGTAATTGGCTCTCAAGCTGGCTTGATTTATCAGCTCCAACCTGGGCAGCCAGAAAAGGATGAATTAGCTTCTGGGGGCTGCCGAGGAGAGCAGGGTCCCTGGGAGCAGCGATGCCATGGGCGTGGGGGCCGTTTGTCACCACCAGGCCCTGCTTAATTGTGGGAAGATGAAGCGAGGAGGTGTCGGATTGCACTGTATAAATCACGGTCTCTTGTAGTTCAACCTGGGCCGAGGCGGCAGCAGGGAGGAGGCTCCTGTTTGGAGGAAGTTCCGGGACAGAGACCTGTATCTCTGCCCACCACCGCTTCACGAGAGAGGCAGCTTGGGTATAGGTTTCAAAGAGGGCCCTTGAGGGAGGACTGGAGAGCTAAGTGGTGTTACAGCCTCAGGGGAATCCCGTGTACTTTGCAGTCAGAGTTCCTGGGCTCAAATCGTGATTCAGCCATTTACCAGCTGAGGGACAGTGGCTGAGTCATGTAACCTCTCCCTGTTGGACATCATGGTTAAGAGCACTGAGTCTGGGACTTCTCTGATGCTCCAGTGGTTAAGAATCCACCTGCCAAGGCAAGGAACAAGGGTTCGATCCCTGATCCAGGAAGATTCCACATGCCATGAGACATTTAAGGCCATTCACCACAGCTACTGAAGCCCGTAAACTCGGCAGCCTGGGCTCTGCTATAAGAGAAGCTACCACAATGAGAAGCCCGCACACCACAGCTAGAGAGCAGGCCCCACTTGCCGCAACTAGAGAACGCCCGTGTGCACCAACAAAGACCCACAGCAGCCAAAAGTTTAAAAGTAAAATAAATAAGTAAATAAGTAAATTTCAAAAAAGAGAAGAGCACCGAGTCTGGATTTGAATCTGGACTCTGCCCCTTACTGGCTCTGTGGCCTTGGGCAAGTTACATAGTCTCTCTGTGCCTCAGTTTCCTCATCTGAAAAATGGGGATAATAATACTATTGAACTTATAGGATTGTATGAGTTTCCTAGAGCTGCCATGACAAATTGCTACAAACTGGGTGGCTTAAAGTAACAGAAATGTATTGGTTTACAGTTTTAGGGCTGGAAGGCCAAATTCAAGGAGCTGGCAGGGTCATGCTCCCTCCAAAGGCTCTTGGGTAGAATCTTTTCTGGCCTCCCTCACCTTCTGGTGGCTCAGAGTTCCATGGTGTGTGGCTGTGACACTCTAGTCTCTGCCTTTGTTTTCCACGGCCTCCTCTTCTCTGTTCACCTCTTCTGTCTCTTATGAGGACATTTGTTATTGGATGTAGGACCCACCCACATAATCCAGGGTGATCTCCGCTCAAGACCCTTAACTTGATTGCATTTGCCAGGACCCTTTTTTCAAACAGGTCACGTTCACAGAACTTAGACATATCTTTTTGGGTGTCACTGTTTAACCTACTACAAGGGCTATTGTGAAAATTAATGAATTAAAGTATTTGCAGGAATATTACTCAGCCATACAAAAGAATGAAATTGTGCCATTTTCAGAGATGTGGATGGACCTAGAAACTGTCATACAGGGTGAAGTAAGTCAGAAAGAGAAAAACAAATATCTCATATTAACCCATATATGTGGAATTTAGAAAAATGGTACAGACAGACCTATTTGCAAAGCAGAAATAGACACAGACGTAGAGAACAGACATATGGACACCAAACTGGGAAATTTGGATTGACATGTATACACACTGTGTATAAAACAGATACCTAATGAGAACCTACTGTATAGCACAGGGGAAAAAATAGAAGGTACAGTCGGCTTGTAGGACATATATTAGGTTAACCTTAGAAATGCATTCCAGTACACAGTGCTGTGTGTGTGTGCTCAGTTCCTCAGCTGTGTGACTCTTTGTGACCACGTGGACTCGGGCCTACCAGGCCCCTCTGTCCATGGGATTCTCCAGGCAATACTGGAGTGGGTTGACATTGCCTTCTTCAGAGGCTCTTCCTGACCCAGGGATTTAATCTGCATCTCGTGTCTCCTGCATTGGCAGGTGGATTCTTTACCGCTGTGCCACCTGGTAAACTCTCCCAATATATAGTGGGTGCAGACAAATACTGTTTGATTCCACTTATACAGGGTACCTAGAATAGCCACATTCATAGAGTCACAAAGTACATTGGTGTATGCCAGGGGCCAGAGGGTGTGGGGGGTGAATGGGGTGTAAACACTGGGGGCAGAGTTTCAGTTTAGGAAGGTGAAAAATTCAGGAGATGGCTGATGGTGAGAGTTGCACAGCAATGTGAATGTACTTAATGCCACTGACTTGTCCAGTTAAATATGGTTAAAATAGCATGTTTTATATTATGTGGCCTTTACAATAAAAATATTTTAAAATATTTGTAAGGTTCTAAGAAGAGGACCTGGCACACAGCCAGAACTATACAAGTATCTGATACATGAATGTGTGTATATATAAAATTGTATATATAATGTGGCATGCTGTAGTTCAAGGGGTCACAGAGTTGGACATAGCAACTGAACGACAACAAATATATGCTATATATTTAAATATATAATATATTAACATATTTAATAGACATAATATATACATTAATATTAATGCATATATTAATATATGTACATTAGCACATATTAATATAATCAATCTACATGTATACGTACAGAAAATAATGGTATACATTTTGTACAAGTCAGGCTATTGGAAGGATTAGAGCTCATGATGAGCATACAGTAGCTGTCACTGAAACACCCTCCCCCCCTTTTTTTTCCTTTTCTCCTTTCTCCATCTCACTTATTTTGCTCCTTTATTGATTCCTGGGTTATTTACCAAGAAAAAAAAATACATATGTTTGCATAAAAACAGGTGTGCAAATGTTTGTAGAAGCTGTAGTTGGAATAGCCAAAAAGTGGGAACAACATAAATGTCCCACATGTGGGACATAGATATACTGCATTTTATCCAGGTGTTGAAATACTACCCAGCGATCAAAAGGAATGAACTGCTGAGACAGCAACAGGGCCAATCCCAGATGTAGCATGTTAAATGAAATGGCTACGATATGTAGGCTTTCATCTCCACAGCATTGTGAAAATAGCAAAAGTCTGTGGAAAGAGAACAGATCACTGATTTCTCAGGGTGGGGAGAGGTCTACAAAGTTGGGTGCTGGAGAGGGGAAGGGAGGGCTGACTCTGGGGAGGCTGACCCTCTTCTGTTCTTTGTGGTCAGAGTGACACAACCATGTTTATCAAACCAGCAGAGTCGTGCGCTCTAAGGGTGTGTTTTTACTGAATGTAAATTATACCTTCATTTAAAACTGAAAACAAAAATTATCTGAAGAAAAGTTTCTATCGCTACGGAACAAAAGCTGGAAAATCCCCAAATTGCCGCAATGTTAAAGGTCTTTCCCAGCGTGCCCGTGTGGGTTCCTGGGGAGATTCAGATGGCGCCCTCCCCTGCTCTGAGATCAGGCCAGGGCCTTGGTCTGTGGGTCTGTTACCCTGTGTCTGAGCATCTGCTGGGTGCCCCGCCTGGGAGACACTGGTCCTCCCCGCCCCTCCCGGTGTGGCCTCTGCTGAACAAACACTGACCCCTGCTGTCTCCATCAGTTCCTCCTTCCTCCCAGCCTGGTCTTGGGGCCAGAAAACTGTGGTCCATTCCCAGGTCCGCTGCAGCAAGAGTAGGCAGCCAGTGCTTCCAAGGGGTGGAGGAGGTGCTAGGAAGTCACTTCCATACCTGGTGCTAGCACAGGGCAGGAAGCCTGGAGCTCTCAGGCCCACCTTGCTGCCGACTTGTCCAAGCTTCCCAGCCCAGGCCCAGTTGTGGGGAGGAAGGAGGAATCAAGGGAGTCTGTAGATGGGGCAGCCCTGGGGGCAGACCCACGCCTCTCTGGGCCTCAGTCTCTCCAGCTGTTAGGTGGGACTATCAATCCCCACTCTCTGACTTCACCCATTTATTCATTTATTGATATGGATACTGAGCACAGCACCGCAGTTCATCCTGGGATGAGCATCAGTGCCCGGGCCCTGGCCGCACAGAGCTCATAGACTCACAGGGATTGGGAAGTTCATGGAAATGTGGTGCAAGGCCAGCTGGGAGCTGGAGTGTGGGCTGCAGGACCAGGTAGATTCTGCACTTCCTCAGCAACTGCTCCCTAATCCTCCCATCCCAGAGCTGCCCAAAGCTGTTCTTGGATGCTTATTCCAATGAGATGACCTCAGTCCTCTGGGGTGAAGACAGCCCAGTTACCTCTGGGGTGATCACATCCAGAGAAAGAGGAGGTGCCTGGGGCCAGTGACAAGGTGACCAAGATTATATGATCATGAGTGTACACTTGCCTACCTGTATATTTGTGTGTAGCTACATGTGCATATGAGTGTGTGTATGTGTGTGTGTGAGGATAAGTGAGCTACATGTACATATGAGTGTGTGTATGTGTGTGTAAGGATAAGTGAGCGACATGTCCATATGAGTGTGTGTATGTGTGTGTGTGTAAGGATAAGTGGGCACGGTTGTGTGGATCTCTCAAGCATGTGTGGGTGTAAGTGAATGCGTGTGTCTGTGTGCACGTGGGTGTGTGCATGGCATTGTGGCCTGTGCTTGCCTTTGTGTTCCTGTGTGCATGCGCAGCCTCAATCTTGCATGCATGGCTGCGGAGTTCACGTTTGTGTTTCTGGACCTGCGGGGATATGGCGTGTGTCTGTGTGCGTCTGTGAGGGCGTATGTGCTGTATATTGGGGGAGCCTCCAAGTGTGTTTGTGCGTGCATGGTGGGCACAGGGCTGCCAGGATCCAGACCCCCTCTCCGTTCCCCAGGACCCTTGTCTGAGCAGGGGGCTGCTACCCCTGCTGCCAAAGGTCGAGAGCCCAGGGAAGCACACCCCAGCATTCTTCTGGGGACCGAGGTGACGGGGGTGTGACACCGGAGCCTCCCCAGGTAAGAGCAACACCCCCGCGGGGCAGGGCCAGGCGGGGCACGGTCGGCCAAACACTGACAAGCTCCCTTCATGTGGTGGCTTGGGCCTATTTCTGTCTTGTTTGGCTCATCCTGGCCGGGTGTTCCCGCCCAATAATGCCCCGTTTCTCCACCCGGCTATTTCGGCCGAGGAATGTGCTGTCTGTGTCTCAAGCAGAAAACCAAAAACCCCCATTATGGTTAGCTGTCCTGCGGCTCCGAGCAGCCACTCACTTATTTAGGTTTCTCCTGGTCTATATTTGTCGACGGATGACATGTTGAACTTGGAAGGCACGGCGTGGGGGTGGGGGACCAGGGCCTCTTTAGGCAGGGAGGCGGGGTTATCCTCGGCCCTCCCCAGGGGTCGGGGCAGTGTTTGACTTCTCCGCTAGGGGGCGCTGGCCTTTTTGCTCTCCTCTCCCCACCCTGAGTCGCCGGGCGGCGCCTGTGCATGGGCCCCCAGACCTTTGGATTCAGCATGTGGTCCAGGCTAGCTCCCTGTTCCCCCTGCTGGCCTCAGCTGCAAGGTTGCCCCCCCACCCCCACCCCAAGCCCACCCCGCTCCACCCCCACAGCGTTTTCCCCAGCCCGGCGTCATAGGGATGGGTAAGGTATGAAATCTAGAATGAAACTGTCTGGTATAAACCTTGGCTCAGCCATCTCCTGGCTGGCTGACTCAACGAATCACTTATCTTCTTCCTGTTGTCTTCCTTTCATCCCTGAAGCAGGAGTAATACTCTATTTCACTGGTTTAAGACACACATTTTCACACTCTGATGATGGCCACACAATCAATGAAGCATGGTGTCATTTAATTGGCCACATTTTTCCTATGTCTTCATGATAAATACATAGAATAATGATGTGGTTTATAATCAAAGGCGTTTAGCATGCTATGAAATATGCTAGTATGAATACTAGTGCTATTACAGATGGTACATTTAAATTAAGATAACATGAGGAGGTTTTAATAAAGGAGTACAACACGTGGGCAGGATATAGGGGAACCACAGGCCATAGTGAGATACCTGAGACTAGAAAGAGAAGGGTTGTTATGATCTCAGACTTCAAGACAGATGTTGGGAGGTGCATCTTAGAGCCATGAAGGAGACAATTGGTACAGATAACCATTGAGAGTGGTGACCTTCGTGTGGGGTGGGTGGTGAGGGTTGGGAGGCACACAGCCAGGTTGAGGCAGGCTACTGGCTCTATTATCTGTGTGATTTAGGGTAACTTATTTATTCGTGTTTTAGTTTATGTGCTCAGTCACTCAGTCGTGTTCAACTCTTAACGACCCTATGAACTGTAGCCCGCCAGGCTCCTCTGTCCATGGAATTCTCCAGGCAAGAAAACTGGAGCGGGTTGCCATGCCTTCCTCCAGGGAATCTTCCTGACCTAGGGATTGAACCCAGGTTTCTTGCATTGCCAGCGGATTCTTTACCATCTGAGCCACCAGGGAAGCCCAAGAATACTGGAGTGGGGAGCCGATCCCTTCTCCAGGGGAGATTCCCGACCCAGGAATTAAACCGGGATCTCCTGCATTGCAGGTGGATTCACCAGCTGAACTACCCGAGGAGCCCAAATCAGCCATGTGTATACATATATCCCCTCCCTCTTGAATCTCCCTCCCACCCCCACAACCGACCCCTCTAGATCATCACAGAGCACCGAGGTGAGCTCCCTGTGCTATATAGTAGCTTCCTATTAGCTGTTTTACACATGGTTGTATATATATGTATATTTGTTCATTGGGAGTTTTTTTTTGTTTTTCTGCTTAAGTTAGCTCAAGTTGATTTCTGTTGCTTGCCGCTAGAAAGCCTTAATGCTACAGTGACACAGCAGTGATGTAGGACTGAGTCAGGGTCCTCCCCAACAGACACTAGTGATGCACAGTCTCTGCTTACTGCTGAGGGCCAGCCCCCGCCGTACCCCTCCCCACCCCTCCCAGCCCCCATAGGACCAGAGCACAGAAGACAAGCTTCCATGGACACGCTCTGATTGACATGGGAGTAGGGGGTCAAGAGCTTTGATCCTTTCACTTTTCCCCTTCTTCAACCCCCAGCACCTCAGTCCTAGAATCTTCTAGAACACTGGCTCCCCTACAATCATGTCCGCAGTCCACTTTGGGCAAACCGAAGTCCCCAGACCCTCTGTCTCATCCTATCTGATGGGCAGAAGGAAAAAGGAGGCCCTGAAGACATGAAAGGGCCCCTGGGGTAGCACTGCAGAAGCTCACGGATACATTCTGCGAGAGAAATAAGGGCACAGGGTGATTCAGAGCCAAACAGCAACACCTACATGTTTCAGAGTCTGGTAGTTATTGGAAAATCATGGGTCCCACACTCACTGGTGCAAGTATGCCTCCCTGCACGCTGTGGGGTTAACCAACCACCCGCCACAAGCTGCAGTGATGACGAGGGAACCAAACCAACAGCTCCTCATAATTAAATGTAAGAATAGCAGCCACTGCAAACCAGGGCCAGCCCAAGGCAGCCCTGCCGGGGCCCGAGCATCTCGCGTGTGAGATCCCGGCCTGTGGGAACATGTGGTAGCATTCTGTGATGCCGCCAAGCCTTGCACGGCAGCCCATCTTCTTTGCCAAATGCTGAATCAAGTCTTCAGGAAGCTCTCCTAACCTGCTAATTTTCGGTTATAAATACCAAGTTTTGGTAAGCCTTATTGACTCACTGAATCTGTTAGTGAGTGGCTATTTATTTGTAGGATTGTGTATCCTTTGCTACAGGAAGGCTCTTCCTTTGGAAAGTCATTCAGTCTAGATCTTGAAGTGGGAAGGAAAACAGCCTGAAATAGTCTCATAAAAGTTGAAAGACCTGGGTTCAAGATCTGGTCATATACCATCTGAGCCTCCAAGTCTCATGAGAAATCACTACGGGAAGTCGTATCAGTTGCTGCTCTGGCTGCCCTGGGCAGATACCTCAGAGCTGGCATATAAGGAGCTTTGCATCCCACTGGAGTGGGGATTTCATCAGACAGGCAGCAGGGCTGGGAGATCCAATAGCTTGGAGGAAATGGTGGAGAACCTGGTTCCTTTGTCTCTCCACTCTGTCTTCCTTGGCATGGCTCCTCCGTGAGTTATTCTGAGAAGCAAATGCACAAGGATGTGATTAGGGAACCACCAGCTGACCCTGAGTGAGGAGGGCAGTGAGGTTGGGTGGGAGTGTCCTGGACCTCCAGGCAGGCCTGCAGAAGGGTCAGTAAAGCTGTTGGGGAGTTTAAGAGCCACAGTCCCCAGGTCACCATTAGAGGAGTCCCATGTCTCTCTGGATCTAGCTTGGCTTAGTAGCCCTGCCACATTCATTCATTGGCTGGGAGCAGCCTGTGGGGGGAGTGGCCTGGGTATAAAGATGGAGATGGATCTTGGAGCTCAGCAGTTGCTGCCCTTGAACCACTATGGTCCCTGTGGTTAGAGGTCGGCCGGGGAAAGCCTCCACTGAGCTTTGGAGTGATGCTGCTTCCCCCCACACCCTGGGTCTTCCTGATGGCCTTGGTGGATGCTGTGCCTGCTGGGACCTTTTGTGGAAGTGAGTCCTCTGATGGCTCTTCCCACCTCTCATGAGATCTACTCCAGCACACCCACCTCCCTCAGCCTGCATCTCTCCCTCCGCCTCCTGCCTGGGGCATCTCAGACATTTCCACTAGGACTCTTGTGAAGATCAAATTGAATAATAATTTTAATTTTTAAAAATTAATTTTGGCTGTGTCACACAGCATGTGGAATCTTAGCTCCCTGACCAGGGATCAAACCTGAACCCCTTGCATTGGAACTCGAAGTCTTAACCACTTTAAGACTTTAAATTAATCTAGAAAATAACAATGAGATCCTAAGATGAAATACTCTAGAAAATAACCCAGTTAACACAAAAATAATTTTGAAAGATTTCTCAACTGAGACGCTGTTTCCTCTAGGCTTCTAGTAACCACCCTGGTAGTGAGTTTGTCCCATTTTCTGGAATCCTTGGTGGCACAGTGGTAAAGAATCCACCTGCCAACGCAGGAGACGCAGGTTTGATCCCTGAGTTGGGAAGATCCCCTGGAGAAGGAAATGGCAACACACTCCAGTATTCTTGCTTGGAGAATCCCACGGACAGAGGAGCTTGGTGGTCTAGAGTCCATGGGGTCGTGAAAAGTCAGACACAACTGAGCGACTCAGCACACCTTGCTGGGGTGTGAAGCCCTCAGGCCCTGAGAAAGTGCCCTTGATCAATGAATTCTTATTTATCTGGTTTTATACTCCAGCCATGTTGAACAAGATGACTTAAGCCCAACCCTAGGAGCATGCCCCAGGGTGCTGCCTGCACCACGACACAGTGCTAATTCTTGCATTCTTTAACCACATAACCCCTCCTGTCATCTCAGGCTTGGCACTAACGTGGGATTTCACCCTGGTGATCAGCTCCCAGGGGAAGCGTTTATTGCCTGGTTGGGGAGACCCTTCGTGTCATCTCCTAGCACAGAAGAGGTGCCAGCTCTTTTTAGGGAAGGGCAGGTCACCTCCACAAACATTGAGGGCCCAAGGGAGTTGTAGAATCCACATTCTCCAGGACATCCACCCGGGGGGCTCCCATTCCATACTTTAGGGTCCCAGGTTGCCCCAACTAGGGTGCTGACATTTGCATCACTGAACTGCATTGACGCTGCATTGGACATCTGTGGAATCATGCAGTTCTTACAACTGAGCCCTCCACCTCTGCTCAGCTGTGTCCACCCTTCCCGGACAGGTGATAAAGGACTCTCTCTGAGCTACCACCAAAGCCCTCTGGTCCTCACACTTGCTATTAACTGCCTGGGAATTCCTGTCAGTCTCATATTATCTACCCATAAACTGCAGGGGTCGACACAACTTAGCATCAGCCAGCCAGCTCCGCTGTCTTTGTGGGTGTCGCTCAGCTCATTTATTTCAAATACCTGCACCATCATTCCGGCCTCAGCATCTACCTACACTAGTATGCTTTCCCAGGTCATCCCAGTAAAATCTTTGACAATTGTGCAGAGGATTATCCTGCTCCACCTACCAACCAGGACATCATCCTCTTCTCCCACCAGGTGCTGGGAGAGTCAGTCCTGCACCCTCATCTTACCACCTGTTGTCTCAGGCCACTCCTGGTACCCCAGGAGTTCGAGTCTGAAAAAAAGATGCCAAAGAAAGAGAGAGGGGATGAAAGTTGGAGAGAAGTCATAGACAGTGAAGCAGTCTCAGTGTGGTTTGTCAGGGGCTGAGAGCAGCTGGCGGGAAGCAGGACTTTGGCACAAAGGTGGTGATGGATTTCAGAGCAGACAGGACATACGCCCACCTCTAAAGCAACAAGAATCCCGTGGAATGCCATGTGTTGAATGGCTCAAATCAGCCAGAGTTCCTTCCTGGAGCCAGAAATGCGATGGAGGGATCCTGAATAACACCTGCACTGTCAAGAGGAAGAAAAAGGCAGGAGGGCTAGGAAGGTCACCAACCATGTCCACTTCAGAAGCTGCCTTAGAAAGAACAAGACCCCATCTTTTTGCAGATGAAGGAGGCAGGGGTCTAGAGTGGAGAAGAGAGAGGTACACTCATAATTGGGCATAGACAGGACTGGGAGCTATGTTGGCTCCTTCCCACTGTGGTTTCACACCATTTCTTCTTGGCAGCCTTGCAGTGCCCAAGGCTGCATCAGGTCAGGAGATCTGAGCCTTGCTTCTTACTGAGCTGGCCTGGTACAAACCTGCCCTTCTCAGGATTATCAGCTGTTTGGGTTTCTTGAGCATCATCTGGGGCATGGCCACTTCTCCTTGGAACACTGGATCAGCACCAGGGGTGGGAGGTGGGTCCTCACAGCCAGCTCTCCTGAGATATTTTTAGAGCAATTAAATGCAGCAATAACTCCTCACTTTCTCTTAAGGCTCATTTCCTATTTCTCTATTAAAGGGAATAAAAGCCCATCCTGGAAGGATGCCCGACACCCTCTTTGGGGAAGGAGGTGGGACCGGATGCCAGGCAGTGCTGGTCAAGGTCAGATGGAGTTTGCCTGTGAATCCCCCAGGAGGCTTGTTTGATGAGTAGCCACCTCCATCTCAGCAGGCTCTGCTGAAGTGATGTCCAAGTTCCTTCCACTAAGACTTGGGCACCAGGGATGGTTCAACAATGGGCGCCCACCTTCCTGGTGTGGTTCAGGGGGCTGTGTTAGCTCCATCTTAAATGTTCCGTCTAAATTATCCCCAGGCTTCCCAGGTGGTACAGTGGTAAAGAATCTACCTGTCAACGCAGGAGACACAAGAGATGCGGATTCGATCCCTGGGTCAGGAAGATCCCCTGGAGGAGGAACTGGCAACCCACTCCAGTATTCTTGCCTGGAAAATTCCATTGTCAAGGAAACCTGGTGGGCTACAGTCTGTGGGGTCGCAGAGAGTCGGACACAGCTGAGCATGCACACATACACATCATCTTTGCCTTCCTGCAGCCTGCCAGAAAGTCTGTATTTTGACATTTTCTCTTGTTGGATAGCAGAGGGTTAATTCCATCTTTAGGCATTTGCTCTTGGGGGTTGTCGCTCTGCAAGCCACCTACTTTAAAAGAGAAGTACCTCTTAGAATGAAGATCTAACGTCAGTGTGACTTAGTTGGGAAAGAGTATTGAACCCGGGCTTGGAGGCTTACACTTGAAACCTGCTTCTGCCATTTAAGAGGTGAGAAATCTTGAACAAATCATTTCTCCTCTGTGAGTCTCAGTTCCCTCACATATCTACTCTGAATACTTATCTTCATAGGCCCTCTCTTCTGGGGCTCTTGTGAAGATCAAATTGAATAATAATTTTAATTTTTAAAAAAATAAATTTTGACTGAGGCATCACATGGCATGTGGAATCTTAACTCCCCAACCAGGGATTGAACCTGAACCCCTTGCATTGGAACTCGAAGTCTTAACCACTTTAAGACTTTAAATTAATCTAGAAAATAACAATGAGATCCTAAGATGAAATACTCTAGAAAATAACCCTATTAACACAAAAATAATTTTGAAAGATTCCTCAAAAATAATAAAATCTAAATAAAGCAATCTAGAAAATCATCTAGAAACTAAAGAAATGAGATAATTTGTTGTGAATGTCTGCAAAAGATAATTTAAAAAGTGTTAACAGGAAAATGAAAAGGAGGGCATCTAGATTTGTCTGAATCTTGTTTGATGAGTCAAATCCATTGATCAAGCCCTCAGATGCTGTGTTAATATCACGTTGCTATGGAAGTAAAGTGAAAGTCGCTCAGTCATGTCCAACTCTTTGCGACCCCATGGACTAAAGAGTCCATGGAATTCTCCAGGTCAGAATACTGGAGTAGGTAGCCATTCCCTTCTCCAGGGGATCTTCCCAACCCAGGGATCGAACCCAGGTCTCCCGCATTGCACGCGGATTCTTTACCAGATGAGCCACTCGGGAAACCCATGGAAGTAAAGGATTCCCCTTGATTTCCGTACTTGTCTCCTGGTGGATCAGTTTTGAAGGTGTGTGATTCATCACTGAACCCTGAACACACTTCAGAGGCTCTGCTGGATGCCAGTTCTTGGCGGGCAAAGCCTGCATCTCCCTAAGAAGGAACACCCAGCTCAGCGGCCCTCAATGTGGGAGATATAAGATCCTGGCTGATGAGTCATAGAGACCCCCAGCCGTGGCCAGGAACATGCCAAGGAAAATCTCCCCACACCGTTAATGGAATGCTTACCCCCAAGCCAGAGCCTTGCCCCTGGAGGGGTGTGTTTTAAATTTTCCTCTCTTCAGATTCCATGTGTCCCCCTCTGTCACCCCATACCGACTCTTCTGAGTCACAAGCGTTTATAGCTTTTGACTACTCAAGTCTATATTAATTAAAGAGCAGACTCGAGATAGGAGAGCCAAGTGTCTTATTTCATAACGTAGATAATGTTAGAGATTTTAATTTACAAGGAGAGCGGAGACCGGGGTCTGTCTGCTGCAGAAAGAGCTGCAGAAAGCTTCTTAGTTTCTGAATCTGATATCTCGAGACTCTCTGAGTTGCCATAAATTCTGATAAAAATGTCTTCCCAGCGGCAAAAGATAATTTTTATAAGCTTTTGGAAGGGGACTAATAAAGCAGTAATCTACCGTCTTCCATTATTTAAAGACCTGGCTTGAGGGATGTGATTTGTAAGGGTTTTTATATATAAATATATAGACGTATATTAATTATATGTCTCAATCCATCACCCTCTCTGGAAAGGAACTGTGGCAGAGAGCTTTGGTTTTCCCAGTTCTGGCCTCTTGCCTCGGCTGGAGCTGGAAAGATCTGTCTCTGAGACCTAGCCCTGTCGATCTCCACGCCTCCAGGAGAAGTGATCAAAGGTGATGGTGCAAACCGTCTGCATCCCTCCCCTGGACCCATGTGATAACCTTAGGGTTACAATTCATGTCTGACAAACATGATTCCACTGTGACAAGGCCCGGTGGCGATGAGGGCGGCTTAGTCATCATCTGACAACAGACACATGTTGGGGACCTTCCCATCTGCCCCTTGCCCGAGTATTCTAGCTCCGGGGTTATCATGCAGACACCAGCCTGAGCATCCAATAACAACCGGCTTAAGCTCAGAGCCAGGGAATGCAGTCCTTGCATCTGACTCCAGGAGACCAAGACCCCTACTGGATGAGGCAAAGCAGAATTTTGAGGCTGTGGGATTTGTGTGGCTTATTCTGTGAGAACCTTCCATGCCCCCATAAAGGGCTTGAGCTGCTACAGGGTCAGTCAATATATGGTCCAAGTCCCTGCCCATCATCCTCTCTGACTCAGTCAAGCCAAGACGCCTTGGGATGGTGACAAAGAGCTGAGTGAAGATGTTCCTTACAGGGACAGAAGCTATTCTGTATCTGCCGTTTCCCCCGTGTCCTCTTACACTCTGAGCGCACAAGGGGACCCAACACGAGGAAGATGCCGGTGAAAATGGTGGTGTTTCACCCCCAACCTCTTCTCCCTTCAACCTCATGGCCTATGACCCCCTCAGTGTGACGGGCAAGGAAACAAATGCAGACTAGTGAGATCCAGGGGCAGAAGCAAGATTCAGATCCAGGTCCCACTGACCCCAGAGGTTGTGTGGTATTTGCATTTCAATACAAACACTGACATATAGATAAGGAGAATACATTTTTAAAACAAAAAGAGAGAGAGGCTTCCCTGGTGGTCCCGTGGTTAAAACTCTGCTCTGCCAATGCAGGGGGCATGGGTTCGATCCCTGATTGGGGAACTAAGTTCCCACATGCCTCTGAGAGGGGTGACTAAAAGTGTTTTTTTTTTTTCTTTTCTTTTAAAGGGGGGAAGGAGAGAGAGAGAGGAGGAAGGAGGAAGGGCTTGGCAAGTTTGAATCAGCCACCTGGATTAGTTGCAGATTGCTGTGTTAAAAAGGAGAGTGTCTATTTGGGGAAATAGCCCACACAAGTGAAAGGTAGGCGCAGAAGACCCTCAGAAACCTGCAAAAACTCTGCAAGAGACACTGAATGACAGCTCGCTGGAGAGCCCAGGGCTGAAGCCAGGAAGATGGCAACAAAGACAAGGTCTGGCCATCATTTCCAAAGCCCGAGTTCTCCTCAGCTCCATGGGAGAGAAGCCCTCCCGGGATGCCTGTTGGCCTCCTCCCAGCCTAGCCTGGACCAAGAAATAGTTGCTGTCTGGCTGCACCAGGAGCCTGGACCAAGTTGCAGGGCTTGCCGCTTTATCTGCAGTCCCTGCTCTGGGAGCCATAGTACAGCTTCAAGGCTTGGGTAGCGAGACCTTGGGGAGCATTATGATCCCTTGAGTAAGACGAGAGAGGGGAGACAAGGATTTTCCCATCGTGAAACCAGCAGCAACTGACTTCCTGGGATGTCCAGACCCCCTACTGCAAAGCTCACACACTGGGGCCATGTGTGGCTAAGGTCACAGGCAACAGCTTCCTCCCTATTTGTGAAAGTCCAGATTTCTTAGAAGTCAGCAGCAGCCTCCCCAACCCTTGCTTTCTCCCTACCCCCTACCACCTTTCAAGAACTGCACCATTTCTCAATGTCCTGAATTAAAATCCTCCCTCCGGGGAATACCCAGGGTGATGCCCCGGCTGAACCCTGAGTGAAACAGGAGACCAAACTGGAACTGCCTGCCACCCAGAGGAACAGACACCTAATCCAGTTTTGCAAAACTAAGAGAGCTTCTCATGCTTCTTTGCGCATCTGAGTATACAGACTGGTAGTCATAGTCGCTACATGCTTTTGAAACAGTTGGGGCCTTCAGGGATGAGCTGTGTCTCCCACCCTGCTGCAGATCTCCACATTTACAAGGCACTTTCACAGCCACCACTGACCCCATCAACAAGCCTGCAAGGTGGCCACGATCTCCATCAGTGGATTGCTGTTGTTTAGTCACTAAATTGTGCCTTACTCTTTGAGACTCCATGGGCTGTAGCCCGCCAGGCTCCTCTGTCCATGGGATTTGCCAGGCAAGAATACTGGAGTGGGTTGCCATTTCCTCTTCCAGGGGATCTTCCTGACCCAGGGATTGAATCCATGTCTCTTACTTGGCAGGTGAATTCTTTACCACTGAGCCACCAGGGAAGCCTATTAGTGAATTAGAAACATGGATCTCTGGGATAGGAGTAAATGGAACCAAGGTTTGGACCCTGCATTAGTCTTCTTGGGCTGCAAGCAAATACCACAGCCTGGGCACCTTAAACAACAGAGATTTATTTTCTCCTGGCTCTGGAGGCTGGAAGTCCCAGGTCAGGACTTGGCATGGATGGTTACTGGTGAGAGTTCTCTCTGTGGTGTGGCTCAGACAGTAAAGAATTTGCCTGCAATGTAGGAAACGTGGGTTCGAGCCAGGTTGGGAAGATCCCCTGGAGAAGGGAATGGCAACCCACTCCCGTATTCTTGCCTGGCGGGCTACAGTCCATGGGGTCACAAAGAGGTGGACATGACTGAGTGACTCACACTTTCACTTTCTCTTCCGGGTGTACGGATGGCATCTTCTCTCCTTGTCTTCAGTGGCCCTGCCCCTGTGTGTGCATAGGGAGAGGGAATGAGCTCTCTGATGTCTCTTATTTTTTTTAAAAATTTTATTGGAGTATAGTTGTTTTACAATGTTGTCTTAATTTCCTCTGTACAGCGAAGTGAATCAGCACTATGTGTACGTATATAACCTCTTTTTTCGATTTCTTTCCCATTTAGATCACTACAGGGTACTGAGTAGGGTTCCCTGAGCTACACAGTAGGTTCTCATTAGTTATCTATTTTATACATAGTGTCAATAGTGTATATATGTTAATCTCCCAATTCACCCCACTGCCCCCCCCACTGATGTCCATACATTTGTTCTCTACGTCTGTGTCTGTATTTCTGTTTTGTAAATGTCATCTGTACCATATTCCTAGATTCCACACATGTGCATTAATGTATGATGTTTGGTTATCTTTTTCTGACTTACTTCACTCTATATGACAGACTCTAGGTCCATCCACGTCTCTACAGGTGACCCAGTTTCATTCCTTTTTATGGCTGAGTAATAGTCCACTGTATACATGTACCACATCTTCCTTACCCATTCCTCTGCTGATGGATGTTTAGGTTGCTCCCACGTCCTGTCTGTTGCAAATAGTGCTTCAGGGAGCGCTGGGGTGTTTGTGTCATTTTGGATTATGGTTTTCTCTGAGTATATGCTCAGTAATGGGATTACTGGATCATATAGTAGTTCTATTCTGGTGTCTCTTCTTATAAGGTCTGTTCCTATAGATCAGGCCTCATCTTTAGGACTGTCTTTAACCTTAATTACTTCCTGAGAGGCTCTACTTCCAAAGACAACCATATTGTGGGGGAGAAGGCTTCAATATAGGAATTTGTGGGGACATAAACATTCAGTTCATAACCACACCTCTAGCTTGCTGTTCATAACATCACACTAGGAAACTGAATGCACTAGGGAGAGGCATCTGAGGAGGGTGAAAAGAGAAGGAATAAAAAAGGATGGGGGTGAAGGTCTTTGCCTAATTTCAGCATAAATCAAAGTGTCACACTACTTTCCCAGCCTTGAAACAGATACTCCCCCTCCTCCCACTCCCAACAAATGTATTGAATCTGGAAAGTCTGTCTACAGGCAAACTGCAGAGGCTTTTGCTTGGCCTACTTAATACCTTTTAGAAATTTGAATTTGTCCCTCATATTTAAAGCTTGGAAGACTTCCTATAAAAACCCGGGTTTCTGGCTTCTCTTGAAAAATCAGATTATCTCTCACTGGGACTGCATGTCAACCTAGCAACCATCAGCCTGAGCTCCAGAGTGACCTCCCCTGATGGAGCATCTGACCTATTCCCTCGCTCGCCCCCGAGTCCCCACCACTGGTCTGGGCCAGGCCCCCCACCCCAGCCCCTCTGGGAACACACTGGCCCTGTGGGCCTGGGGAAGGTGGGGTGCCATGGAGCAACTCGCCCTCCCTGAGCTTCTTTGCAGAGGTGACGGCATAGCATGTGTCCTCTTTGATTCCAGGGCTGCTCGTTCAACATCCAGCTGCTCCTTCCCCCATGACAATATCGCATAATTCACATGAAAGCGGATTAATATACAGTCAGGAAATTCAGACACGCGATATGACTTCTAAGGGCCTTTTTATTTGTATGGGAAAAGGGAACATCCCAAAATATTCACTGCTCCTCCCCGCTGGGGTTTGAAGATCATCCTTCAAGACCTTGTCCCACTGACCACTTGGACACTAACCAGAGAATCCTGAGGGCTGAGGGTGGGTGGCTTCCTGGGCACTCCATGCTGGCTGCCGGCAACCCAAGCCTTCCATGTAAAGAGTCCGATCTTCGCGTTTATTTATTATTAAAAACTCAGTCTCTAGCTCTGCATCCTTTACTGTTTTTTGGCTCTTGCCTGAAGCCTCTCCCACCACCCAGCTGCTGTGATTATCTGTGTTGAAAAGTTTCCTCTCCTGACCCAAGAGGAAGCAGGCCTGTTATCCACCATGCTGTCTAGCCCTGAAAAGTGTGGGCTGAGGAAATGGTAATAGTTCCCCATCCTCCCACGCGGCTCCCTGCTCCTTAGCTGCGTGACCTTGGGCAAAACAGTTTACCTCTCTGAGCTTCTGATTGCTCTTCTCTTAAGTGTGTTTTGCCACACCTCAGGGAAAATCTACTGCGATTGTGGATGAGGAAAAATTTTTGAAAGATAGAAAACAATAAATAAAGCTTAGCCATAGTGAATTTGTCAGGAGCCCTAAAAGGAGACACTTCCCTGGTGTCTCAGCTGGTAAAGAACACGTCTGCCAATGCAGGAGACCCAAGAGACACGGATTTGATCCCTGTGTCTGGAAGATCCCCTGGAAAAAGAAATGGCAACCCGCTCCAATATTCTTGCTTGAAAAATTCCATGGACAGAGAAGCCTGGTGGGCTACAGCCCATGGGATCGCAAAGAATCGGACATGACTGAGGACGCGTGCACGTCTCCTAAAAGGAAACAGACAGTGATTCCAAACAGGTAACAAAAGACAAGGTTAATGAAAGGACAAAGGAGTGGGATGGATTGAGGATACTGACAAGGGATAGGACAGCCTCCTGGGGATGTATCTGTGAAGGTCTAAGCAAAGAAGTAACTCTCACAGAACCCAGGAGTGGGCTGAATTAAGAGGGCTGTCTGGGGGAGCAGTGGCCTTCGGTATGGTATGCAGACAACCCAGGTGACGGACAAGGGTGGGGAAGCTGGAGGACTAAATATCCCCGTGTGCTTCACCCCTCCCCCTCTACTGCGCTGTTGGGACTTCCAGGGGCTAAACCCACAGAGAAGCAAGAGGGTGAGGGAGCTCCTTGCTCCTGTCTTAGACATCAATCTCTCAAGCCCCAGAGCAGGGTGGAGAAGAGTGGAGACTGGATCTGGAGGGGCAAACAGAAGATGTCTGGGACCACCTGGGACTAAACAGTCGCTGTGTTTCTAAAGTGCTCCAGACATCATGGCAATGCTTTGGATCACCATCTCACTCTTCTCACCAGCCCAGGGAGGTGGGGACTCTATTATCCCCATTTTACAGAGGAGCAAACTGAGGCTTAGACAGGCAGTGACACCCTCAGTTACTAAGTGGTAGATGCAGGAATTGAAAATAAAAGCCTGGATTCCTTGAGAATGCTGCTGTGTCATCTCTTGGATAGAGAGCGAGAGAGACACTTATTGTATCATCATCCTAGATCACAGCACATATTGACACTTTCTGCTTTGTTCAGTATTCAGGGATCAGGTCCTATCTTCAGGCTTCCCTGGTGGCTTAGATGGCAAAGAGTCTGCCTGCAGTGCAGGAGACCTGGGTTTGATCCCTGGGTCGGGAAGAAACACTGGAGAAGGGAACAGCAACCCACTCCAGTATTCTCGCCTGGAAAATTCCATGGACAGACAAGCCTGGCGGGCATCAATCCATGGAGTTCAAAGAGTCGGACATGACTGAGCGGCTAACACTTCCACTTCCAGACTCTGTACTCAGCACCATGGAGATATGCTGTCCTGACCTCAAGGGC
Source organism: Odocoileus virginianus (assembly GCF_023699985.2). NCBI lineage: Eukaryota > Metazoa > Chordata > Mammalia > Artiodactyla > Cervidae > Odocoileus > Odocoileus virginianus. The sequence continues at coordinate 36,948,789 of NC_069693.1, forward strand.
ACATAACGTAACCAGGATCCTGGTGAAGGCAGGAAGCAGGGCCTCCAGTGCAGGCACGCAGGGTGGATGGGGTGGGCGACACAGATGGAGAAGCACGTAAGGCTCAGGGGATAATGAGATCTGGGGAGCGAGGAGACAGTCATTCCTCTTGATGACCCCAGGGCTTCCCCAGGGTGGAGCCTCTTGTCAATAGATGGGGAAGTAAGTGGGAAGGTGGTGGATACAAGGAAGGAGTTCATTTTTAGATGCCTGCAGAACATGCCACCAGACACGTCCAGCCAGCTGTTGGACAGTGTGGGGCTTCGAGTAGGTTATTTAGCTCCTATTTCCCAAGAAACCAAAGCAGCCGGGTTGCCTTCCCTTTTTTCTGTCATCCGTGAATTCACAGAGAGGTCAGCAAGGCCCTAGGGAAGCTGAAGCCAAAATAAAGAAAGAGCTCTGGTCTCCAATCACTCAGGAGAAGCCTTCTAGGTACCAGGCACTCCTGTCTGAGACTACTGTGTGAGTGAGCAAGATAACTTCTGTTATGCGGAGCCACTCATGTTTCAGGGTTTGTTGGCTAACAGCAGATACAATTAACTCGCCAACGTGTGGAGCTTCTCTGTGGCTCACATCCTCTCTAGAAAGACTCAGCAGGCTCGGAAGCTCAAAACTGCCTCCAGAGGGACCCCTGGCTTCTAAGAGTGGCTTCTACAGGCGACACAGAAGCACATCTTCCTCCAGGGAGCCAGCTTCAGCCAGGGTGAGGAGAGCCCACGCTGAGAAGGAATTTATCCCCCAGAGCTGGGCCTCTGAGTGAGGGGCTTTTCTTTGGGGATCCGTGCAGCTGGGTTTGCAACTTTGTTCTGCAGAGACCCGGAAGTGGCTTGGGCCCTGGGGCTCCACAGATAATTGTTCCAACTTTAACAACAGGCTTTGGGATACAGTGAATGTCTGCAGAGGGCTTCCCAGATGGCGCTAGTGGTAAAGAACCCACCTGCCAGTGCAGGAGACAGAAGAGAAGAGGGTCCAGTCCCTGGGTGGGGAAGATCCCCTGGAGGAGGGCATGGCAACCCAGCCCAGTATTTTTTTTTCTAATTAATTTAATTTGAGAATAATTACTTTACAATACTGTGATGGTTTTTGCCATACATAACATGAATTGGCCACAGGGATACATATGTCCCCCGCCCCCCACCCAGTATTCTTGCCAGGAGAATCCAGTGGACAGAGGGGCCTGGTGGGCTACGGTCCATAGGGTCACAAAGAATCAGACACAACTGAAGCAACTTAGCATGCATGCACGCATGAGGGTCTGCAGAACTATGTGGCAGGGAATTTATATCCAATTCCCTCACTTTCTTATTGTACATTGATTAAAGCGGTTCTTATTTAGCTCAAAGTCTGCAATACAGAGCATTTTTTTTTAATAATCTTGTTTTTTGGGGGGGTATTTTTCCCCAAAATCAAGCCACTTTCCGTTGAGTAATTGAGACCCATCATGCTTGTTTCCCCTCAAATGCTGGCCCCACCGCCACTCTCCCAGGAGCCCCAGAAGAACCAGTGGGGCAGCAGCCAGGGCTTCCCAAACCATGGCCTAATTCAGTGCTATTTGATATTCCTGCAAACCCAGGACCCACACGATGCAGTGGGACAGTTTGTTTGGAGAACATATTTCCGCCCCTTTGTGCTGCTCGCCTGGGACCAAATGACATGCATGTCTTTTCTGCAAATCTGGAGTTTGAGAGTGAGCTGGAGGGAAGACAGCTTGAAACCACGTAGCCAGGCTAGTTTCTCTATCCACGAGATGGGCGCGCGGCTACGTGGCCCCGCCACTTCAAAGGGTAGTTAAGAGATTGGCTGGGAAAATCTCCTTGTCAGGAATGCCAGCTTCAAGAAAGAGAAAAGCCTAAGATTGTGATCTGAATGAATAGGGGTTTCTTTCCCCCCCATTACCAGCTCTCTGGAGGTGGCAGTTTGGGGCACTGATTGGCTCCATGATGTCATCAGGGCCTAAGGTCTAGCTCATCTTTCAGTTTCCTCTTCATTCCTTGTTGACTTTGGATCTTGTGCAATTGCTTCCTAGTCTCCCAATGGCTGGTGACTCTCTCAAACTCACGTCTGCATCCAAGACAGAGCGGAGTCAGGGCCAAGGCTTTATTTACTTATTTAAAATATGTATTTATTTATTTATCTGGCTGCCTGGAGTCTCAGTTGCATTCAAGTGGAATCCTGAAGGACAAGGAGGAGTGAGCTGGGGTGGTAATCATTGGTGCACTCCCTCTGGATGCTGTAAGTGGGACTCTGATGGCCCACAACTGCCCTTTCTCCAAAGACTCATCAGCTGGAGGAGCCACTTCACCCAGAAATGCATAAGAGATTCCATGTTCCCCTGCCCCTGTGATGGGGAAGACACCAGTCAATGACTGATGTGCAGGCACAAAAATCTAGACTCCTTGCTTTAAGAAGGAACAGCTCATACCATCACTCTCTAGAGCTCCCTGTGGATCAGGCTGAGGACTGACTTTTGCAGAATCCACAGCTTTGCCCAGTTTCTTTCCCTGCCTCTTTTTTCATCACTCTAAGGTTCTCCTGGGAATGAGTCCTCAAAAATCACTTGTATAAGTATCCCCACATCAGTCTGTTCCTAGGGAGCTTATCCTGAGACATCAGATGGCCAACAGCTCCAGTGCCAAGGAACAGCTTATAGAAATCTTTTCAGTGACAAGAGAAAATAGGGGGAGGTCAGGAGACCTGTAAGCCTCCATTCAGGGTGAGTGGCTGCGCCATGGAGTCAGGGCACAGGGTGATGCCCTAATGCTGCCAACCCCTGCTGCAAGGCCCAGAGTTTCTATCCCAGCTGTTCTCTGGACCTGGGTCTGGTGAGGTACCAGTTGTAACCAATTTGCTCCCTCTGTGTTATCTTTTCCAGGAGTACAAGCCAGCCCAGTTTTGAGAGATAGAGAGCAAGAAACCAATATCCAGGAGAAGCCAGAGGTATGCCTTGCTGGACCGTAATGCACTGTGTTTTGCAGGCCCTGTGGATCAATAGCAATGCATAATTGAGAGATGAAACACTGCCTGGTTACACAGCCATGAGCCTGAGAGATGCTATGGGCCCTAGCCAGCCCCAGAGTCCTTCTGAAGCTTGCTGCCTGGTTTCAAGACATCTCCCTCAATCCCTACCTTTTCCATACTCTGGTAGAACAGCCTCCATCTAGTGGAGGCGAAGCACATGCCAGATATGGGCAGTGTGGGATAGTGGTTAAGAATGCAGGCTCTGGAGTCAGACTGTATCAGCTAGCCATTGCCACAATAATGCTGTGTAACAACAACAAAAAAGTGTTTTTGATAAAACCTCATGGCTTATAAAAATGGAAACTAATTTAGCTGATACCTCTCTTGGTAAGCTGAAACAGCACCACTGTTAACTGGGTTTGCTGATGTATTTGTGGCTCATTCAGGAATTAGCTGATCTAGGCTGTGGAGCTGGAGTAGCTCTACTTTACCTAAAGATCTGTGAAATTTGTTCCACTTGTCTGTTTTCTTTCTTGGTCCAGTGAGCTAGCCAGAGAATGTTCTTACAAGCAAAGAAAATGGAAACACGAAACCTCTTATGGCCTAGACTTAAACTGGCACACTGTTACTTCTGTCTCATGATCTTGGCCTAAGAGAGTCACATGATTCAACCCAAAGGCAAGGATGGGGACATACACTCCACCTTTTTTACTGAGAAGTACTGCAAAGTCATATGACCAAGGACAAAAAAAAAAAAAAAAAAAAAGCACCAATAATGCAATCTATCCCAGACAGCTTCTTTGGAATTCTAGCTCTGCCACTTGCTAACTACGTGAGATTGAGCAAGTCACTTAACTTCTCCGGGCCTCAGTTTTTTCATCTATAAAATAAAAATACTAACTGTAGCTTCCTTTGGGGTGGTTGGTAAAAATTTGTTCTTAGCACCATAAAGTTCTGTAGTCAGGAGGAAACCATCCTTGGGGTAGAGCCAGTTCTGGGGTAGCAGAGAGGAGATAAGAAGGAATCTAATCCTTGAAATCATTGAACTGCTTGACTGAGTGACCAGAAGCTCCCTAACAGTAGATTTCTGTAAATGTATACATCTTCTTACTGTTTAAACCAGAGTAGGTCACTTTTCCATTACTTGCAGCCAAAAGCTTCCCTTATGATGTAGATGTCTTAGTACATATGGATTGCTACAACAGAATACCATAGAATGGGAAGCTTATCAGCTTCCCTGGTGGTTCAGATGATAAAGAATCCGCTGCAGTGCCGGAGACCTGGGTTCAAGCCCTGGATTGGGAAGATGCCCTGGAGAAGGGAATGGCAGCCCACTCCAGTATTCTCGGGCTTTTCTGGTGGCTCAGACAGTAAAGAATCTGCCTGCAATGCAGGAGCAACAGAAATTTATTTCTGACAGTTCTGGAGCCCAAGGAGTCCAAGATAAGGTGCCAGTAGGATCCAGGTCTGGTGAAGACCCTCTTCCTGGTTACAGACTGCCGGCTTCTCATCAGGTCCTCATGCAGTGGGTGTGGGGAGGAAGTTTACAGGTCTCTTTTACAAGGGCACTAATGCCATTCATGAGAGCTCCACCCCCATGACTAATCACCTCCTTAAAGCTCTGCCTCCTAATAGCTTGGGAGTTAGGTTTCAGTATATGATTTGAGTGGGTGGGGAGGATACATTCCGACCATAGCACTAGACCAGACTATTATTGTTTCACAATCTTTTTTCTTAACCCTTTATTCTTTTAGGAATGAGTATCTCTTGAAATGAAATATTCAGTAATATTTTTAGTTTCACAAGTTTATTTTTCTTCCATTAAACTCAAGTTAAATATATTCAATAACTTTTTTTTAAGTAGCCTGCATGGTCGGAGGTCGTTTGTATAATTTGTTTTTATCCATCTGTCCATCTTTCTATCAATCTACATATTGTTCATCATCATACATCTGAATGAAACAGCAGGAGTAATATGCATTAGTGTGGAAATGGTGATTTCTTAGTAGTAAAATTTAGAATGATTTTCCTTTTTCTTTTCATTGTTCACCTTTTAAAATTTCTTGTTTCTTTTAAATGAACAGGAAACTTTTTATTTTAACTGAAACTAGAAGTTATTATATATTTTCTTTGTAATACCTAAGCTGCTGCTGAAGGCAGTGAAAGTGAAAGTCGCTCAGTTCTCTCTGACTCTTTGTGATCCCATGGACTATATAGTCCATGGAATTCTCCAAGCCAGAATACTGGAGTGGGTTGCCTTTCCCTTCTCCAGGGGATCTTCCCAACCCAGGGATCAAACCAAGGTCTCCCATGTTGCAGGCAGATTCTTTACCAGCTAGGCCACAAGGGAAGCCCTAACAGCCATTAGCTGAGTGCCCAGTGTGATCTAGATGAGTCTCCTGCAAAGTAGACTAAAGGTTGCATAGCTCTAATCCAGCCTTCTTCCTCTTCCCTCCCTTCCGGCCAAGTTTATTTCCTCAAAGGTCTTTCATCACCATTATCTTATGGCCTCAAGACACACCTGTGAAATAGCAGGTCCCAAGTGTAATTGCTAACCCTATCTGACAGCAGCGTAAATTGTATCCAAAGAGGTTAAGTGGCTTGGCTAAAGCCGGCAGCCAGAATCCAGGTCTCCAGATTTCCAGCCTGGAGCCTCCCAAGTTAGGACTATTAGGAAGTTTTTGATTCAAGCCCAAAGGTGCATCTTCACAGTTCAGGATTTGGCACATGGGTTCTTTGTCTTCTGCTGAAATCCCATTTGAGTTCAGCCTGATCTAAGACTGTCTAAATGAGACTTCCATTCTAATGCTCAGAGAGGCTTTTATGAATAACGATCAGCATTGGGGACATTTTTTTAAGTTGCTAATATTAATTTTACAGAAATAAAATCTGATTGAATTCCTCCTGGCTTTCCCCATTAACTTAATGTTATGGACTTTTAACGGATGTTTTAATTAGACATTCCTAGTAATGGGAATAGGGCTCAATTTTCAAATGAGGGCCTAAGCTGCCAATATTCCCATTTGGACTTTTAATTAAGGTGAGAAAATATTAACCAATTACACCGGGTTATTGCCGGGGCTCTTTGTAGGATGGTGAGGGTCACAACAGAGCAGGCACTCAAGGACCTGAGGGTAAAGGAGGGTGAAAGTAGGGTTGGGACATCAGGGAAGGGCAAGCCAGTACCTTCGGAGAAGGGGATTCTGTGTCAGCTATTTCACCGTGTGAAGATGCAGATGTGGAATCTGGCTCCAAGTACTTCCCTGCATTTCTCTCTGATTTTTCTGAGGTTTGTGGAATACTCAGTTGGCAAGTGTTATCAACTTGCTTTTGCTGTGTAACAAAACACCCCCAAATGTCATGGCTTTAAAAGCAACCTTTTATTATCTCACAATTCTGCATAACAGCAATTTGGACTGAGTTAACTGGGGATTTCTTCTGGTCTAGGCTGGATTTGGCTCATCCTGACCAGACTTGTTCATGTCTCTGTGGTCAACTAGTGGATCAGCTGGGGCTGGTTGGATGATGATGGTCTTGGTTGGGATAATGGGGGCCTCTTCCCTAGTAGGTGCTCATTCCCCAACAGGCTAGCCCAGATGGCAGGGTTTCAAGAGCTGCCAGAGAATAAGCTCCCATGCTCAAATGCTTTCCCAGTCTTTGCTTGAATCTCATGTGCCACTGTCTCATTTGGCCAAAGAAAGTCATGCAGAGAGGACAATCCAAGGATGAAGATTTTATAAGAAGCATAATTAAATTGGGACAATCCTGCAATTAACCCACCACAGCAGGTTAGGTGAAAAGCAGCTGAGACACTAAATCAGAAGTTCCAAATACAAGTACCAGCAGAGCATGACACGAGAATGGATGGAGTAGGAGGCCCCGAGAGACCCTGGTGACCACTCTGACTAAAGGGACTCTCCCCTGCTCAGCCCCAGTGGATCATCATCAAGCAGGGACACAAGCCACCAGTGGCCGGAGAGTCTCTGTTCTCCTCTGTAACCAGATGTCTATATTTTAGGAGACAGTCCCTCAGTTTTTGAAACTTGGAAAAAATTTTAAATGCTATACAGCTATTAGAGAAATGGGAAGAAAATTTAAACAGGAACTCTACAAAGGAGGACATCCCAATGGGCAATAAACATATGAAGTGGTGGTGGGCCTCATCAACCATCAAAGAAATACAAGTTAAACCCAGGATGAGGTATCATTCACAGCATAATCTCAGATGCTGCCAGTTGGAGGGAAAGCTGGGACAAAAAGTTATTGAGAAGAGTTAAAGATATGCAAAGACTGTATGCAGAAATTCCACTCCCTGGCACATATTCAGAAGTGTGAGCCCCTATTCACCAGGTGATATGGTCAAGAATGAGCATGGCAGCATTGTACCAAAGAAAGCAACACTGGAAACAACCCAAATGTCCAACAATAATCGAACTGATAAATATATTGTTGTGTAGCAATACAATGGAGTACTATACAGCAGTGAACATGACCAAGATACCAAGATATGAAACAACATGGTTCAATCTCACAGATGTGATGCTGAGCAAAAGAAATAAGACACAAAAGAATGCATACTGTAGAGTCTCTTTCTAGAAAGTTCAAAAAAGAGTAAAATTAAATACTGTATTTACATAAGATAAAATAATTTTTAAAAGAGATAAAGCATCATGAAAAAGCCTAGACAGTGGTTATCTCTGGTAACAAAGGAAAGGTGGTGATTGGCTGAAGGCATCACGGGGGCTGTCAGTATTCTCTTTCCTGACCCGGGTGGTGGTTTCACAAGCTGGAAATCCCATTCTTGGAGCAGAACAATTTTTCTGCTCCAAGTGGTCTTGCGTGGGGCCACTTGGTGTTATTCAGTGGGAGGCTGGGCTAGTTTGGAGGATCTAAGATGTCTTAAGTCACACTTTTTTTTGGAAAGACTGGGCTCATCTGGGCTCCTGTCCCTACCCCTGTGGTTTCTCCAGAAGAGTTGCTGGCATTCTCACATGGCTGCTTGGGGCTCCAAGAGTGAGTGTACCCAAAGACAGGAGGTGGGAGCTGCTGGTCTTGGCAAGCTCAGGGCTGGAAACTAGCATTTCTATGATGCCCTCATCATTACAGCAGTCACAGTGCACTCAGGCCCAGGGAGAGGGAATGTGACCCCACCTCTTCATGGGAGGGTGTCAAAGAATCTTTGGCCACTTTTAATCTGCCATAATACAGCAGATTATTACATAATTATACATTATTATATAGCATATTATGGTATACTATGCATATTATGCATATAATATATGCATATATTATAGCATATTATGTATAGCATATTATACAGTATTATGTAGCAATAATACATTATTATTATTGTGTATTAATTATTGTGGTGTTGGAGCAGACTCTTGAGAGTCCCTTGGCTTGCAAGGAGATCAAACCAGTCAATCCTAAAGGAAATCAGTCCTGAATATTCATTGGAAGGACTGATGTTGAAGCTGAAACTCCAATACTTTGGCCACCTGATGCAAAGAACTGACTCTTTGGAAAAGACCCTGATGCTAGGCAAGATTGAAGGCAGGAGGAGAAGGGGATGACAGAGGATGAGATGGTTGGATGGCATCACCAACTTGATGGACATGAGTTTGAGCTAGCTCCGTGAGTTGGTGATGGACAGGGAAGCCTGACGTGCTGCAATCCATGGGGTTGCAAAGAGTTGGACACAACTGAGAGACTGAATGGACTGAATTATTATGATTATCCCCGTGTTAGAAGTTTGAGGAAGCAGCACCAGAACCAAGGTTTTCCTATTACTCTTGTTGAAGAAGCAGCCTTGAAAATTGGCTTCCTTCTTCATCTGCGGTGGGAGTCCTGATTCCTACCTTGTGACTATCCCTCCTTGTGACTATCAGACGGAGGGAGATGAGCAGGTTTTTGGCAGACTTGTGACTCAGAGGATGTAGGCATTTTCTCTTCCCCGTTCCCTCGGCCCACACTTCCAGAGCTACCTTCCCCTACCCCATCCCCACACCCCAGGGTTGGGGGTCCTGCCCTGCCCCCACTCTGTCTCCAGAGAAACAGAGTATGCGTCCCTTGATGAGTCTGCCAAGAGGAGGCTGTGTGTGACTCGGCCTCAGATCCATTCCCTATCCACACCAGGATTTGCCTCTCCACTTCCTATTTTATTTATCAAAAGATTTTAACAGAGTGGTGGATTAATACAGAGGTGACAGGCCTGCCCTTTGGAGCTGAGCTATCAGGGTTCAAATTGTAGTTCTGCCATTTACTGACTGTGTGGCCGTGAGTAGGTCACTTAATGTCTCAATGCCTCACTCTGCTTGTCTATCCAACAGGGATACTAATGATTATATATCCCTGGTGTGGGGCAAATATGAGGAGGAAGGGAGCTATGGTAAAAAAAGCACCAAGAACAGTACCTGCTCATAGTAAGGACTAGGTAAATGTTTACCCTTATTTTTATTATTGCAAAGGGAAAATGTACCTAGTAAGAATTATCTAGAAGAGCATATGGTGAAAAGTCAGTCTGCCCACAATTGCGTATTTTCTGCAGTTCTCCCCAGAGGCAACCTCTACTAGTAGTTTCTCAGATACACTGCTAGAAATGTTCATCCCAGTGTGTGTGTGTGTATTTTTTAAATCATATATATATATATATATATATATATATATATATATGCATATACCCCCCCACACACACATGCACATACACAAACACACATATATTATGCTGCATAATACTGAATATTTTTTAGACACTTGTTTACACTTTGTTTTCTTTTCTTAACTCGGAATCAAGAAGATGTTTACCAGCACTCTTCACTCAAGGATTAGAGCTCTAATGGTAGGAGTTCAGGATAGATAGCCTTGGTTCAGGCTTTACCCTTCTTTACCGAAATCCATGGAGGAAAACATCCTTTAGGAGGTACTCCCCAGGGTACCAGGTAGGTAGTTCCTGACCCTGCTTACGGCTTTTAAAAGTTTTGTCCCAAGTTGACTGTGTAACCTTGGAAAGTCCCTTCTCTCTGGCCTCAGTTTTCCCATCTGTTAAATGGGTGCTGGACAGGTTAGCTCCAAACCCCTCTGGAGCAGGACATTCCAGGGTTTTAAGGGTACAAGAAGCCTCTGCTCTAGCCAGGACCCAGGGACTTTCAGGCGTCAGCCCTTTTCTGCAGCCAGAGAGTTGCCTGGCCTCGCTTCACACAGCCTCTGTGAAGGGGCTGGGGACGTGTGTCACTGAGGCGGGCAGAGTCGGGTAATGAGGCCAGAGCGGGAAGAAGGCAAATGTCCTGGGACCGCCTGAACCGAACCCAGGGCACCCGGAGACGCCAGGCGGGCGGCTTCGGTTTGTGTTGGATGCCTCACAGCCCGCCCGTGGTAACCGAACCGGCTTTTGTTTGTTTGTCTAAATAGGAAGACAGAGGCTTGGGGCTGCCTGGGATGGCTCCACAAACAGCCCCGCGGCCAGAGTGGGCGGCCGGGGGCTGAGCTGGGCAGCCAGAGGCCTCTGGGACTGAGGCGGGGAGGGTGCCTGGAGGCCAGGCCGACCAAGCCCCCGAGGGGAGAGTGTGACAGGCAGACAGGACCTGGAGAAGCAGGGTGGTCATGCTGCACTCCGCCTGGAGAAGAGGAGGACAGGACAGGAGACTCTGGACTAGCCCAGCGCTAGTGCTAGGCCGTGCTAGGCTGCCCTCCCTCCACCCTGGCCCTGCCCTGCAGCCTCTGACCTCATCCCCGGGGATGCAGACGTGGGGCCCAATGTCTGTGGGTTGCCTCCTCCCTGCCCGTCAAACACAAGTCAGTGTCAAACGGTCCATTGATCCCTCCCTTCTATTGCAGAGGGAGTGGTGGCCAGTAAATTAGGGCCTCCCCTGGTCAGCAGAGGGAGCGGAGGGGACCAGCTCACTCTGAGGCCAGGAGAACTGGACAGCTATCCATGGGCCTCCTTGACCCTCGGGTCCCCGAGGCCTTGCTTCCTCTCTATCTCAGGGTGGCCAGGCTCTGGATGGTGGTGGTGGGGATGAGCGAGAGTCCCGGATTCAGAATTAGAGGAATGTTTGTGTTTTGTGTGTGTGAAAGAGAAGGAAATACCGATCTAGATTATACAGATTGGTGTAGGTACAGAGCTAAACGGGCTTACCCAGTGACTCAGCAGTAAAGAATCCACCTGCAATGCAGGAGACACAGGTTCAACCCCTGGGTCAGGAAGATCCCCTGGAGGAGGGCATGGCAACCCACTCCAGTGTTCTTGCCTGGAGAATCCCATGGACAGAGGAGCTGGCAGACTACAGTCCATAGGGCTGCAAAGAGTCAGACATGACTGAAGTGACTGAGCATGCACACATGTACGCATAGAACTTTTGAAGGTGCCATTTTTATAGCTCAAATATGGTCCAATACTGTCAATTTCACGTGGTTCAACTTAACAGTTGTAGTGATAGGATATGTAATGCAGACATACAGATGTACACACATATACACAGATACATAAAAATGTTGCTGTTGTTGTTTAGTTGTTAAGTTGTGTCTGACTCTTTTGCAGGAGAGGGGCAATTCCCTAAAGGAAATTGGGGTGCTCTTTCCAGCAGGAGGATTCAAGGAAGCTGGGTGGTCAAAAAAAAACTCATGTCCACCACACACTTGGAATATAATCATACAAATACATTTTCCTTGAAATAATATGGTCAAAGCGTCAGAGAGCTTGGAGAGGCCCAGATACTAACCACCTACCCAAATGTCAGCTTTATAGAGATTTTATAATTTAACAGTTTTACAAGCTATATCCAATGATTTCTCCCACAGGTGGTTTTACCTCTTATGTCCTTACTCATCTACTCCTCCCAAGCCCCACCACATGGGCCACCCCCAAATATCCAATTTCCCAACAGGCGTGTTTCCTCTAGAAAGAATCAAGGTGACTTCAGACCCTGACAAGGAAGAAGGCTCAGGAAAGAGACCCTGGGGTTCAAAGGTTTTGAAAAGGAAAATGGTGTCAAATCCCATCTGTCACCGAACAGGTGATCAATGCAACTATGAGAGGCTCAGGATCTAGTTCTGCCTCTTTTCTTTCACTGATCCCCACTGGGCCCACCTGCAAGGAAGAGCTCTGATCTCAGTAACAGACCCTTCTCAGTCCCAATGCCCCATCTCCTGAAGTCAGCACCCTGATTTCCTGTTAGAGACCCACCCGTCTCCCCCAGAGGCATTGTTTGTGTGGAATGACAAACTCCTGAGCGATACTATGCTGTGTGGAAGCCACAGGCCATGTTCAGTCCTCTCCTCTCCCTTCTGCTCCTGGTGGTCAGTGTAGGATCTAGGTGTGACCAGCCAGGTGCTCTCACGGGGACTTCATGGAAACAGTGACACAAGGCTGAAGACATGGATGGCTCGCATCTTGACCAGGTCATTCCTACTGTGACCCCACAGTTGTGCTGGCCTTTCCCAGGCTCCCCTACTGTATCTCAAGCTGGTGATTCCTTCATGTTCTGCCCATGAATTTCCTAATGCTAATTGCTTTCTGTTGCTTACAAATCAAGGACCTAAACCAATCAGTGCTCTAAGGACCCTTTCAGTTTTTTTTTTTTTTCCCTTTCAGTTCTGAAGTTGTTGATAGAATGACCCTGACAGAGGCCACTCTGGAACACAGAAAACTTATTTTCTCCTCTTCTTCCAGGTAGCACCACCAGGTTGATTTCCCAGCCTCCCTTGCAGTTAGGAGGGACCACGTGACTTAAGTTCTGGCTAATGGAATGTGAGCATCCTGTGATGTGCGTCACTTCCTGGCCCCGCCCACAAAAACCTCAGTGCACTTCTCCACCCGGAGGACTCACGGGTGTTAGAGACTGGCAGGGCCGCAAGATGGAAGGACCTCGTCCTCACTCTGTACCACTGTTTTGGCTTCACACGGTTGACAAGTGGAGTGTCATGGTTTCAAGCCATAGAGACTTTGAGGTGGTGGTGTGAGCCCTAAGCATACATACAGTAATGTTCCAGGTAAACGGTGCCTTCAGGTTACCAATGGAGACACCTGGCAAAGGCAGGATGTGACCACTAGATGCTGCGTCCCTTGTCGGCCAAAAGGGCAAGTTCCCCTGGACTGGGGGCCAGGCCACATCTCCTGTGACACAGAAATGGCTTGATTCGGGAGAGGCAGCATGAGGTGGATCATGGGGCTGCTCCTTTATGGCTCCGTCAAGTATAACCTCCAGTTACATGGAGAGTGAATTTCCATCCAGGGACCCAGGGATTTCGAAGTGACTTTCGGATGATCTGGAGCCTTCCCCTCTGAGTTCACTGGGTTGGGTTTCTTTTCCCAGAGCACTCTGGGAAGATCCTTCCCTGAGTAGAGGAGCAGATGTTGATTTGCATATATGCATGTTTCTGGCCTCTGATGAGATTAGGAGGTGCATATTTAATCAAAGCCTCCAGCGAGGCTGGGCCCTGGGAGGCAGACTCAAGGGGGGAGAGGAAATGTCACAGCAAAGAGGGTGTGGGCCTGGGAGAAAGCGATTCTCAGAGCTGAGCCTTGTTTATAAAATCAGAGAGGGGCTGGAGGGACTCTGTGGCTGGCAAACAGGATTGATGATGGAGGCAGTCTTGGAAGTGAGGTCACGTGCCCCAGCCCCTGTATAAACTGCCTGTAAACTTTTGAGGCTCAGTTGACCCTATAAAAGGGAGAGTTAGGGTGATGCCACTGGACCCACTAACCAAGGGGCCACAGATCCAAGTCCAGGGGTCAAGGGTTCTATCTTAGGTGGAAATGCCCTTTTCCCACCAGGATGTCCAGCTTAGCTAAGAGGCCCATCTGGGGTTGGCATGGCCCTTTTGGTAAACAGGGATGCCTTGCTTGTTTTGGAGGAGGAGGTTTAGAAATAATCCTAGGGTGAAATCTGTGCTCCTTGAGGTGTCTAATTCTGAAAGTGGAATACCCTGAAGTCTTTATAAAGGATGAACTACATCTACATGTATTTGAACACATCAAGTAGTTTGCCCCCTCAGAACCTTTGCATTGGCTAGTTCCCTCTGCCTGAAATGCTAGTGCCTTGTCATTTACTCCTCAATTCCATTCACATTCCTGCAGAAATGTTAGCTTTTTGAGTAGAGGTAACATCTGAAGAGGAAACCTGACCATCCTGGCTTCCCACACCATCCTGGTTTCAATGCTTCTTCTCTGTGACTCTAGCCCCTATCCCAGGATTTCTTAGTTTCTGAACTCTTGATACTTTGCACTGGAGAATTCTTCACTGGGGGAGGCTGTCCTTTGCATTTTAGAATGTTTAGCAGCATTTCTTGGGTCTACTCATTAGACCCAGGCGCATCCACCCTCCAAAGGTTGTGACTCCAAACATGCCCCCAAACATCATCAGACGTGTTCTGGGGGCAAAGTCTTCCCAGTTGAGAACCCTTAGTCTAACCTGTTTTCTTTTTCTTTGTAGGACTTGGCACTACCTGAAGTATATTTTACATCTGTTTATCATCCATTTCTGCCACTAGAATGTGAGGTCTCCTTGGGCAAGGACCTGGTCTTGCCTTGTTCACCAGGGTGGCCCCAGTCTCAGAGTAGCACCTCACATGTCAAGGAGCCCAATGAGTGCTTGTTGAATAAATAAGTGAGTGAGGAAAAAAAAAAAGCAACTTCAGCGAGAGGGTGTGTAGGATGCCTTTAATGTCTGTGTGCACACATATAACAAGATGCAGCGAGCTGTGTTCTCATGGCAGCTAGTGCAAAAAGCCTTCCAGGGAGAGGCCAGTTTCTACCTGAATGACATCATTCTTTGCAAATCTGCTTTGAGCAAAACGTCCCTGTGACTTCTCAAGGTCAGCTCTCACCTGGGCTTGAAATCACTCTGCGGGAGACCGACACAGGACCCTCTGCCAGTTCTGACCACATTCAGAATAAAAACTATTGTGTGTGGACTGAAATGCAGAGATTCTGCAGGACCTCCATCCCACACCTCTCTGTCCCTCTTCTTCTTTATTCTCCCCTTTGTGAACTCTGCCCCTGTCACACTGGCTACCTTGGTATTCCCGGAACACAGCAATCATATGCTGCCTCAGGGCCTTTGCACTTGCCACGGCCTCTCCCTGGAACACTCTTAAACTTCTTATGTGGATTATTTTAATGGCTTACATCCTTCCCAACTCCTTGAAATGTCTACTCCAAAGTTGCCCCTTCCAGGAGGCCTTTCCCAATTGCCTTATTTACTGAATGCTATGTTCACTGTCTTCCCCAAGAGAGTGTCAGCTCCTCCAGGCAGGCACACTTGATGGTTTCATTCTCTGTTGCATCACCAGTCCTTAGATTATTCCTTGGTATGTTCTTGGCCACATGTGCATGTGCACAGGTGTGACTTATTTAACACTGTGACATCGGGGTGAAAAAAATGGCTGGCACACAGGTGGCTATTAAGACTGGGTTCCCCAAGTCAGACCCTGAGCTGGAGTCAGGTGAAAGTGACGCCTCAGGAAGCATTTCTGGAAACAATCCACAGGGAGTGGGGAAGTGGGACAGGGAAAGGAAGGAAGCCGAGAGAAGATGTGTATCAATAAAGTCGTAGAGAGGGGACCTGGAGCTGGAGATAGCGTGTCATTCATTTGACTTGTCCTGCTTAAGGGTGGAGGGGATCAAAGCCTTTACAACCCACAGCCACCAAGGTGCTCTAGAAGGATGTCAATGTCTAGGCACTTCTGGCTTTCTGTGCATGCAGGTAAAGTGTGTTTCAGCAACTTGAGGGCTATCCACTAACAAAGAGTCAGGTGCTGACTCTAGCATGCCCAGAACTGGACTCCAGCGTGCAGCAAGAAGGGAGAAGGATACCAGGGATTGTGGGTGGAACTCTGACAGCATCTGCTACATTAGCCTGCTCCATATTTGTTGAGTAAATGCTCCAGCCTAGCTCAGTTGCAATTGGAACACTCCTGTAGCTAAAGAAATGACCTCGGAACTTCCCTGGTGATTCGGCTAAGAATTTGCCTCCCAATGCAGTGGACATGGGTTCAATCCCTAGTCTGGGAACTAAGAACCCACATGCAAATAAGCCCATGTGTCGCAACTACTGAAACTGCACATCACAACAATAGATCCCACATGATGCCAAGAAGATCCTGATGCAGCCAAATGAATAAAGAAATATTTAAAAACTTTAAAAAAAAAGAAACATTTAAAAACTTACATAAAAAAAGACCTCATTTCATGCGACCACACCTTTGTCCCTTGCAACCTACAATTCATTTTATAGGGGACTTGGACCTGCCTGCAGTGTGTGACCTGGGCTCCATGAGTGGGCATGTACCATGAACCCACATCCCCGCTCCCGAGGTTCGGGCAGAGTTGCTCCAGCTCTCGGCCAGTTTGTCTGCTTTGCATCCTGAGGTTGAGTCTGCAGAGACCCTGTTACGGGAACAGACCTCATTTTCATCTGTTTCCTCTGCCTCAACTCCAGTATATTTCTGCCTTCTCACCGCCTTCCCCCACCGCCTCCACTCCTCACCTTTACAGAGGCTGTGCTTGGAATGTCCTCTTTGCCACTTTCTACCTTGAAATACATTTTCCTTCCCTCCTTTCTTCCTTCCTTCCTTCTTTCGTTTCTTCCTATCAAACATCACTTCTGAAGTGAGTGAAACCACTCTGCCCCCAGCTTCCATCCCATGGGACTGATACTCTTGGTTTTCCTGTTTGGGCGGCAGCAGGGGCTCTGTCTCTCTGTGCCCCCAGTGCCTGCTAGATGCCTGGCTTCTAGGACATGCGTGGCACAAGCTTAATGAATGAACCCACCACCCAATGACCAAAAAAGACAAGTGGAAGGAGAGACGCCACTTAAACCTGAGCCCTTCTCCAAGGCACCTTCTCCCACCCCATGTGGACCTGGGATCGAGCATTCAGAGGCTCCTCTGGCCTTTGAGGTTGCCACTGGGGACCCTTTTTTCAGAGCCTGTCCTCCCTGGCACCCGTTCTCTGTTCTATTCCCCTCACCCCAGGTTCCCCCCTCCCCCACTTCCGCTTCCTCCTAGGGATCTGCCCTGGCCTTCCTCCCATCCCTAGGTCCTCAGTGACCTCCCCTACTTGATTTCCTGTGTCAGAAACTTCTGGAACCAGATCAGACTCCGGTGCCCCAAGAGTTAACCACCTCAAACGCGGCGCACACTGTTTACTGTCAAATGGATTTCTCGGGCCAGCCAGAGTGCTGGGGAGCCCGAGGCCGAGCTGGGTCGAGTAGAGGTTTATTTTTCTGCTGACTACTGTCTCCCAGTCGAGTATCTTTCCCAGGACAAATCTTCGGCCCCGTTTTCCCTGGCTCGCTCTCTCCCGGTATAAAAACAACTTTATCTCTAAAGAGCAAATAACACCCAGCGCTCATAACAGATGCCAAGAACTGTTGCTGTTTTGATTTTTGAAAATAAAAATTCAACTGTGTTCAATAAAATTCAGAAGCCGCTTCCCTCTGTGGAAATTAAAGGAATCCAAGACGCTGGAGAAGCCACCGACCTTCCTAATTAAAGCTGCTGCAACGGCGGGAATCCGCTTCCTACAACCAGCTCACTCTTGCTGAGCAGAGAACAAAGCCGACCCCCATCAATATTTCATTCTCTCTTTTCTTCCGCGATAACAATGCTGTGTGTTCTGAGTGCGCCCCCAAAAAAAGACATGCAGAGCTATGTTAATTAGGGTTTAAATAATTGACGCCCCAGATCTCACTGTGTTTCCGGAAGTGTGCACGATGGGTTGTTGGCTCAGCTTATAATTGCATCTGTTCGCAGCCACAGCCTGTCTGTCTGTCTGTCTGTCCAGTTTGGCAGGTACACTTAGGGAATGACTAGTAGTCCCAGTTTCGAGAAACTGCTTCCATCCTGAAGTTCTGTGTGGATTTTGCTTTGGGTTGTAGATGAGAGACTTGGGGTCTCGGAGGAGGAGGGGAGCTCTGCACTCTCTCTTCTCTGGGCAGTAGCCAGGCCACCCCCCGACCCTCCCCAGGCCTCTGACCCCAATCTGGGCACCCACTCTGGATGCCTGACATGCAGGAAAGTCATAGCAAACAGTCTTTCAGTGAAGGAAGGAAAGAAGGAGGGAAGGGAGGGAGGGAGGGTGAAAAGAAAGGGAGGATAAAGAGAGGAAGAAAGTATAAATGGATACATGGATAGGTGGATGGATGGGTGCATGGATGGGTGGGTGAATGGATGGGTGAATGGAAGGATGCATGGATGGGTGAGTGAATGGATGGATGAGCTTTTCCTGTGGGCCCATAATGATTCTCTCTCCTCCTAGTTGGGAAATTTAAAACAGGGTAGGCAGTCTATCTGTCGGTCCTTATGGGAAGACAGCAACTTAATATCTTGTTCTATAAACTTGATGAAAGGAGCTGTGGTATGGTGGTTAAGATCATGAACTCTGGGTCAGACTGTCAAGGTTTGAATGTTCTTGCTTCTCTGTGTATCAGTTCCCTCATCTGTAAAATGAGGATAATAATAGTACCTACCTCATGGGGTTAGATGTGTTTATGTCAAGCATTTATAAACTCCTATCATTATCCTAATTGTTCATTACAAAGGGTTGAATTCTAGGCAGTGCAGCAAAGCAAACAGGATAGAGGAGAGACTTCTAGGGGGACTTCAGGGGCTTCAATACACAAAGGCACAAAAACAACCAAGGGATAGAGCTTCGGTGGGTGGGGAGAGAACTAAGGCTGCTAGCTGCTGTGCTGAAGACATATCTGTTGCTGCTGTTGTTACTGTTTAGTTGCTTAGTCGTGCCTGACTCTTTGCCACCCCATGAATTGTAGCCTGCAAGGCTCCTCTGTCTTGTCTGGAATTCTCCAGACAAGAATACTGGAGTGGGTTGTTACTTCCTTCTTTAGGGGATCTTCCCGACTCAGGGATCAAACCCACATCTTCTTCATTGCAGGCAGATTCTTTGCCTCTGAGCCACCTGATATTTAGCAAGGCTCTTTCAACTGCCCAGAAGGACTGGCAGTGGCTCACTTTGTGGATGGCTATTTTTTGTGGGGCTCAGCATTCATTCCCTCTTCTTTGGGTAACTGTTCCCTTTCGAAGACGTGCCCAGCGCTACCCATCTCCATGTGGTCCTTGTTGGGTTAACACAAATCTCAAGCCGCGTCCCATGACCCCAGATGGGAACTAAAGGGGGAAAGTTTCTTTCTGTGCACTGAGGTTCTGAAACCGCCACTGACTGTCACCTTGTCATTGCCTGAGAGAGCTTACCAGAGGGTGGGGCTGGAATAGTGTACAACAAGGCTGAGGCAGAAAGGCCCTGTTCTTAATCGTGTTCCACTCTTCTGAAGCTCAGACTTTTCTCGCACTACTGAAGCGGCCTAAAGACGTGCCCACTTGCCTTCCTTTCGCCTGCCCAGCCCTGGCTCTGGCCAAGCCTCCCTGGGTCCATCTCACACATCTGCTGGGACCAGTGTGACTAAGGAATGTGGCCTTTCTTGGCCCCTTGAAATGTCCATTAAACATTCATCTTTGGGCCAGGGCAGCAGACAGAGGATAAGGAAACACGGTGCCTGGGTCTGAGATGTGCAATAGCCCCTCTTCTCTCTCCTGGGCTGGCAGCAGTCTCCTAACTGGTCTCATGGCCTCAGCATTGCCCCCTTCAGTCTCTCCCCTACCCAGGGGCCAGGGTGTCTTCTAAAGTTTCAGTCTGAGCATGTAATTTCCTCTAGGATGAAGTCCCAATGTCTGGGTATGACCTCTGAAGCCCCTCCCATTAGGCTTTGCTATGCCCTCTTTTTACCTCCTTCTATTATTCTTTTTTTTTTTTAATTTTTATTATAGTTGCCTTACAATATTGTATCTACTGTAGAGCTAAGTGAGTCCACTATGCATGTACATATATTCCCTATTTTTGGATTTCTTTCCTGTTTAGGTCACCATGGAGCGCTGAATAGAGTTCCCTGTGCTATACAATAGGTTCTCATTAGTTATCTATTTTACACATAATATCAACAATGTATATGTGTCAACTCCAATCTCCTAATTCATCCCACCTCCTTTTCCCCCTTGGTATCCATACCTTTGTTCTCTACATCTGTGTCTCTATTTTTGCTTTGTAAATAAAATCAGCTATACCTTTTTCTCTTCTTCCCGATTCCACATATATGCATTAATATATAATATTCATTTTTCTCTTTCTGACTTACTTCACTTGGTATGACAGTCTCTAGGTCCATCCATGTCTCTACAGATGACTCAATTTCATTCCTCTTTATGGAATGGATAAAGACTCTGTGGTACATACATACAATGGAATATTACCTCTTCTTAGTCTACTGGCCACCAGCCGAAATGCTGAACTCCGGCCTTTGGACTTATTGCTCCATGCATCGGAAATCCATTTCTCCTCCCCTTCCCTTCTTTCTTCCCATCTCCTCCTCCCCTTCCTCCTCCTCCTCCCCTCCCCCTCCCCCACCCCGGAACCTTCCTGACTCCTCCATGTCTCCTTGGCCAGGTCTCCACTGGAATATCCCCGGCCTCCTGGTTCACCCCTGTGCTGGCCCCAGCCCTTCGAGGCTGGAGTTATCTGTCACCCCCACCAGACTCAGAACCACAAGAGCCATGTATTAATTTTCTATCACCGCTTTAAAAGTCACCATAAACTCAGCAGCTTACACTTGTTACCTCATTGTTGTCCTGGGTCAGGAGACCCCGCATGGCCTAGCGGGTCCCCTGCCCAGGGTCTCACAAGTCTGCGTTCAAGATGTCAGGCAAGTTCCATGATGCTGTGATTGCTGGCGGGACTCAGATGCTTGAAGCTGCGGCTCTGAAGTCCTTTCTCACTGGCTGTCAGCTAGGGTTTGGGGGTGCTCGGGAGATGCTCTCAGCTTCAAGAGGCCACCTATAGTTCCTTGTCACATGGCCTTTCTGTACCCCCTCCCAACCCTGGCCGCTTACTTCTTCAAAGCTGGAGGAGAAATCCTTCCTCTTCGAGAAGGGCCCAGTTGGGACCTACCTGCTGATCCAGCAGCTAAGACTCTGAGCTTCCAATGCAGGGATCCCTAGTTCAAGCCAACATATAGATGGCGCTGGTGGACAAGAACCCACCTGCCAATGCAGGAGACACAGGTTCGATCCCTGGGTCAGGAAGATGGCCTGGAGGAAGGCATGGCAACCCACTCCAGTGTTCTTGCCTGAAAAACCCCATGGCCAAGAGGAGCCTGGCGTGCTACAGTCCATAGGGTCACAAACAGTTGGACATGGCTGAAGCAACTGAGCACACACACAGACACACACACTCATATATATATATATATATATATATATGTATATAAAATATATATACTATTAATTAAAAGAAGAGCCCAGTCACTCTTTTAAAGACTTTTCACCTGATTCAGTCAGGTCTGCCCAGGATAATCTCCCTTTTGATTAACTCAAAATTAACTAAAATCCACTGATTTGAGACTTTAATTATAACTGGAAAAAAAAATTCCTTTCACCTTCCCTGTAGAGTGTAACCCGATCACAGAGTGAAATCCCATTGTATTCTCAAGGTTGTACATACTCCAGGGGCAGTTTTTTGCAGACCACGAACGCAGGGGGCAGGAATCCTGGCCGTCATCCTAGAATTCTGTCTCCCACATGGGGGAACTTGGCTACCTTATCAACACTGTGTCTAGGCCCTGGCACATGGCAGGTGCCCATAACCTTCTTTGAACGTATGAACGAATGAATGAATGAATCAAATGGCTGTGAGGCTCAGACCTTCCTTTTTGGAAAAGGGGTTGGGGTACAGATTAGCCTGGAAGATGACCCTGACTCACCACCTAATCAACTCCTTTGAAGAGACCTTCAGTTGCCCCTTGTCCTGGCACAGACCAGGCTGGACACATGAAGACAATCCCAGGCATTCCTCAGTGATGGGCTGGTGGAGGTCACTTGAGTGTAGGCTCCCCTGGAACAGAAACTCGGCTTCCCCAGGGACCCCAGGCCACCCCAGGGTGAGAAGAGGCCTCCGTTTTCTCCAGAACCAGCTTCCTTATTTCTTTGTGCTCCCCCATTGGCACACATGGCGTCCAGCTAGAGTCAGTGAAGGATCCCAGGGGACACCTTGACTTTGGGCAGGAATCAGGGATAGACATTGTGTGCAGTGAGCTGCGAAGAGTCGCTCGCTGAGAGGCCCGTGACATCCTTTATTTATTTGCATTGAAATATTTATCGAGATGTGAGGCATCTATAATAGATTTGTCAGCCACTCGGGCAGGCCTGCTGGGGGAGAAATCTGGGTGGCCTCTCTCTTAGGCATCACTATATTCATGCAATGAATAACTCACCTGGAAAACACTTCCTGGAAACCCACTGCAGATCAGGCACTTGTGTGATGGAATCAGATTTAGTCACTGCCCTTGCGGAGGCCCAGGAGATGAAGATGGGGTAGGGGAGAAACTCACGTCTACTGAAGGCCTGTTGCGTGCTAGGTGTTTTGTACAAGTCATCTCAGTTGATTTTTACAGCAGCCCCTTGATGCAGGTGCATAATTATGTGTCCTGTAGAGATGAAGAAAGTGAGGTTCAGAGAGGTTAAGTAACTTGCCTAAGGTCACACAGTCTTGCTTAATCTAAATTCAAGGTCTTTCCACCACTTCATACATCCTGAGACCTGAACTGAAAGCTCTTTATAAATTTCAATGACTGAAGGAAGCAGAGGGTGGGGTGTAAGGATACCAGACGTGGGGTGGAGCATGGGTTGGGGAGATGTGGGGACCAAACCCCAGCTGAGAAGCTAATGATAGGAAAATCATTATGCTCCTCATTGGCTGAGCCCTCACTCTGTGCCAGCCCCTGTTCAAAGCAGTTTACTTCATTCTGCCCTCCCAAAAAAGCCTTTGAGTGAATGAAAGTCGCTCACTCGTGTCTGACTCTTTGAGACCTCATGGACTGTACAGTCCATGGAATTCTCCAGGCCAGAATACTGGAGTGGGTAGCCTTTCCTTTCTCCAGGGGATATTCCCAACCCAGGAATCAAACCCAGGTCTCCTGCATTGCAGGTGGATTCTTTACCAGCTGAGCCACAAGGGAAGTCCCAACAACCCTTTAGGGTAGATAGTATAGCCTTCATTTTCTGAGTGAGAATGTGAGGCTCAAATTGGAGAAGCAGCTTGCCCCAGCTCACCAGGTACCATGTGGCTGAGCTGGGATTTGAAGCTAGGGTTCTGCTTCCGGGAGCATCTGGGAAATTGTTCACAGCAACAGCAAGGCATCCTGGGTCCTGACTGGGACCAGGCTGCTGCTCAGAGGCCGTTATGTGCATTGGCTCATCCTGTCTTTACAAGCACCGCTGCCAGTCTTGCATTGTCAATAGCCTCAGTTTATAGAGGGGCAATTAAACCGCGGCTGGGTAAGTCCATCACACGGCCAGGAAGGGACAGAGCTGAGAGTAGAGTCCAGGCAGTTTGGAGCCCACAGCCCATCTGTTTCATCCTTGTAACTTACTGCCTTACTGCAGAGTACCAGGGACTTGACAGTGGCCTGTAGACCAGGGTGAGCAACCCTAGGCAGGGGAGAGGACTTCCCTACAGGCTGGGACCAGGATACACAGGCCCAGCTCCTGTGCTTCCTGGGGTCCTTGCACCTCTGAGCTACTGGCTTCCTGGGATTCTGCTGTGTTTACCCTGCCTGTTCCCTGGTATCCCCTCATTTCTGCCTTGCCCTTGACTTTCCTTTGTAGGCCTCTAGTGTGGGACTCAGCAGGGCCCCAGAAAGATCTTCTCTGGTCCTTCCAGGCTCCTCCCCCTCAGCCAATACCAAATCTCCATCCTTTAGTGCTGCTTCTCTGGACAGAGTCTGGTGGATGGTGGTTTGGATAACCATGTCACCCAGGGGCGAACAAGCACAGACACAGCTGCAGAAGGCTGAGAGGAGAAAGGGCACAGGCTTAGAGATTTCCCCGGCGGTCCAGGGGTTAAGTGGCTCCTTTTACAAGTGGATCTCCCATGTTTTTATTATTAAGTTTTGAGAGTTCTCTACATATTCTGAATGCAAGTCCTTTATCAGAGTCATGCTTTGCAAATACTTTCTCACAGTCTGTGGCTTGCCTTTTCATTCTCTAAACAGTACCTTTCAAAAAACAGAAGTCCTTAATTTTTTAAAAGTTTTTTTGATGTGGATCATTTTTAAGGTCTTTATTGAATTTGTTTTTATTGCATATTTGCTATTATTTGTAAATTTTTTTTGTTGTTGTTTTATTATCTTTTGTTTTCTTGGCCATGAACCATGTGGGATTTTAGCTTTCTGACCAGGGATTGAACTCATGCCCCTTGCATTAGAAATCAAAGTCTTAACCACTGGACTTCCAGTGGAGTTCCCAGAAGTCCTTAATTTTGATGATGCTCAACTGATCAATTTTGATCTTTTATGGAACATGTTTTTGATACCTTTTCTAAGAAATGTATGACCTCAGCGAAGGTCACAAAGTCTTTTTTCCTTTTCTTCTCTAATTTTAAGTTTTACATTTTAGGTCTATGATCCATTTTGAGGTCTGTGATTAATTTTTATATTTAGGGAGAAGTATGGATTGAAACTCATTTGTTTGCATATAATATCCAATTATTTTTCATCATTTATTAAAAATTTGCCCTTTTCTCATTGATTTCTCTTTGCATCTTTGTTGAAAATTGGTTGTCCATATATGTGTGGATCTATTTGTACACTCTCTGTTCTGTTCCATTGATTTTTTTGTCTATCTTAACATCAATACCACACTGTATTGATTACTATATTGATTACTTGATGACAGAGAGTGTTAGTCTTCCAACTTTGATCTTCATTTTCAAAAGTATTTTGGCTATCCCAGGTCCTTTGTATTTCTATATGAATTTCAAAATCAGCTTATCCATTTCCACAAAGATATTTTCCTTCTGATTGAAATTTCATGAAATCATCAGATCAATTTGGGAAGAATTCTTGTCTTAACAATATTGGCTTGTCCAATGCATGAACATGATACATCTCTCTATTTAATTGGATCTTTTAATGCCTTTCATTACCATTTAGTAGTTTTGGGGGCACAGATCTTGCATATATTTGTCAGATTTATTCTTAAGAATTTCATACTTTCCAGTACACAGTATATTTTATTCAAATTTTCAATTATTCAGTCAGAGAATACAGAAATACAACTCCTGTTGATATAGTGGTTTTGAAAGTTGCAACCTTATTCCCTTTGTCTGTTAATTCTGGAAATGCTTTTGTAGATGCTATCAGATTTTCTACATAGAATTTATGTCATCCATGAACAAAAACAGTTTTATTTTTTCCTTTCTGATATGGGTGTTTTTAAGTTGGTTTTCTTGCTTTATCACACTGGCTAGACCTTCTAGAACAGCGTTAAATAGAAATGGGCAGAGTGGACATGCTTGTTTTGTTCTTGATCTTAGAGGCAATCAGTGTTTCACCATTAAGTTCAATGTTAGTTGTGGGTTTTTGTACATTCCCTTATCAAGTAAAGGTAGTTTCCTTCTATTCATAGTTTGCTGCAATTTTCAAGAACCAATATTGGATTTTCTTGAATGCCTCAAATGTATCTATTGAAATATTCATATATATATATATATATATATATATATATATTTAAGTTTGTTAATATAGTGGATTGCACAGAGTGATTCTCAAATGTTAAACCAAACTTGGGTAAACTCTACTAGGTCATAATGTAATATCTTTTATAAATTGCTAAAATGTTGTTTAGAAGTTTTGCCTCTATATTCAAGAGAGATATTGGTTTGTAGTTTTCAAGTAATATCCCTATCTGGTTTTAGTGTAAGGATAATGCTGGCCTATGAAAGTTGGGAAATAGTTCATCCTCTTCTATTTTCTGAAACAGTTTTTATAGAATTAGTATTATTTTTTAATAAATATTTAGTGAAATTCATCAGTGAAGCCTTCTTGGTTTAGAGTTTTTCTTTGTGAGAAGGATTTTATTTTTACTAAAATTTAATTTCCTTAATGCATTTGGCTATTCAGAAAACCCATTTGTTTTTGAATGCCCTTTGTAGTTTTTTCCAAAGAATTTGTCTATTTTATAAAGCTATTGAATTTATTGGCATAAACTTGTCATAATAGCCCCTTAGTATCTTTAAAATAACTGTGGAGCTATAAGTTCTATATAAGAGGCAAGAATACACAGAAGAGCTTTTCAAAAAAGGTCTTAAGGACCCAGGTAATCATGATGGTGTGGTCACTCACCTAGAGCCAGACATCCTCTAGGAAAAGTCAAGTGCATCTTAGGAAGTATTAAAACAAACAAAGCTAGTGAGGGTGATGGAATTCCAGCTGAGCTATTTCAAATTCTAAAAGATGCTGCTGCTAAAGTGCAGCATTCAATATGTCAGCAAATTTGGAAAACTCAGCAGTAGCCACAGGACTGGAAAAGGTCAGTTTTCATTCCAATCCAAAGAAGGGAAATGCTAGAGAATTTTCAAATCACCATACAATTGTGCTTATTTCACATGCTAGCAAGGTTATGCTCAAAATCCTTCAAGCTAAACTTCAGCAGTACATGAACTGGGAACTTCCAGATGTACAAGCTGGGTATTGAAGAGGCAGGGGAACCAGAGATCAAATTGCCAACATTCTTTGGATCATAGAGAAAGCAAGGGAATTTCAGAAAAACATCTACTACTGCTTCATTGACTATGCTAAAGCCTTTGACTGTGTGGATCACAACAAACTGTGGAAAATTCTTAAAGAGATGGAAATACTGGACCACCTTACCTGCCTCCTGAGAAATCTGTATGCAGGTCAAGAAGCAGCAGTTAGAACCGGACATGGAACAATGTTGTTGTTTAGTCACTCAGTCGTGTCCGACTCTTTGTGACCCCATGGACTGCAGCACGCCAGGCTTCCTTGTCCTTCACAATGAATGGACTGGTTCAAAATTGGGAAAGGAGTATGACCAGGCTGTATATCATCACCTTGCTTATTTAACTTATATGCAGAGCAAATCATGCAAAATCCTGGGCTGGATGAATTACAAGCTGGAATCAAGACTGCTGGGAGAAATTATCAACAACCTCAGATATGAAGATGATACCACTTTAACAGCAGAAATGAAGTGGGACTAAAGAGCCTCTTGATGAAGGTGAAAGAGGAGAATGAAAAAGCTGGCTTAAAACTCAACATTCAAACCACTAAGATCATGACATTCATTTCCATCACTTCAAGGTAAACAGAAGGGAAAAAAGTGGAAACAATGACAGATTTTATTTTCCTGGGCTCCACAGTCACTGCAGATAGTGACTTCAGCCATGAAATTGAAAGACACTTGTTTCTTAGAAGGAAAGTTATGACATACCTAGATAGTATATAAAAATCAGAGACATCACTTTGCCTACAAAGGTCTGTATAGTAAAAGCTATGGTTTTTCCAGTAGTCATGTACGAATGTGAGAGTTGGACCCTACAGTAGGCTGAATGCCGAAAAATTGATGTTTTTGAATTGCGGTGCTGGAGAAGACTCTTGAGAGCCCCTTGGACTTAGGAGATCCAATCACTCAGTCTGAAAGAAAATCAACCCTGAATATTCATTGGAAGGACTGATGCTAAAGCTGCACCTCCAATACTTTGGCCACCTGATGTGAAGAGCTGACTCATTGGAAAAGACCCTGATGCTGGGAAAGACTGAAGGCAGGAGGAGAAGGGGGTGACAGAAGATGAGATGGTTATGACATAGGAGACAGTGGGGTCTCTGGGCTGAACACCTGGTGTTTGTCAAGAAAAATAAAACTGAACCTTTGTTCTCACCCAGACACTCCAAGGACAAAGCTAGTGGCAAAAGCTGAGCTGTGTTAAAGTAAAGAGACAAAGTGGCCTCTCCTGAGGTCAAAGAAGACTTCCCTGTCTGTACATGTGCGGGAAGGCTTCTTGAGAGTCAAAAAGGGAGGGGATTCCACCCCACAATAAGTGTAGATATGCACCCATAAGCCTCTGAGGTGGGATTCATTTAGTTGCACACACATCTTGGGGAGGGTCCATGGACCAGTCCAGTGTGAAGAAAGAAACGAGATAATTGGCCCCAGGTAAACAAAGACTTAGAAGGAAAATCCTATATAGGTGATTCACATCACCTCCTTATGGCGCGCCTCCTTACTCAGAACGCCTGCACTCCTTGCCAGGTGTGTATCTCTGCCTAGTTTCTGATGTACTGCTCTCCTCATTAGTGAGGACGCCCACACTTTCTCTCCGGGTGTGTATTTCTAACTTGCTTCTGATTTAGATAAATTGTTTTCCTCTGTTCGCTCCCATATATTGTGCTCTGTCTCTAATATTAAACTTTGTACCCCTTTTCACAGTTTCTGCCACCTTGAAACATTCTTGCTTTCAAACAGGGGCCACAGCCAGGGTCACTTTGCTTCTAGCCTCTAGCCCCTGGTGATCTGGTGGCTAGGACCCCTAGTTTTTATCCAGGTTACCCAGGTTTAACTCCTGGGCAAGGAACTAAGATGTCTCTTCAGGATCGCTTGCTGCTCTCCTTCCAAGATCAGTTAGATAGCATCACCAACTCGATGGACATGAATTTGAGCAGACTCCAGGAGGTAGTGAAGAACAGGCATGCTGTGGTCCATGGGGTCGCAAAGAGTCGGACACGAACAACAACAAGAGCATGCAATGACTTCACCTCTCTCAGTGTTAGCACTGATAACCAGTGTCTTCTCTTTATGCAGACCAATCTGGATAAAGATTTATTAATTTTATTGATCTCAAAATATCAGCTTTTAGTGTCAACAATTTAATGTTTTCCATTTCATTGATTTCCACTTTAATCTTTATTGTTCTTTTTTCCTGTTTACTTTGGGTCTAATTTGTTCCTTTCATTTTTTGTTTGTTTTTTCTTGTTTCTTAAGATAGAAGTGAATGTCATTGATATAGACTGTTATTCTTTTGTAGTAAGCACGTTTAGTGCTATAAATTTCCCTTCATATTTTCTGGATGTATTTCATGCACTTCCATATTTTGTCTTTTTATTAACATTTATTTTAAAAAATCTAATTTTCCTTTGATTTTTTCTTCAACCCATGGTTTATTTAGAAGTGTGTCATTTAGTTTCCAAACATTTGGAGGTTTTCCAGATATTTTTCTGTAATAGAGTTCAAACGCAATTCCATATGGTCAGAGAATATACTTTGAATCTTTCTAAACTTATTGAGACTTGTTTTATGGCCCAGAATATGGTCTATCTTGGTAAATGTTCTTGTGGAGAATGTGTATTCTGCTATTGTTGGGTGAAGGGTTCTGTAAATGCCAACCACGTCAAGTTGATTGATACTGCTCTCCAAATCTTGTACAGTCTTACTGATTTTCTGCCTACTTCTATCAATTATTGAAAGAAGGACATCCAACTGTTATTGTGGATTTATCTATGTCTCCTTGCAGTACTTCTTGCAGATTTTGCCTCACACATTTGGAAACTCTGTTATTAAGTGCATAAAAGTTTAGGATTACTATATCCTTTTGATGAATGGACCCCATTATCATTATGAAATGAGCTTCTTTGTCTCTGGCGGGATCAGAGCAGTGTTTTTTAAAATCATATTTATTTTATGTATTTTGCTTGTGCTGTTGCCGCACGTGGGTTTTCTCTAGTTGCAGCGAGGGGAGGCTCCTTTAGTCGCGGTGTATGGGCTTCTCATTGCAGTGTCTTCTCCTGTTGCAGAGGCTTCAGTAGTTGTGGCATGAGGACTCAGTAGTTGGGGCTTGCAGGCTCCAGAGCGCACACTCAGTAGTTATGACACACCAGCTTAGTGGCTCCACCGCGTGAGGGATCTTCCCTGACCAGGGATTGAACCAGTGTCCCTTGCATTGCAAGGTGGATTCTTAACCACTAGACACCCAGAGAAGCCCCAGAGCAGTGTTTAGTCTAGGGGTAATTGTCCCTGTTATTAAGGCCCTTCTGAGTACTCCACTCCATGTTCCATGAGTTATGAGGGGTTTCTACTCTGGATAATGGGACTAGGTATCACTGCAGGTCCTGTGTGAATGCCAAATACTATTCTTTTTCATCCTTCTGGGTGGTTTTTGCCCACCTTGGGAAGCCTCCCCACATGCACGTGCTGAGCATCACCCTATGAATACTTCTGAGGACTGTCTGCAGGTATCTCTGCAGCGGCCTCATTTCTCTTACTCTTCCCTGTACATTTCTGCTGCCTGGTCTCCATGTATTCTTCACTCCATCTCCTCAGCCAGGGAACCCACTGGGTTTCCTTCCCCTATGCCATGGCCTAGAAACTCTCCCCAGCCAGTAAGCTAGGCTATAGCTTACCTCATTTGTTGTCCATCTCTTAGGGATCTGTGTCCTTCATTATCTCATGAGCAATGTCTTAAAACACATTAGTTCACATAACTTATCCAGTTTTATCATTGAGATAAAGCCTCTAGTTCAGCCATTTTGGCTGGAAGTGGAAGTTTTCAGCTATTTATTTTGGGCTGGGCTGGATCTTTGTTGGTGGTGGGCTTTTCTCTAGTTGTGGAGAGCGGGGGTTACTCTCTAGTTGCATTGTGCGGGCTCCTCATTGTGGTGGCTTCTCTTGTTGTTTAGCGCAGGCTCTAGGGTGCGCGGACTTCAGTAGTTGCCGTTTCCAGGCTCCAGAGCACAGGCTCAGTGGCTGTGATGCACGGGCTTCGTCGCTCCGTGGCATGTGGGATCTTCCTGGATCAGGGATCGAACTCGTGTCTCCTGCAATGGTAGATGGACTCTTTACCACTGAGCCACCAGGGCAGCCCTAGCTATTTTTTAATCTCTTCATTTTTAGGTGTGGCTATGAAAGTAAAGGCTTAGATTTCTTACAGAATATTCTCAGCCTTTCCATCCCCTTTTTCTTTACCCTAGCCTCCCAATATAAATTTGGTTAAAGTAGCATTAAATATTCACATTATAATGACTTTGAAAATATTACTCACATCTGAGTCATCTGGTATGCTGAGACCAAGGTCTTTTATTTTAGTTGTTAGTAGAGTTAATATTTGTCTTTTTAAAAGGCTTCCTTTCTTATCTAATGGTTTATGCTTTTAATTTAAGAGTTTCATACTCAAATAACATGAAAGCCAGCAGTGTCTGGAGGAGGGAGATTACTGAAGGACCTGTGCTACACGGACTGAGGTCGTTCTTGTGTCTCTAGCATAGCAGGGAGGGTAGGGCAGGGACTTTGGCTTTGACACAAAGCTCTCCACTCACCCTAAATATCCCTGGTATATTCTGGGAAGGAAGGAAACACAGGAACTAGAATCAACAGAGAGGTCAAGAAGCATGAACACAGAACTGAACACAGGATTCTGGTCTTATCTGTGCTGCAAGTGTTCTGTGTGACCTCCAGCAAGCCTCTTCTCTACTGAGATGCCAGCTACTTATCTGTGACATGAGCACGGGGTTAGATGTAAAAGTCTCTTCTAGATTTCCAAGATTTCCTTGGCTATGAAGACACTGGGGGTCTGAGAAGTTCTCCAGGCACCTGCATCCATTCAGCCAAGACTTGGGCGATTCTTTGCATATAATCAAGCAGACAGTGTTGTTTGGGGTCACCAACATGTGTCTGGACCACATGACCTGCCTCAGGGCCTTTGCACTGGTTGTTCCCCTGCTCTGGTTGCTCTTTCCTAGATGCATTTCTTTGCCCAAATGGCATCTTCTCACCAAAACCATCCCCCATCACTCCATGCTTCCCTGGCTTTATTTTTCTGATAATCAGATTCATATTACATATTTGTTTGTTAACAGACAAAGTCTAGGGGAGAAACAAGGACATTTGGCTGGGATTTTACAAAGAACTGAAAGAAGGGACCATTTATACTGGTGTGGGTGGGGTGGGACATCCAGGACCAGCAGTGGAGGGAAACTGTCAGTATTCCTAGGCCTGAAGACAGCAGGGAATGGGAGGCTAGTGTCAGAGCCTGGCTGGCATCCTGGCAGAGGCCTTTCTGGAGGGAGCCAGAAGCATGTTGCCAAAGCCAGGAGGGAGTAGGGAAAAAATACTCCCAATTTTTCTCTTTCCTTTTGCCCTCTAATATCTAGCTAGCACCTCCCACTGACCAAACCTACCAGAAGTCAGAGGAAAGGTGAGTCTGAGAGATGCAGTCCATGGGATTCAGCCTCCTTGGTCAACAGAGCAAAGCAGAGAAAGGCAGAGAGTCGATCAAGCAGTGGGAGCAGGTGGTAGCTGCTATGGTCTCTGTGTTTGTGTCTTCTTAAAATTCATATATTGGAAACCTAAGGTTTAAGATGGTGATTGCAGCCATGAAATTAAAAGATGCTTACTCCTTGGAAGGAAAGTTTTGACCAACCTAGATAGCATATTAAAAAAGCAGAGACATTACTTTGCCAACAAAGGTTCATCTGATCAAGGCTATGGTTTTTCCAGTGGTCATGTATGGATGTGAGAGTTGGACTGTGAAGAAAGCTGAGCATCGAAAAATTGATGCTTTTGAACTGTGGTGTTGGAGAAGACTCTTGAGAGTCCCTTGGACTGCAAGGAGATCCAACCAGTCCATCCTAAAGGAGATCGGTCCTGGGTGTTCATTGGAAGGACTGATGCTGAAGCTGAAACTCCAATACTTTGGCCACCTCATGCGAAGAGTTGGCTCATTGGAAAAGACCCTGATGCTGGGACGGATTGGGGGCAGGAGGAGAAGGGGATGACAGAGGATGAGATGGCTGGATGGCATCACTGACACAATAGGCATGGGTTTGGGTAGACTCCGGGAATTGGTGATGGAGAGGGAGGCCTGGCGTGCTGTGATTCATGGGGTCGCAAAGAGTCGGACACGACTGAGCAACTGAACTGAACTGAACTGAAGGTTTAAGATACTAGGAGGTGGGGCCTTTGGGAGGTCATTAGGTCATGGTGACAGAGCCCTTAGAAGTGGGATTAGTCCCCTTATAAAAGAGATCCCAGACAGCTAGTTTACCCTTTCACCGTGAGAGAAATCAGCAAACCTGGAAAAAGGTCCTCACCAGAACCTGACCATGCTGGTACCCTGATCTTGGACTTCCAGCCCACAGAGCTGTGAGAAATAAATTGCAGTTGCTGATAAGTCACCCAATCTGTGGTATATTATTTTGTTATAACAGCCTGAATGGACTTAGACAGTGGCTAGTGACTAACACATTTGTTTGTTTTGAAAAATTCTATAAAAGTTAAATTTTTTCTATTCAACATGTAAGATCCAGGAGACCAAAGATTTTGTCTCTTTTGGTTGTTACCATTTTCCCACGTACTTAGAACTTTGCCTGGGTACTAGTAGGTGCCCCATATATGATTGTTAATGAATAGATGAAACAAAAAAAAAAAACCAAGGATCTAACAGTGGACTGCTTTGTGGCCAGGAAAGCAACGTGTGTATGGAGGAATGTCATACTGGTGTTCGATTGACTTTTTGCAAGTGGTTTTAGAACAGCACAAATGAACGTGGAAATT
Source organism: Odocoileus virginianus (assembly GCF_023699985.2). Lineage (NCBI taxonomy): Eukaryota > Metazoa > Chordata > Mammalia > Artiodactyla > Cervidae > Odocoileus > Odocoileus virginianus. Next base: position 36,982,191 of record NC_069693.1, read on the forward strand.
CAGCCTGCCCTTGGCCATCACTGCCCCTGCTCATTTTCCAGCCCCACTCCACCCCAATTTCAAGAGAGAATTCTGGAGACCCATCTTTGCTTCATGTGGCAGAGAACAGATTGAGGGGAAGGAAGGGAATTTTCAGGACCTTTTCCTCGTCATGGTAAAGGAGCCATGAAGAGCTAGAGTGAATGCGGTTGACCTAGGACCCCCAGCGGGTCAAATGTCCAGGATCTCCTGCCAACTCTGGATGCTGCCTCCACGGTACCACATTGCTAAGCTGCAAGATGTGAAATGCTTACTTAAGGAAACTTTAGATGTGCTCTGGTCAGATACATCCACGTGGGTCATCCCAGCGTCTCCTCCCTATAGAACCATAAGCATTTTTAGATCCATGGTCCCTTAATTCAGAAGGATGGTTATGGTAGAATTTCAGGCCAAGGGGCAGACCAAGGGAAGGGATTATGTCTGGGGTGGTTCTGCCAGGACAGAGGGGCTTCTGGGGGCCATGGAAGTAGATACTGAGGTCACTCCCAGGCCACACCAAAGTTTGACCCTGAATGACCTAGCTCTGGAGCAGAGTGACTTAGGAGAAACAAGGCAAGCAGGTTGTGGCCTCTGTGGGCCTGGGATTCAAATCCCAGAGCCTCCTTGCTCTGAGATTTCTTGGTGATAAATCAGATCTCACACTTCCTCTATGCGATTGTTCTGAAGATTCAATAAATCAGAAAAGTTCCACCAAATGCCTGGCACAGAGTATAGGCACCCTCAAGCCCCTCCCTCTCTGGCTTTTTCTGCTTAGGAGTCCTCCCGAGACCCTGTCTTCACTGTCGCAGTGATAGTAGCCAGACAAGCCAGCCCATCCTTCTACCCCATCAGCCTCTCTGTGTTTGAAAACTTCCAAGGCAGGAAAACTTTTTTTTTTTCCCCAGGCCGACTCCATCTACCGCTGCCACCATGAAAGCCCCTCCGCCTTCCCCCGACGGGCCTGTCGCGCTGTCTTAAGAGAAACCCTCATCTCCTCTGCCTGGCGCGCACCGTCGCCAGGAAGGGAGGGAGCCGAGGGAGACGCACTAATGGGGAACGCCTCGGCACAGGAGAAGACACAATGGATAAAAGAAGAAAGCGCATCCAAACACGAGTTCTTGTTCTCGAGAAGAAGGGCCAAGCCTGACTTTATAGCAACAGCTTTGAGAGCAGCAGCGGTGGGATTTCACGGCAGAGGTTCCGCGGGAAAATCAATAAGCGGGGCCGCTGTTTGGAGAGGCAGCAAGAAAGGCCACTAACGAGGCCAGATTGTAACAGTTCTGCGAGCAGCCACAATGCTCACCTTACACGGCGCGGCCGCGCGTTAGTAAATAATAAATCACAGCGGCCGGCGGGCGGCGGCGGCGGCGCCGGACAGAACGCAGCGCGTTTGACTGCAAAGCAGACCCGGGGCCATGAATTATTCACCGCCGCGCGGAGATAAAACACGGCCGCGGGAGGAGGCGCAGCCCTGCAAACAGGTGCCCGGCGCGGAAATCTGCCTTTTGATGACGAGCCTGGGCTGGGGCTGGGCCTGCCGGGCCGCCTTTCGGGGGGCGTCGGCGCTCGGGGCGCGGGAAAAGCTGGGATTAATCAGGGGCCGCAGCCGCCGCCCCGCAAGAGCGATTTGCCAGACTCCGGGGCTGGGAGCAATTACAGGCGGGCCGGCAGGGCTGGCGGCAAGAGCCTTCGAGGGCTGGCCTGTGTGTGTGTGCGTGCGTGCGTGCGTGTTTCTGTGTGTGTGCACTCGTGCGCTTGCCTGAATGCACGCATGCTCAGGGTGCTTGGGCGTGCAGGTATACATAAGCGTAAGTACACTATGCATTGTGTATGTGGGTATGCATGTGCTGGGTGTGTGTGGTTAAGCCTGCGTGTATGTTCCATTTGTGCATTGTGTGCGTAGGTGCTGTGATCTATGTGCAAGTGTGCACATATGTGAATGTTCAATTTTGTGTATCTGCAACATATGAGTATGCAGACATGCATGCACGTGTGTGCAAATGTGGTGCATTTGTCCATGCAGACGTGGTGAGTGTGGGTATGTGTGAGGGTATGCATTATTTTGGGTGTGCAGACACAGTGCATGTGTGCTTCACGTGCAGTATGTGTGTGCAGAAGCATAGTATCCCTACCTATACAGCATATACAGACACGCATGTGAGCGTGTGCAGGGTATGCCTTGCTATCAGCTCATTCCTGCACGTGAGGTGTTGGGGTGTGCATACATGTTGCCTGTGTGTGCCTACACAGTGTGTGTGGCAGGTATCTGTACAAATGTGGTGCAGATGTGCGTCTGTGACTGTGTGGTCATTCACGCTCGTGGGCGTGCACAGGGCACCTCTGTGTGTGCGCATGGTGTGTGTATTCATCCACACTTTGTGAAGTCTAAAAGGTTTGTGGTGTGCGTACACTGTATATGTGTGTGTGTGCTTGTGGATAGTTATGCATACACGTGTAGGTGGGTGGCAGCGTGTGTGCAGAGGAGCTCACGTGTACTCTGAGTACTTATAGGATATGGTCTTGCAGGGCTGTTTGCTGGTGCCAAAACATGAGCACATGGCTATGTCTACTTGTGCAGATGGGCACATGGACCTCACAGTGTAAGTTCATGCACGTGTACATCTCATTGAAGCTGGAGCAGCTCCACATGTGGAGCAGCCATATTCTCTCCTCAATGCTCCCCTACAAGGAAATCCTAAATGTCATTGCGTCCCTAGAGCAAAGCCCAACACAAACACATGTGGAAAGCACTGATGAATGATGTGCATTCTACTCAAGGTTTCCTGGGGATTGAGAGAGGCTTTATTTCTTGCATTGTACTTCAGAAATTCTTTGAAAGCTATGTTAAACACCTTTGTCTTTTTCCAAAGTGCACCATGGAGCTGTCTCATCTTTTCTTTTCCCCAGCTCCCTTCTCCTATCAGCTCCCTTCCACCTTCACCTAGACACCCTCACCAAAGCTCATCTCCTTTTGAAACTGAATTAACTCTTCTCTCTGGGTTTTCTCAAACTGTCATTCCACCCATTTTATCAGCAAAACTATTCCCCAGGACCTTCTGTCTTTAAAAATCGAGAGGAGGCTCTTTCCTGGTGATCCAGAGGTTAAGAATCCGCCTTCCAACGCAGAGAATGCAGGTCTGAGACCTCACATGCTGTGGGGCAACTACTGAGCCCACACACCCTGGAGCTCTTGCACCACCACTAGAGAGAAGCCTGCATACCACAAGGAAGACACGACATAGCTTAATAATAAATAAATAAGAAAAGTGAGGGAAGGGAGATCAGAAAATGTAAATAAAATAGAAGTTTGTTTATTTCAGTTGTGTGTCCACATAGGTTGTAGATTCATATGGGTATGGGTGCAGAGTCATCTTCAGGCTCCACTTAGCAGGTGATGGAGCAAAGGAGGAAGCAGAGAACAGAGCATCTTGATGCCTGGGTTGGGGAGTCAAGTTCTGAGGACTGTTTTCATTTTCTCAAACCCTGTTATTTGGGGACTAAGTTTGGCAGAGTTGAGAAGTTATTCTTCCTTTATTCAGCAAAAATGTACTGAGTACCCACTCTGTGCCCAGCACTGTGTTAGACCCTGGAAGATGCAAAAAACAGTAAGACACAGAATCTCAGACTTAAGGAGCCTGGGGAAATAGTGTAGTGAGACCTGAACACCAGCCACCAGGACACAGTAGGAATTAGTTGGTGCCTTAAGACAAAGAAAGTGTCAGAAAGCTCAGAGCAGGTAGAGATGCCTCACCGCTGGAAAGCCCAGAGGTCTTCCTGGAGGAAGTGGAACGGAGGTGCAGAAAACTGGGGAGGATTTGGTTGTACCAAAACAGAGACATGGGTGGGAGTGGAGACTGAACTCCTGGTGGAGAAGAAGGAAAACAAAGTCTTCGGGGGGTACATCTTAGTCAGGATCCAGTTTAGGAAACAGAAACCACTCCAAGTATTTGTAAACAGAGAATTTAATATAAAGAATTATTAAAATTTGTTAACTAAGTATTAGAGAACCAAAGTGTCAGCGGTAAAGAATCCACCTGCAATGCAGGACCTGCAGGTTCAATCGATTCCAGGATTGGAAAGATCCCTTGGAGGAGTGCATGGCAACCCACTCCAGTATTCTTGCCCGGGAAATCCCACGGTCAGAGGAGCTTGGTGGGCTACGGTCCATGGGCTTGCAAAGAGTTAGACACAACTGAAGCAACCAAGCAGGCATGCACAGAGAACCAAAAAGGTAAAAAGAAGTTTTCATGAAGTTTGTGACTGCCTGTCCTAGAGCCAGGAAAACAAAGGGAGGAGATTGGGATTATTAACATTTAGAAGCTTAGAAAGGGGAACTCTTTGGGCCTGGGGTCCAGATCTCTGAAGAAGAGAGCTCCGGTTGGCTGGAGTTAATATCTCTGGGCTTGGGGTAGGGGAACCAGACGTCAGAGACCCAGCCTGCTGGAAATGGGGCACTTACAGCCAGAGGTGGTATCTCTGAAGAGGGCACAATATGGCTGGTCCTACAAGAATTAGAAAAGTTCAAATTGGGCTCAGCCATTGCCTGGGGAGGGAAGTGTTACTGCCAGGGTGAAGAAGCATCACTGGATGATGTTCTCATGGACCACAAACGGACAGGAATCATCCAGAGGGAACCAGTCCCTTCTTCCTCCTCCAGCCTTGCAGTCTCCCTCCAGCGATCCTATCAGCAGAACTAACATGGGGCCAGAAGTGTGGCTTGGAAAACCCCAGCCCCTACATCACAAAGCTGAGGATGGAAGGGCCTTTTGGAATTGAGAGACAGTCACTACATGAACGGTCATGGTCTGCCCTCTTTGTTTACCTGGCATGGATAGGTACACTATATACCAATTTTAAATTCTACACAACAACAAAACAACTTGGTGTTTCTGCCTAACTCTGGGTTCTATTTGTGTGAACCCATGTTCAGCTTCTCACCAAAATGAGGAGACAATGGGCATTGTATACATCTCTGCAAGGTAGGGAAAGAGGAGTCATCTTGGGAACACTGAGAAATCCAGACTGACCTTCCTGACTTGAGTCCCACACAAAGACCTTGGGAAGGGATCAGCAAATGGTTCAGAGAGGGGTCTGTCCACCCAGTGGGACAGAAAGCTAAAGCCAACTGCGTGGACCTTAGAGTTCGTAGTGTTCTGGGTCCTATACGTTTTGTCAAGCCATTTCCCCACGCTCACCCTCGGCTTTGTCTTCTGCTAAAGGGACTGTCTGCCTGCGGTGTGAGCAGAGGAGGGTGTTGGCTATTAAGAGCAGCCTGCGGGAGACGGGATGGTGAATTCCAAGGCTAGACTTCCTGTCCACTACTCCCCTTTGGATGACTGATACTCTGACCCCAATGGCTCCAATTTCAAATGGGCTTAGTAAGTGTGTCCATGGGTCCCACTCGGCTATAGACCAGGCCCGATGAGCTGGGACCCTGAGCCCAGAGTAGGGTACCACCTTAGCCAGCCCAGACACACATGCAGCCCTTGCAGGAGGGAGGCAGAGACACTGATCTCCTCCTGGCTGAGGAGGGACTTCTGTATGTGTCCTCAGATCTCGGGCTCAGAAGAAGAAGAGGGCCACAGAGAATAGAAGTGGTCTCCCCTTGCCACCCCCTCCATCAGCCTCTTCCTCAGCCCAGCTTCATTCTAATGAGGCCCCTATAATCTATGGTCAGACCTGTTGCACCCTCCCCGTTCCCAGAATGACTGCTTTCTTATAGCTACACTAGAGGGCTGCCATGCTTATCCCAAGGAAGATAGGGCTGAAAGTAGAATGTCAGGTGTCTGCAGGGCTGCCATGTGTGGTTGTGCAGACTGCGCACTGCCAAAAAGCTCCTGGTCAAGGAGGCAAGTTGGGGCTGAAATCCATTCTGAAATGTTTTCTGAAGGTAGGGGTGCTGTTATCTAGTTCATACCAAAGCACTATCTGGACTAGCACTAGAGCCAGGTATTGAGGTACCAGGGGCAAAAGAAATGGCCAGAGTGATTCTGCATGTACCTGGGCTCCTAGGCGCTGAGTAGTCTTCACCCACTAGAAGATCTCTTGGCAGAACAATTCACACCTGTTACCACGGCCTACATCCTACATCCATCTACCTGCTCATAGCACCAGTGAAGCCTCAGACACTTAGAAAGTAAGAATGAATCTCAGGTTACTGGAGGAGAGCTAAGACCAGACCCCAGTGGGAAGCTCTGCCCACTTCCTCAGCTCCCAGGCGACCTTGAGCACACAAAGAAGAAAGGCTTTCTGATCTACTCAGGATGCAGGCAGGCCTAACCATCAAGCCCAGCAACCTCTGTGCAACTTCCAGAAAATGGCACTAACCTCTCAGTGCCTCAGGTTCCATCTCTGCAAAAGGGGGATAATAATAGCTCCTCCCAGAACCACTAAATAAAATGATTTAAAAAAAAATAGCTACCACTCTATGTGAACCATTCCAAGTGTAGGAACTATTAGTAGTCCCATTTTACAGATGAGAAATCTGAAGCTTAGAGATGTTAAACTCACTCAAGGTCACAGCTACTACAGGCCTGAGATCTGCACTCAGGTAGCCTCTGACTGTGGGATAATACCACCTCCCATGTGTAAGATCGTATGTGGAAACCTCTCAGTACAATGCCTAGCACACGTAACTCTTCAATAACAGTAGCTATTCTATTTCTTGGATTGCAATAGGCCCTTGCCTAATGCGGGTTATCTCTGGAAGCCACAATGTCAGCTGTGGCTATGAGTCCGCAGCCAGGACCCAGCCTCCCATCCTTCCCAATGCCAGCGCCTGCGTCTGTAGAAACTCCAGGCCCTGGAGTCCCCAGCTCTCAGACCCTGGAGCCCAGGTCTGGCCCTCCCTCCTTGGAGGCAGCTGTAGGTCTGCAATTGACATGCACTTAATGAGTTTCCCCGCTTGCTGGGCCCTGGCATTATCAGTCTCTCTGTGTCTCAGGCACTGATGGGCTCCCCATAAGCAGCTATGGAGGGAGATGGTGGAGAAATCTGAGGTGCAAAAGTGCATTTTCTCTTTTCCTGCTTGCAGATAAAGTGGCAAGTCACCAAGCAGGCTTCTTTTGGAAGAAAGTCTCCAGGTTGTGCAGTGGTGCATAGTAACGATTTATTTCCAGCTGGACACTGTGGACCTGTCAGGGAAAGTTCCCAATCCCCAGACCTGTGGGCTTTGAATGCCACCCTGGAAACAGTGAGCCCTGGCTGGGGGAAAGCTCTGGGAGGGGAGTGATACACATGGCCCTGGCTGGATGTTCCTGATCCTCTGAGCTGGTCCCAACTCACTCAGGGGGGCATGTGTTTTCCCTAATCTGGGCCCTCCCAGGCTGCACTCTGCTTTAGGCAGACATATCTCCTCCTAGTTCAGGATGTGCTGAAAAGCTCCATCACTTGGATGCGTGATGTTTTGTACATTAACCGTGAGAAGCAGTATTGTTTCGTGACAAGCTGGCTTTGAATTGGGGTTCCACCGCCAACAAGCTGTGTGACCTTCAACAACTGACTTGCCCTCTCTGTCCCTCAGTTTTCCAATTTATAAAATAATGGTGAAAATTCCTGTCTCATAAGGTTATCATCTGGACAAAAGATCTCATTCCGTGTGGAGTACCTGTTACCCTGTCTGGTGCAGAGTGAATACTCAATATCGATGAGTCGTCATTGTTGCTTCGTGGTTTTTCTACATTATACACCATTTACCATAAAGTGTGGAAATGTATTTCCCTCAGCTGTTGAGGGGCTCTGCCATCTCACTGCATCTGGACAGGGGTTTCCAGTGACCCCAGGAGAGAAGGCAGAGGGACAAAATTTTTGGAGTGAGGGCTCCCTCTTCCATGGATGATGAATCATGGCTGCCCAGAGCTTTGTGCATGGAAGGATCCTGAGCCCCAAAGGAGCAAGCGATGGGATTGATTAGTAATGTTTGCCTCAGGCGTGAGCTGGGCAAGAAGGGGCTTTGAGTTGGCTTCCCCTCAAAGTGGGGCAAGACAAGATGAGTGCAAGAAGGATATTTGGAAGGTGATTCCAGGAAGCCCTGTAAGTGGGCAGTGAGACAGGGAAGGCAGAAACCCAGCAAAGAGGGGAACATGGGGAGGGCTACTGCTGGGGCAACAGGAGGCTAATTTTTCCAGGGGCTGTCTGAAGCCCGAAGCACACGCCTTAACATCTCCCTGCTTTGGGACGGGGGCATCGGGAAGGGTCAGCCGCCCGCTCTCTTGGCTGGCTCCTGCAGAATCGCTCTGCTGGCTGTAGCCCCTTGACGCTTACTGCCAGTCTTGAATGTGGTCTGAGCACGTGCCCACAGCCGGGAAGCTGCCCTTGAGTAGAAAGATTCAGCGAGCTGGAAGGGAGGCCAGAAAGGGCTGCGGCCACCTTTCTGAGTTCAGGGTGAGTTCAGGGTGCGGCCAGGGCACAGGGTGAGGAGGTTGTGGATGTTCTGCTTGTGTCACTACACACTGTGAGACCAGAGCAGCTGTCACTTGTCACCTGCCCTCCCTCTTCCCTGCCCCCTTCTCCCTGCCGCAAGCCCCCCCGTATTTCCTTTCCTCTACTCTCCCTCCATCCTTTGGCTTTTTTCTCTTCCTCTTCTCCTCCCTGCCTCCCTTCTGCAAATATCTCCTGTGTGTGTCTGTCTTGCTGGGTCTGATGCTAGGAACCAAGAATAACAAAATAAAAGAAAACCTCGCCTTTGCCCTTTAGCTGTTCAATCTGGTGAAAACAGCAGAGACCTCCAGTCCCCCTGGAGGGGGAAGAAGACACCCAGAGCGGCTAATAAATGGTTCCAAGTGCTTCCTTTTCAGGCACTTTCATTTTTAAAAGCAGGGCCCAAGGGCTGCTGGGACTGGCAATTAGAGGCTGCGTCTCTGTGTTTGAGAAGGCGGTGGCGGTGCGAGGAATCTGGACACTTGGAAAAAGTAAACTTATTAGGTGGAGGAGGATCTTACAGAGTATGAAATTTACAAAAGCTTCATCTGAAGTAACACTAATGACAGGCCACTTTATTGATGTTTAATTCAAAAACAGAAGCTAATGCAAGTGCCCTTCCCTTGGAGTGGGAAGGAGGCGGGAGACTTTCTTCCTAATAATTTACTTTAACTGAATTTCATATGGGAAATTAATTTGCCTGGAATAAAAGCAAGACACCACTCCAGAAGTAAGAAGTCACCTTGAATGAGTCTATCCTCGCCACGACAGCTCACGGTCTTCCAAGGTCAGAAATTTCCGTCTGGTAGGAAGACCTGGAGTTAGCGCAATTGTATTTTGGGGTCTTAGGGAGCTGTATGTGGAGGAAGCAATGGCAACCCACTCCAGTACTCTTGCCTGGAGAATCCCAGGGGCGGCAGAGCCTGGTGGGCTGCCGTCTATGGGGTCGCACAGAGTCAGACACAACTGAAGCGACTTAGGAGCAGCAGGGAGCTGTTTGAGTTTTCTATTGCTGTATAACAAGTTACTACAAATTTAGCTTCTTCAAACAACACCAACTGATAATCTCAGTTTCTGCCCATCAGGTGCATGGGTTAGCTCAGGTTGCATAAGACTGCCATCAAGTTGTTGGCTGGAGTAGGGAGTTGAGTCTTGGGTTCCCCTTCCAAGCTCATGTAGGTTGTTGCTGGAATTCAGTGCCCCAGAGCTGGAGAATTCACCATGACTTTCATCTTCAAGGCTGGCTGGAAAAAGGTCTTTTGGACCTTTATCTTCACCTGATTAGGTCAGGCCCACCCAGGATCATCTCACTTTGGTTAACTCAAAGTACACTGATTAGAAACTTCGTCACAGGACTGAAACCTCAGGGGAGGTGACTGGACAGGCTGTGTATACCAGAGGGTGGGGGTCTCGGGGGCCCTTTTAGGATTCTGTCCCCCATCCGGGTGGAAGAGCTGGATCCAGCTGAACCTTCACCAGCTCTGAGGCTATGGACAAACCATTCCACACTGCTTGGCCTCTGTGTTCTCACCTGAATAGCAGGTTATCAGTCCCAGCACTGCTGACCTGAAGAGGAATAGAAGTGTCTTAAGTGATTAGCTGGGTAGTCATTTAGTAATCAAAAATGACAGTGGGGAATTACCAGAAATGGTCTATATTTAGCTGTTGCAAGCACTTCATCATAAATATGATAAATGAATGTACAGTCATTGATTTTATTTTATACAAGGCCAAAGAAATATTTCTGAGTGTGACTCCCCCCCCCATTGGATTTCTAGGAATCGTTCTTACTTGAATGAAACCCATAACATTCCACTGATAATTTCTAACATTCTTCAATGAGGAGTGAGACCTCTAACTCTGTACATGCAAAGCAATGTGAATGCAGAATCCATCTAGATATTTGCAACTTCTATAGCCTTTTCAGTTATTTCCTTCCTTGCTTGCTTGATAGCACATTTTCTTAGAAAACTGCCGTTGCTGAGAACTTCCGAAGTCTTCACCTCCTTGGTTTTGCACTCCACTCCCATTTCATCGGTTTATGTCATGCATGCCTGTGTGCTAAGTTGCTTCAGTAGTGTCCAAGTCTTTGCAACCCTGTGGACTGTAGCCCGTCAGGCTCCTCTGCCCATGGGATTCTCCAGGCATCAATACTGAAGTGGGTTTTCATGTCCTTTTCCAGGGGATATTCCAAACCCAGGGATTGAACTCGTGTCTCTTATATCTCCTGCATTGGCAGGCGGGTTCTTTACCACTAGCGCTACCTGGGTATTATTTGCATGACAAGTATTATAAACCTATTATAGTTCAATACTGTATAGCCAATTGTGTCTGTTGGGCACCTAGGTTAACTTGTTGGATTCATGAAAGAGTTGGACTTATGAACATGCTCTCAGAACTGAACTCGTTTGTTGTAGCGGACTTACTTTACCGATGCCTAGACTCGCTCCCCTCCACTGTCAAGAGGTTCTGATTCAGAATTTCTGACTCATCTTAGCTGATTCTTATAGGGGGAGACCAGGATTGAGAATCACTGAGCCAAAGGAGAAAGATTTCAGACCTTTCTACCATTGAAAGCTGTCTGGGACAGAGAAGTCTGCCTGGAGGAATAACAAGCTCTCTGACTTAGAAGCATGAAAGACAGAACCCGATGGCTCCCACTTGTGATGGAGGGTTAAGGGGCCACTGGCAGGGAGCGGAGGCTGCCTTTGGGGAGCAGATGGAGTAAGTGCTACCGCCTCCAACTTGCTCCTGTCAGTGAGCAAAACAAAGTGGATTGGGGACAGGACATCAAAGGAACATGAGGGCCAGGTCCAGGCCGGACCGCCTTCCGCATCAGTCCTGTCATCATTATAATGACGTCATTACAGTCTCAGTGTATTCAGGCCTGTCCTGAGCCCTTTAGATCGTGATCAAGTGATTCAGTTGTTATGAACGGCCTCTGATGTTGTACGGCCTCTGTTTTACAAATGAGGAGTTTAAGTCCCAATGATGTGAAAAAACAAAAACCTCAACTCAATCGCAGAAGATTTGAGCCCAGCTGTGCGGATACTTTCTGCCTTTCTCTTCAAGCAGCCTTCTCTGAGGCAACACACACACACACACACACACACACGTTTCCATACACAATTCCTTGCATGAAAATACACGGCACAGAGAGTATCTCAGACCCCACATCTCTGCATCTCTGCCTTGTTCTCCTCCTGCCCCTTCTTGTCCTCTGGTCTGTCCATCTTGCTTTCTATGTGTCACATAGACTGTCCAGTTTGAACTCTATGTTGAGATGTCCAAAGAAGCCCCATCTGCCTGCCCAAGTTTTAGAGTTTCCTGTGAGATGTGCTGGAGGGGCCACCAGCCGCAGCCTTGAAGGGATTGTTAACCCAGTTTGGCTTGCTGGGGAGGCCAAGCAGAAACTTCTGCATGCGTGAAGGGCCAGAGAAGACCCTGGTATTTATTTAATACTAACTGTTGATGAGCCAGGAAAAACCCCAGGGCAGAGGATGAGGTAGGGAAGCAGTTGTTGTTGTTCAGTAGCTAAGTCATGTCCAACTCTTTGTGATCCCATGGACTGCAGCCCACCAAACTTCCCTGTTCTTCACTATCTCCCAAAGTTTGCTCAGATTCTTGTCCATTGGAGTCAGTGATGCAATCTAACCATCTCACGAGGGAAGCTGTACAGAGATCAAGTGTAAGTCTCCAGCCTGTTCAGGCAGGGGTCACCAACATTTACTAGCACTAGCATCCAACAAGCCTGGGAGGGGGCGTGGCCAGATAACATTGTTCCCATCATACAGAAGGGGAGACTGAGGCCAGAGAGATTCAATGATGGCCATTCAGCAAGCTTGAAGCATCAGAGGCAGGAATCAAACATGAACCTGAGGTTCTAGAACCTGCAGCTAGAAATTCAGTGCAGAACTCAGCCAGGCTCACAATCTGGTGTCTGTCTAGCTGCATCCATTGTGATTGGCCAGTGCCCATGCCTTACTGATTATCCAATTCCTTCACTTATTGAATCTCACTCTGGCCCTAGGCTGGAAACAATTGGCAGATGGCAGAGATTAGAAAAGGGGAAAATAGAGGTCTCTAGGGTCGGCCACAGAACCCATCTCTGAGAATACTCCCAGGGCTTGGCTAAGCTGATGAGGTTGGGGGACCTCAGCCCAACATCTACGTGGGTTTCTTTGCCAGTAGCTCCCACCAGTGGAAAAGGCTTGTTCCCCTCAACTTGCATTTTCTGTCCCTGAAAATTGAATGCATTGCTTGACTCCTTGGGCCAATTTCCAAGCGATCCCCCCATCAGATCTGTACCTTGGCCTCTGATGGATTTACAAGTCCAGGCTTGGCCCCGATTTTTCTGTGCCTTCCCGTGTGCTGCTCAGCACGGATGTCTTAATACGCCAGCTGAGACTTCTTAAATCCACATTGAAACAACTGTTGGGTTTTTATACCGTTGTAAAACTCTTTGTAGGGTATTCATAGAAAATGTTTTATTAATTGCCATATGTTTATTGATTTCTCTTTCATGTCGGTTCTTTTGTTCTTTCTTTGTAGTGGCAAAAGATCTCTCTGCATCATCATTTGCAAGTTATCTAAAATGTCAAAGGTGTTCTTTTGAAGTTTATTACAGATCACATGCCATAAGGCCCGGACGCTGGGTATTTACAGCGAGGGGGGAATTCCTGCACGGACTTTCAAAGCTCACAAAAGAATTGAGATCATATTGGTTTCAAACAAGACACACACACAAAACCTCAATTTATCATTTTTTACAATTTTTCCCATTTTGAGGGGACTGGGGTGGGTAGGCAGACATTTCAACCAAGAGAAATGAACCAATGTGCTGACCTATTTATAGCATGGGTCTCCCTCCCCGTCTTGCAATATCATTATGGTACAGGTTATGGAATGGCTTCCCAGCCTTCAACCTGCAATCTAGCAAACCTTCAGTCGGAGGTCCCTCCAGCTACCCTGAGAAAGAGGGATATCCCGCCACTTTTCTGAGCAGGCCGGCTTCTGCTTCCCCGGTTCAACAAATCCTGTTCCTGGTGAGTTGCTCAGGGGGGGACCCCTGGGAAGAAGAATCTCCCCCACAGAGCAGATGTCCTAGGGGTATCTGGGCTCTGCCTCCGGGATCCAGGGTGGGGAATGGATATGGGAGGGCCAGTGGAAAGAAAAAAAAGTTAATAGTGCAATTCCCCAAATTTTAAGTGAGCTATTGATGTCTAAGTCAGCAGAGCATTTTTTTTTGAAAACCCCAAAGTCATTTTTTTGAAAAAGCCTAACCAGGAAAAACTCGCACTTTGATCTAGATGGGATTCAAATGAGATCCACGCACTTATCGTGAAGGCATGAGGAACTATTTTCCATGCTCCCTCCCTTCTCGAGGGAAGGATGGCTCCAGCAGGCTGAAATCCAGCCCCGGCTAGGACTCCATCATGCTCGTACCCTTGGGTGGCTCAAAGACTCTCAGGAGCCTCCATTTCCTCATCTGTTGTGAGTGAGTGTTAGTTGCTCAGTTGTGTCTGAATTTTTGCGACCCATGGACTGTAGCCAGCCAGGCTCCTCTGTCGATAGCATTCTCCAGGCAAGAATGCTGGAGTGTGTTGCCATTCCCTTCTCAGGGGGTCTTCCTGACCCAGGGATGGAACCCGGGTCTCCTACATTGCAGGCAGAATCTTTACCGTCTGAGACAACAGGGAAGCTCCAATTTAGTAGAATGATCCCTAGCTGACCCCGGTCTCCCAGAATTCGGGAGGGTCCATTGAGACCTAGGAAAAGAACGTGTTGTCTGGAGTTCCTGTCTCCTCTGTAATTGTCAGTGTCCACCTGGCTTCGGGTCCTCACTGCTTGGCTGGGAATTGGGCTTGGAGGCGGGGGTGGAGTGTGGTAGGATTCAGATTGAGGACTCTTGCCAGTTGCGGAGCCAGAGCAAAGCGTCTGTGGCTGGAATCTGGTAAAAATGGCTAAAAAAGGATCATGCCTGGGACTCCGAGCTGCTTCTGCAGAAGAGGGAAAAGGAGAGACTCCCCAGATGGGGAGATGGAGAAGTTTGGGGAGGACAAGGTCAGAGGCTGGCCCACAGATTCCCAAGGGAGAAGCGCTTTGAGAGAGGCCTGTCAAAGCGTCCTTGGCCACTGTCACAAAGCCCATCTCAAGCACCCTGGTGGGGCCCCGAGTACGACCTGCTTCCCATAAATCCTGAATCCGATTCCCAGTTCTGCCAGTGTCACGCTTTATGCTAAGGAGGCATTCACTCACAGGCTCGAGCAAGTGCAAGGTCAGCAGCTGAGAGTGAGCGCCTTCTTAAAATTGGCCTCCCCCTGGTCTTGGCCCTGAGTGGAAACTTGGCTGTGCCCCTGAGTTTTGTGAAGGTCTGATGGACCAGTTACTGGCTGCAACTGTGTGTGTGTGTGTGTGTGTGTATGCGTGTGTTTGGGGAGGTTTGCATCCAGGCTCTAGAGCCAGCTTCTGGTCCTACTACTTTCTAGCTGTGTTACTTGGACAAGTTACTTAATCTTTCTGATCCTCAGTTTCTTTGTACCTGAACAAGAGGTATTGTTAGTTTCTCCTTTGTATATTTGCCATGAAGTTTAAGGGGCTTCCCCAACGGCTCAGCAGTGAAGCATCCGCCTGCAATGCAGGAGATGCAGGAGAGGCAGGTTCGATTCCTGGGTCAGGAAGATCTCTTGGAGGAGGAAATGGCAGCCCACTCCAGTATTCTTGCCTGGAGAATCCTATGGACGGAGGAGCCTAGTGGGCTACGGTCCATGGGTCCCAAAGAGCCAGACTTGACTGAGCATGCGTGTATGGTGAGGTTTAAACAAGCTAATGAGGTAGCCAAGACAGTGCGTGCTGTGCTGCAAGGTCATCTTAAGTCAGTGCCAGCTGTCATGAACACGTGCTATCTCTTGGTGAGGGCTTCTGGGGGGCTAGCTTTCTTCCTTCTCCCTTCCCCTCTGTCTTTCTGCAAGAAGGAACTTGCACCCATACCCCCTGGGCTTCCTCAAGACCCTTTGTCCACCCTGTCTGGGTGTTATGAATGGGACTGTGCCCACCCTTCTCCTCTCCCAGGCCTCTCCCAGGAAATGGGGTGAGGACAACTTTGGGGAAGTTTTCTGGGGTTCCTTCCCAAACCTTGGGGCTGGCAGAGGAGCCCAGGAGGCCGACTGTCCCCAGCCTGAATACAGCCCCCACCCCCCCACTCACACAGCCTCCCGTGGCCTTTCTCCAAAGCCAAGAGCTATCTGGAGACCTGGAGAAGAAAACCAAGCCCAAGCTTCATTTATTCACACATTTGTCCTCATCTGGGTCAGGCTCTGTCTGGCAGTGGGGACTCAGAGATGACCCTGGCCCTGCCCCCTGCCTCCAGGAACCCCTAGTCCAGGCCAGAATATCTCTTGAGGACATACTTTGCAGGGGGTCATGAGCCTAGGGGTGGGTGCAGGGGTAAGTTCAAAAGTAGTGGCACTGGGGACACTTCCCAGAAGTGGTGACCTTTGAGCAGCTCCTTGAAGGGGAGGGGACCTTGGCTGGAGAGAACTTCACCAGGTAAAGGGGTGGGTGTTCTCAGGGGGCAGAGTCACCTACACAAAGGTTTGGAGGTAGGAGAGAAATGATGGGTGGGGAGACCTGGGGAACAACCCAAAGAGACCCCGCAGAGGCAGGTTAGGGAAGGGTTGGCCAGGGTCATGGGGTGAATGGGCAGGGTTGGGGGCATGGCCTTGGGAGGTATAGGGTCTGCTCACACTCTGCCCCGGGGCCAAAGCCTGGCTGGGTCCACTTCTGTCTCTCCTACCCTTCACTATGGGAAGTCATTTTCCGGGGCCCTAGGGAAGGATCTGCCATCATCCAGTCATTTGTGGATGCCCCTAGACAGCTCAAGTTCCAAAGAAACTGAAGTCTGGTGTCCCTGGGGAGTCTTTTGGATAGCCAGGAAGCAAGTGGGGGTGGTTCTTTGATATGGCCCCGCTGGAGAGGCCTCAGATAGGCTCTGGTCTGTGCCTCAGGGCCGGACTCATTGGATGTATTGCCGGGTCCCCCAGCAACCAGCTGGCCTAACAGAGATGCTCAGCCCCTGGGAGCTCTCCAGGGCCTTCAAGGGGTGGTGCCCAGTTGCCAGGCTCTAGATACATATGAGTTACTGTGTTTGAACTGGGAGATGCCTGGAGAGGTGGCCTGGGCCAAAGTTCTGGGGCTCTGGCTGGCTCCAGCCCACCTCCTTCTCTGTCATCTTCAGTAAGAAAGACTCCTGGCCAAGAGATACAAAGCGAAGTTCCAATCCCAGCTCCACACTATCCAGCTGTGTGACCTTGGACAAGAGAATTAATTAATTAGAAGAGAAGCTTCACACATATTTACCTTTTTCATTCCTCCACCTCTAGAGCTGAAAATAGAGTGTGGCATTAGAAGGTGCTCAGTAAGTATCTGTGGAATGTCCAAAGCTCTTCAAGTCTTAAATGCCTTTGTTTTCTCCTGTATGTAAATTGAGGAAAATAATAGCACTTATCTAGAATGTTAGTTGTCAGTATCACAGAATATATCCATCAAAAAATGCTAAGTCTGGGGACTTCCCTACTGGTCCAGTGGTTAAGACTTCACCTTCCAATGCAGGGGGTATGGATTCGATCCCTGGTCAGGGAGCTAAGATTCCAAAACCCAGAACCCAAAACAGCAGAAGCAATATTGTAACAAACTCAATAAACTTTTAAAATAGTCCACATCAAAAAAAATCTTAAAAATAATGCTGAACCAGGTTCATGGAGGTCGGTAGGTACTCAATAACTATGAGATCATAGTATTATCACTATTGTAGTCATCGTTACCGCCACCTTCACCCTTTAGAACTTCCCAAAGCACCTTCAGTCACGTGACCTCTCAAGAGTTTCTCAGTAATGCTAGGGGGTGACAGGTATGCTGCACTGAGGTTCAGAGAGGTCAAGACTCTTCCCCAAGGCTGCACAGCTCCATAGCGGCAGAGCAGCCTAGCTCCCTAAACACCCCAGTGTGTCCTGGCTCCTGTCTGGAGAGACTGACCTTGACTTGTCCTTTCATGCACCCATCCGGAGCCCGGTGCAGTGTCGGGCAGAGGAGTCATCCAGTAGACTTGCTGACCAAATGAGGAACTAGGTGACTATTGCTTGGTTTCACTCCCATTTTATTTGTGTCTGGGACATGGTTTAGGAAACTTTATGGTATAAGGCTGCTGCTGCTAAGTCGCTTCAGTTGTGTCCGACTCTGTGCGACCCCACAGACGTCAGCCCTCCAGGCTCCCCTGTCCCTGGGATTCTCCAGGCAAGAACACTGGAGTGGGTTGCCATTTCCTTCTCCAATGTATGAAAGTGAAAAGTGAAAGTGAAGTTGCTGAGTTGTGTCCGACTCTTAGCGACCCCATGGACCGCAGCCCACCAGGCTCCTCCGTCCATGGGATTTTCCAGGCAAGAGTACTGGAGTGGGGCGCCATTGCCTTCTCCGATGGTATAAGGCAGAGGTCAGCAAATTTTCTCTCTAAAGGTCCAAATCACAAATATTTGGGGCTTCCTGGGCCACAGAGAGTCTCTGCCTCAAACACCAATGGTGAAACCAGGTAGCACCTGGGTTTCCCAGGTGACTCAGTGGTAAAGAATCCTCCTGCCAATGCAGGAGACAGGGATTCAATCCCTGAACGGGGAAGATCCCACGTGCCGTGGAGCAGCTAAGCCCGTGTGCCACAACTATTGAGCCTGCACTCTGGAGCCCGGGAGCCACAACTACTGAAGCCCGAGGTCTCTAGAGTCCGTGCTCCACAATTAGAGAAGCCACTGCGATGAGAAGCCCAGACACCACAATTAGTAGCCCTGCTCCCTGCAACTAGAGCAAAGCCTGCACAGCAGCGGAGACCCAGCACAGCCAAAGATAAGTAAATAAAAGCAAAATAAAATAACAGCACAAAAGCAGCCTTAGACAATACATAAGTAAGTGTGTATTGGCTATTTTCAAGAAGACAGGCAACAGGCTGGATTTGGCCCACAAGTCACAGCTTGCCAGTTCTTGCTTGAAGAGGACAAGTCAAAACCAACAGTAAAAAATTGGGTCTGGTTTCAACCTACCGGCTCCCTACTTTTGGGCCTCAGTTTCCCCATTAGTACAGTAAGAAGGTTGAACTCGCCTAGGAATCTCACATTGAACTACAAGGGCAGGCAAATGGGACAGAAGTGTGACATGGTCGGGGGTTGAAGGGGGACCGCTGAAGGGCACCTCTCTCATCTTGGGCTGCTACTCTTTAACATCCATTGATGGTGGTCAGGTCTCCTGAGAATTTGAACAAGCAGAATTGTACATGAACTGCCAAGATTTGTAAAAACTTTTCCCTGACCTACAGGAAAAGTTTTTTCTTTTCCTACACACCTGCAGGAAAGTGCACACAGCTTAATTCTCCAGTTTGATGAATTTTCTTAAATGGAACACACCCATGTAACTAACACCCAAATCATGAACAGAAGGTAATCAGCACAGCAAAAGCCTTCCTTGTACCAACCCCAAGAAAGCCGGTTCCTGACTTTGTTCCAATTCTCAATGTGGCACCGAGTTATCTTCTTCTCTTGAAATGCATCGGCGGGCCACTTCTCAACACCCAGCTCAGACCCTCCCAGAAGTCAGTGACTTGTTAGTGATGACACTTCCAGACACGCAAAATCACAGACTGCTGCCCAGAACCGGCCAGGCAATGCAGACAGCAGGTGGGCAGCGCCCGGGGAGCGAGTGGCCAGCGTTTTTGTTCCCCCGAAGGCGTGTGCAGTGAGCAATCAGAGTGACAATGCGGCCCAAGGGGCATCTAAGTGCCTTCCGAGGAGGGCGGCGAGAGGAGGCCAGGCCGGGCAGGCGCACTCGGCTGGCTTATTAAAACGACTTTGATCCCCGGCCGCTTTGATATCCCGGGTCTTATAAAGAATTCACTTTCAGGGGTAAATATAGGTAGTTCAGAGAGATTTTATGACATACTGTACAGGCTCCTCTTCCAGAGACTTATTTAATTACTGCGGTGGGGAGGGCTGGGGGCAGCAAAAATGCTGACAGCGAGGGGTCGAGCCTCCGTGTCGGCTACTGCCCACCAGCGCCACTGCCCGGCTCCCCTCCGCCTCCCCCCCACCCCCGCAGCCCCTGCCACTGGAGGGACATGCTGTGTGGAGCTCACAACTAGGGGTGCCTGGGAAAGGCCGAGACCGGGGAAGGAGGGAGGGCTCTCCCCACCCCTCTGTCCTGCAGTTTAATCCTGGGCGTTGGAAGAGGAGCAGGGACGGAGGTGCAGGGCCGTGCAGCCTGATGGTCAGCGCTTGTCATAGTCAGACCTGGCTTCAAACGCAGGCTCTGCCACCAAGTCATGGGGGGAAGGGATTCTCTCAGAGCCTCAGTTCTCTCATTTGCACAGTGGGAACAAAAGTAGTGCCCACTTCATAAGGTGGGTATGAAGAGGTTACAGGCATCATTGCAAGGGAGATTGTAAGGAGAAAACCCAGCTTCACTGGGACCCAGACCACACCCTTAGATGAACCCCAGGCACCGTGTCATGCCTTCCAAGCCCTAGAAGATGCTTGGGACCCTATCCTAAGGGCTTCCACGTGCACCCAGCTCAGACCCCTCCCCTGTCTGGGAGCCTTCCCCGCCTATGCTGGTTCTGCCACACAGGAGTGCGGAACAAGCAGGACCCGGCGTGGGTAGTGAGTGCCCATGGCTGAAGGAGTAGAGAGAGGCCAGGGAGGGAGTCCTGGGCTGCCAAGGAGAATAGACTAGAGTGCTTCTCACACCTAATTCCTCAAACTGCAGATTCTGATTCCACGGGTGTAGGGCAGCAAGATGGTGGCTGCTTGGCAGTCTACTCTGAGACCTGAAGGCCTGGGTGATCCCTGAGGCTCTCCCGCCAAGCCTTTGCCCCAACGTGCTTTCCTGTCTGGCTCACTCCTGGGGTGCTCAATCCAGAATAATTTCCAATCTGTCATATTTTCCAGGGTTTGAGTCATCCTGAGAGATTACACACATAAAGCCCTTAAAATAGTGCTGAAATTTTGGTAAGTGTTCAAAAGGGACGACTGACATTGTGATTCTATTGGATCACCTCTCAGGACAGAGAGAGCATCTTTTGTACCTATGTATCTTCTGTATGACTTCCCACGTGGTGCTAGTGGTAAAGAACCCGCCTGCCAAGGCAGGAGACTTGAGAGACTGGAGTTGATCCCTGGGTCAGGAAGATCCCCTGGAGGAGGGCATGGCAACCCACTCCGGTATTCTTGCCTGGAGGATCCCGTGGACAGAGGAGCCTGGCAGGTACAGACCACAGGGTCTCACAGAGTCGGACACAACTGAGCAACTGAGCACGTGGCAATTGCATCTTCCCTATGCCGACCATTTCTGCATATTTGATCCTCTAGAAAAAAATCACGAGGATACTATGATATCCGCAAAATCTCACATTTTATGGATGGAAAAACTGAGGCTTAGAGAGATGAGGGGATACATGCAAAGTCCCAGAGCTGATCAGCGACTAAGCTGGGATTGGGAGTCAGTTAAGAGTGTCAAACCCAAGTGTTTTTCTGCTTCAGCCCAACCTCAGTGATTTCTCCCATCTGCTACACACACACACACCCCACACTTTGGGCCTGCCACTGCACTAGATGCATAGAACTCACGTGTCCTTCATTACCTTGCAGTGCTGTTATTTTGTTTTCGTGCCAAATGTCCCATTAAACACTCTTGACAGGCAAGAGTCATGTCTTCCTCATGGTTGACTCTCTGCAGTTTAGCACAGGTGCTGGTATACAGTGGGTGCTCCATACATGCCCGCTCGATGAAAGAATGCCTAAGACAACAAACGGGCAAATTCACTAAACGTTCTTTGAGAGGGTCAGGAAGTTGGGTTTTTTTCCTAGTAACCTGCTAAATAAGCTCCCCCATTTTTCTTGTCATGTCTGTAGAATCACTGCCATGTGGCAATGAAAACATCCAAGAAAAGTGGTCACTTAAATCTAGACCACGCCCCTCCCTTTTGCTATTATGGCTTACTAGCTAATCGCCTGTTCTCCCCAAACTGCAGTGGAAGAAGCATCAGATGAAAACAAAGTTTCAAAGCAGAGCGGACTCCAGGGTGGAGGCCCAGAGGGGAGGGTGTCCTTCTTCATTCCAGGGGCCGCTCAGTGCCCTGGCAGAGGCCTTGCACATAGTAGGTGCTTGGATGCTCATGGAATGAATGAGTCAGTGTTGGATATTTCAGGCGGGGGAGGGAGAATATCTCCCCAGGTCCCTTCATCCCGGTCACACACACACACACACACTTAAATGCACACACTCACATACACAAGCGCTTTTGGCACAGGACAAGGAATCTGCTAGATGTGTAAGGGACCCTGGCATCCGTCAGTCTGGGGACAGGAGCCCTCGGCTCTGTTTTTCTCTGCTTCTTGGCTCGGCTTCTCTCCTTGCCCTGGAGCTGAGGCAGTAACTAATATTGTTTCCTGGCCTAAATAGATAATTGCCCTTCTGGCTGGATAAAAGATGTCTCGCGGAGCAGAGTGAAATATCATTAATAAAGGAGACTGATTTACTCAGGAATTCCTCCAGAAGTGAGATTAATAAGCCATCCCCTGGTGTTAGATATAATCTTCAGTTCTCTCCTCACCGCATGACTTATTTTTGCAACAACTGCACTATTCTGTCATTAATCATTAGAGAAGGCCAACAGTTTATCTAGGCTAATGGGCCTGATACACAAACACAACAACTTTTTCCTCCCATTTGACAAGAGAGAAATTCAGGGGGAAAATTAATCAACTGTGTGTTTCTTTTTAAGGAAATAAGCCATCACTTTATCCAGGATTCCGATCATATACACACCTGAATATTTATATTCAATATAAATGAATATGCCATATGACTTCAGATGAAGACATACATATGGAGTATGACTGAACAGATAAATATGGAGCATGGCCACATGTACGCATACATGCCACATGATTCCACGTGTGCCTAAAATTATATGAGCTGCATTTGTGTGAATTGTATATAGGGCACAAATAAATACACAGTATCAGGATTTGTGAATATATGGTACAGCATTATGTGCTCAGCTTTATATGTAAACAGCTAGGTGACATGAACCTATTGTATGTGGAAATGTGCATAACATATAACTGTGTGCTTAAATGTATGTGCCTGTATGTGATGTTATGTATGTAACTCTATGATATATAATCTTTAGCATATATATCCCAGCTAATGAATGTATGCTTAATAAGTGTTTCCTATACTAAATTGAGGGGCTTCCCTGGAGGCTCAGTGGTGAAGAATTTGCCTGCAATGCAGGAGATGAAGTTTCAATCCTTGGGTCGGGAAGATCCCCTGGAGGAGGAAATGGCTACCCACTCCAGTATTCTTGCCTGGAGGATCCCATGCTACAGAGTAGCATCCATAGGTGGCAAAGAGTCGAACATGACTAGAGTGACTGAGCACTCACACACATACTAAATTGAAAGGCAAAAGTCTGTTCAATCTGAAAAAAAAATCATTAGCAAACTTTTAACTTACCCATTTCTGATCCTCTGCTATTCATCTATCTACCTCTCAATCTGTCTGGGCACTCTAGAAGCAGAATCAAGACAGGGATTTCCATCAAGTGATTTATGGGGTGCAGGAGAGGTGGACATCCCCAGCATTGAGACAGAGGGCAGGCTCTGCAGAAAGTCACAGCTGGGAGCTGTTAGCAGCCAACACTCCCAGCCGCTGGGCGTGGGCACAGCTGCCCAGTCCAGGAGATCTAGGAGTGACACCTTACCATCTAAGGTTCCTACCTGGTCTATGTTGGAGCTGGACTGGAAGAGTTCTTGATAACCAGGCTCTGGAATTTCTTAGACTTGATTTTTTTGGGGAAGGAGACACTGATGGGCTTCAGAAGTTCTGAGATCAGAGCTAGGCTTTAGGACAACAGCCCTGGGGACCCTCAGAGACAGGACTGTGACAGTCCAGGAGAGACCTGGGGTGTTCAGGGAGGCACTGAACTCCAGGCCCTGCTGCCTCCTCCCTGGTCCTTCAGAAGCCCTACAGTGGGGCCCCAAGCCTGTGGGCATAGAGCCCACAGCCGCCCTGCCATCCCCTCTGCTTCTGGCCACTGTCAATGGCAGCATTCAGCCAGGTGGGTTCCGGTCCCTTGGCCAGAGAAATGCCTGATCCCAGTGGGAAGGTGAGAGGCCACTGGGTGCTTATTTATAAACCAAGTTCCCTGTCCTTGTGGCGGGCAGTGAGGCAGTGCCCGTGTGGGCAGCCGGCCCTGAGCCTGAGCTCCGACAGAGCCCACGCTTGTCTGGGCGGCGGAGGGCCGCCAGCCTGGCCCCTGTCTTGGGCAGGGACCAGGCAGCAGTCCGCAGGCTTGTGTTGCATCCTTGCCCCCTCCCGGGGCCACGGAGGAGTCGGGTGGTTACACAGGCATTTCTGATGTTGTCTCATGAAACCTGAGTGCTGAATCCTGAATTATAGCCACGCTCCACTTGGTGACTCGAAGGAATGCAAAATGGGGCGATGCTGGCCACTCCTGCCAATTGTAGTTCGGAGAATGTGGTATTTGTAGATGGAATTAGAGGCAGCTTTCATGTTAACAAACTGAAATGAGCAGGGTTTGGTTTTGCAAAGTAAACTCTTCTCAGTCTGAGCTGCCTGATGGTGGCCCAGGCTGCAGACATGCCATCTGACTCACGCGGGCCCTGACACCCACGCACACGTTTTCACAGCCAGGCCATGCACACCACAGCTACACGTGCGTGCACGGGGAGAGAGACAGCTCTGTCCCAGTGGTTCAGAGCTCAGAGCCGGACTGGGTTCAAAGCCCAGCTCCACCACTTCATGAATGAGCTGAGTGGCCTTGACCAAGCCTTTGGCACTAGAATGTCTTGACACTTCGCTGACATTTGCTTACAAAGAGAGAATCCACCTTGAACTTGGATTTTGATCAGCCATGGTCACGAACTAGAATGGAAAACTGCCTTCTCTGTTCACTGTATTCATTTTTATCATGATCTGCTTTTTTTTATACCAAATGACCTTGATTTTTCCATTTCTGTTAGCAATCACAGGTTTCTTTTAAAAGTAAATTTAAGCTCACAAGTGAGTCGATTTAATGAAAAATTTTATGACCAGGAATGGTCAAAGTAGACTGTGGACTGCGGGAACACGGGTGAAGGAGGTCTTCTAATGACTGCAGTGTGGAAAAGGCTGCACTTTGCTTCACTGCTTCTCCAGACCTGGGCAACCTGACCGCCTAGCGCTCTCTGTGGGAGTCTGATCTGAGTGCTGGGACAGTCTTGGATTCTGCCAGGAGAGTCAGCAAGCCTGGACCTGCCGTGGCCTTTGCCGGGTGGAGGGCCCCTTTTCTGCACCCTGCTGATTGGAGCCACTCTCTGAACAGCTAACTTACCTCCAACCTTCAGCTGGAGCTCTAGAAACTCAGACACCTGGCTAGAGGGGAGGACTGTTTCAAGGGTCCTAATGAATGGATGCAGGGTGCTGTAGTTCCTTCCTCAAGTGAGTTTCCAAATAAGGACGAGAGAGAAAAGGAAACACAGAGGGAGAGATCCCTCCACACACACACCTGGAGGACACACACACACAAACACACACACATGCAAACACACACACACACGACACACGTGTGCAAACACAACACATAGGTGAAAACGCATACTCATGCATGCAAACACAGAAGACACATGCATGTGAACACACAAACATGACACATATGTGCAAACATATACACACATGCAAATGTACACACAAGACATACATGCTAACACGCACATGCATGCAAATGGATACACACAAGACACATGCATTCAAATACACATACATGCAAGCAATACATATAAGACACATACATACAAACACATACATGCAAACACATACACACAAGATACACACATGTGTGCAAGCACATGCAACAAGACACATGCATTCAACACACAATACACATATGTGTAAACACACATGCGTGCATACATACAAGACACACACAAGGCATATGCATACAAACACACATACATGCAAGCCCATACACATAAGACATATACATGTAAATACACATTCACACAAGACACATATGTGCAAACATATGCACAAGACACAAATTCATGCAAGCACACATATATGCAAATGCGTGTGCAAGCCCAAATACACATGTGAACAAGCACATGCAAACACACACAAACACGCAACTGCTTCCTCCCTCTAAGGACTGGGGGAGGCCAGGGCAGTGAAGAGATCGGCTCCTCCTGAGGTTGACTTCTCTCTGGACCAAGGCACTCTTCCCTCCTCCCAAAATGGAAGTCGTGAGTAACTCCACACAGCGGCTGACAGAAAAGGTATTTGCTCCATCCTGGCCTAATTACAGGGGCCATCCTGGGTCTGGCCCGGCCAGTCCAGCCCTTCCCTGCCCTCCTGCCATCTACGTTCCCATGTGCCGGGGTGTCTCTGGCCAGCCTGTTTCCCGGACATGGTGTCCATTACGGCTCAGTTACCTGGCAGGGCCGTGGCCTTTGAAGTGGCTGCAGAAGCCGCCGGGAGGCTATTTTTCTCTCACCTGTCACCACTTATTTTCCTGGGCTCCTGGCCTGTGGCCCGACATTTTTAACTAATGGGGATTAAATAATCCAGCTGTAATACAAATGCCCACTCCTGGCCCCTGAGTCCACCTCAGAGTCATTAAGACCTCAGCCAGAGCTGGCAGGCGCTCCCTCTGGAAGGGGTAAAGAGAGGCCGGGCAGCACATTCTGGATTTTTTTTATTGCCTCCTCATTATAGCTATTATCCACAAACACAACCGCTAATGAGAGGGCTGAGGAATTTGGGAGAGGAAAGGTTTCATTTGGGCTAGAGAAGGAAGCCATCGTCTGCCCTGAAATAGCAATGCCATGTCTGAGAGCGCTCTCTCCCCCGAATACCCCACAACCCAGGGCGTGAGCCGTGGAACCATGGGCAGAAAGGGGCAGGAAATAGAGACTGTGAGCTGGGGTTCTGAGACCTGAAAAGGAATGCCCACCTCTCACCCATGAACTTGGCAATACTTACTGCATATGGCCAAGTGTCCAAGTCTGTGTTAGTGCTGGGGCGGTGGGGGGGGGGGGGGGGCAGTACTGTCTAATTTGTCCCACAAACCAGGACACTTCTGAGAGTGAAAGGGAGATGCTATAACAATTTCTCCAGGACAACCACCAAGAATGTCGTGGGCCAGGACAAGAACGAAACATGCCAGGCACTCACCTGGGTGGCAAAATTTAAGGGGTGCTTCCTTGGTGGCTCAGTGGTAAATAATCCACCTGTCAGTGCAGGAGATGCGGGTTCAATCCCTGGTTCAGGAAGATCCCCTGGAGTAGAAAATGGCAACCCACGCCAGTATTCTTGCCTGAGAAATCCCACGGACAGAGGAGCCTGGTAGGCTACAGTCCATGGGGTTGCAAAAGAGTCTGACATGACTTAGCAATTAAACAACAATGACTAAATACTTAGTCCTCAAGATAAATATTTTAATGTGCTATTTTCTTAAAAAATCAAAATTAGGTCCAAAAAACTTCCACAATGAACAAAATATCAAAGTGTTACATAAAGATTTCCCTGGTGGTCCAGTGGTTGGGACTTCACCTTCAAATGCAGAGCATGCAGGTTCTATCCCTGGTTGGGGAAATAAGATGCTACATGGCTTGAGGCCCAAAAACCAAAAAGATAAAAATGGAAGCAATATTGTAACAAAGTCAGTAAAGATTTAAAAAATGGTCCACATCAAAAAAATCTTTAAGGAAAAAAAGTTAAATGAAAGCAGGTCTGACAGGGCTGGGATTAGGGTGAGGAAAATGAGGTCAAATCGTGCAAGTGGAGGGTCAGATCTTGTCTTTAAAATGTTGATACTCTGTTCATTGTGGATATTTTGGACTTTTTAAAATATTATATGAAAATATTTATCTTAGTGACTGAATCTTCTTTAACCTTGTACCCAAGGCTTTGCCAAACCTCGTTTGGAAAATGAAAGTCATATCTGATCCCAGCTTTTGTCTCCTTTTTCCCTGTCATCTGGTCTCTGGCCAATGAACTCCCTGGTTCCTGATCTCTTACCTCTGAGCATCCATCCAGGCTGTTCCTTCTTCCTCAAACTCTCCCATTCCCGGGGCTTCCCCAGGGGCTCATTCATAAAGAATCTGCTGCAACGCAGGAGATGCAGGTTCAGTCCCTGGGTTGGCAAGATGTCCTGGAGGAGGAAATGGTAACCCACTCCAGTTTTCTTGCCTGGAAAATTTCAAGGTCAGAGAAGCCTGGCAGGTTACAGTTCATGGGAATGTAAAAGAGTCAGGTATGACTGAGCAGGCATGGTATTGTAATTATCATCATTCTAACAAATAATATCAAGTAAGAGGACTTCCCAGATGGAAAGGGACTTGCTAAGAAATAAACAGGTAAAATGGAGCAAATATTTTCTTCCTAAGAAAAGACTATGGGCTCCAACTAGTGGGTGCACAACAGTTTTTTTTTTTTTTTAATTTTTTAAGCCAATGAAACTCTCCTGTTCCCTTCCCTATAAAAGTGACAATAGCGGACATTCACAGTCATGTCCAGTGGTTCAGTCCTTGAGCTAAACACATAATATATGTATGCTGTCATGTTCAATGCAGGGGCTCTGGGTTCAGATTGTAGCTCTGGCTGTCTCTGACTACATGTCCTGGTCAAGCTAGTAAACGTTGTTGGGCCTTGGATTCCTCAGTTATAAAATGGGAATAATAATAACACTCATTGATGGAGTTATTGTGAGGACAGAATAGGTTAAACCATGGAAAGTATGTAGTATCTGACACTTTGACTTTCCAGGTTTTGGCATCTAAAGTCCCACATTCCAGGAAATGTCTCAGTCCCTGGAAAACCAGGATGGTTGGTCACCCTAACTGGGGATGTTCAGTCAAAGATGAAATGAGACATTTTTAGATTTAAAAAGCTAATAAAGTGTGTCCCCATCAGGTCTGTACTACAAAGAATGCTGAGGACCACTCTTCATATTAAAGGGAAATGTTACCCATTATAAAATTGAATATTCACAAAGAATAATAAGCACAGAAATGGTAAATATGTGAATAAATATAAAAGTATTTTTTTCTTCATTTCTTTAGCATATATAGAATTGCTTAAAGCAAAATATTATAGCATGGCAGGGTGGGGGCTATAATACATGTAGATGTGTTACATGTAACAATAATAGCATAAAGGATGGGTGGATACAGAGGTAGCAGGGGCAGCAAATGGACTTATAAGTTGCAGGTTTTTTCCATTTCACATCAAGTAGTGCAACATTACTCTCAGTGTACTGTGGAAGTAGAAGGATATAAGCTGAAATCCTTAGAGCAATCAGCGAAAAATATAACTAAATAAGAACATGGCTAAAAAGATAATACATAAATTAGAACTGAATTTTTAAAATATATTTAACTAATCCAAAGGAAGGCAGAAGGAGAGACAGGGGGATAAAATTTGAGGGGACAAATAATAAATAATAACAGAATAAAAGAAAAATGATGACAAAAATACAGTAAAGTAGTAGATATAAATCCAAGCATTACCATGCTCTCATTAAATGTTTATAGGATACCTGTGTATATACATGGGGATTCTCTTATAGCTCAGTTGGTAAAGAATCTGCCTGCAATGCAGGAGACCCAGGTTCGATTCCTGGGTCAGGAAGATCCCCTGGAGGAGGAAATGGCAACCCACTCCAGTATTCTTGCCTGGAGAATCCCATGGACAGAGGAGCCTGGCAAGCTACAGTCCACAGGGCTGCAGAGTCGGACATGACTTAGTGACTAAATCAACCCTTTAGGGTTAATATCCAAAATATATAAACAGCTAATACAACTCAACATCAAAAAAGCAAACAACTCAATTTTAAAATGGGCAGAAGACCGGAAGAAATATTTTTCCAAAAAGGAAATGCAGATGGCCAACAGGCACATTAAAAGATGTTCAAGATTGCTAATCATTAGAGAAATGCACACTAAAACCATAATGAAATACCACCTCACACTTGTCAGAATGGCTATCATCAAGAAAAAGAAAAATAACAAATGTTGGTGAGGATGTGGAGAAAAGGGAACACTCATACACCTTTGGTGGGAAGGTAAATTGGTGCAGCCAATGTGCAAAACAGCATGGTGTTTTCTCAGAAAACTAAGACTAGAACTACCATATGACTCAGTAGTTCCACTCCTGGGTAGATATCAGGAAAAAAAAAAATAATGAAAACATTAATTTGAAAAGATGCACACATCTCAATGTTCTTAGCAGTATTATATATAATAGCCAACATATAGAAGCACCTACGTGTTTATCAATAGATGAATGGATAAAGAAGGTATGGTATGCACACACAATGGAATACTACTCAGCCATAAAAAGAATGAAATTTGCAACAAGATGGACTTGAAGGGTAGTATGCTAAGTGAAATAAGTCAGACAGAGAAAGACAAATACTCTATGACGTTACTACTTATTTGTGGAATCTTAAAAACAAAACAAACTAGTAAATAAAAAAAAAAAGAAACAGAGTCACAGATATAGAGAAACATTTGAAATGTTAAGGGTTGTGTAGAACATACTTAAAACTCCTCCTCTCCCCACTCTGTGTGTGGGCGCAACTGTGTGCCCATATGAGGGTGCACATATGAGTGTGCTGCGGGTGTGTGCATGTGTGTGGTATGTGTGAGTCAGCACTCTTTCACAAGCATCATCCCCTAGGTGTTCACTAGTATCTGCTGGAGCATGGGGAGAGGACAGCCCCGTTTCCCAGCCTCCACTCTCTCCCTGGGGCCGGGAGGGTGGCGTGTCCCCCGCCACACACACCAGCTGTGCCCGAATCCCATCCCGCCTGGTGACTCTGGTGCAGAAAGGTCAGAGACAGGGTTTTAGAGACACTCATGATTACCTCCTGGGTGACCTCGGAGACGGGCTGTTTGGGGACTGACACCTTTCTAAACATAGCACCGGAGAAGGGCCGACATCCCGTTCGTCACCAAAGCCACTTACTTACCCACCCCAGACAGGCCCACATGCCAACAGGAGCCACTTATAGCCACCTTCAAAGGGGCCCAGAGTGGGTGCAGTGCCCGGGGGAGAGAGGGTGTGACGCTGTGGCCTGAGGTCTCTTGGCCAGAGAGGAATCTCTGGAGCCTGACACTTAGAGAGGCCAGGGGGCCTGCCTTCAAATTCTAACTCTGCCCCTTCAGTGTGACATCTAAGCACTGCTCTGAGCCTCCTTTGTCCCATTGGCAAAACGGGGATATTGTTGCCCTGACCATTCCTAAGAAGCAGACCTTGCTGCCAGGGCTAAGACCTGGAATTGACACCCCACCCCACCCTTGACCTCTCTGGCTCAGAAACTGGTGACAGTGTTTTGCCTGGGGCAGGGGCAGCTATGGGCATTCTCAGAATCATGGGTGTGCATAAATGTTCTGATTCAACACCACGTGTGCTATTTGTCTTTGGGTGAACCGCTCTCCCTCTCTGAGCTGCCCCTGTCCTTCCAGACCTATTTTGAGTCCTGTTTCAGCCACCGGCCACTAATGCCTGCATAAAAAAGGCTACATCCCAAGTTGGGCTGGTCTTCCTTGTGGTCTAATTGCCCCAGAGCCGGCCCAGCCCTGGGTCCCCAGGAGGGCTTGGGAGCCTCCAGTAATGCAGACAAGGCCTGGCTCCCTTGCTCTTGGCACACATTCTCATTTTTACCAGGGGCCCAGTTGCTTCCATGCTGCCCTCAGGCTTCTGTCAATGCAAATTAATTCACTCCAAGGTGGTAGAGACTAAATGTGTCTCCAGACTCATTGCTTTTTCAAAGAGGAGCTGAAAAGGGCGATGCTTAACCTGGCAGCATGACTGGGCAGGGGTGTCACCTCAGAGGCCCACAGGGAAGCTGTCTAGAAGCAGAAGCTCCTAAAGTCATGCTGCGTGCGTACTCAGTCATGTCCAACTCTTTGTGACCTCTTGGACTGAAGCCCATGGAATTTTTCAGGCAAGAATACTGGAGTGGGTTGCCATTTCCTCCTCCAGGGGATCTTCCCGACCCAGGAATCGAACCCATATTTCCTGCATCTCCTGTATTGCAGATTCTTTACCACTGAGTCAACGGGGAAGCCCCTCCTAAAGTCATAGGTCAGAGCTAACAGCTCTGTGCCCCACTGGGCCCAGGTGGTTAGGATTCTTCAGGGCTTCCTATTTGGGTTGTCCCAGTAACACTGGGTGGCAGGAGAGATGGGATCCAGGGCATCAGATGCAGGTGGACCTCCATCCTCAGGCAAGTCCTGTGGGGAAAAAGGGGCTGTTCTGGGGGAGTGCAGGACATGCATGGGACCTTTTGGTTCTCAGTGGCCCCTCTGACCCTGGGCTCAGCCTCCCAAGACATTGTGCTCGGGGGCAATGGGCACCCTAGGAAGTGGCCTTCCCCAGTTTTGGAGTCACAGAGGCCCATATTTGCATTTTGTCTCTGCCCCAAGTGAGAGTGCAACTTTGGGCAAGCATTCCCCTCTCTGAGCTTCAGTTTCCTCATCTGGGAAATGAGGGTACTATTTCCTCCCTCATGGGCTTGTGTGAAGGCTTCCATGAGCTGAGCCACAGAGCCAGATCCAGCTCTCTACAAATGGAGGCATCCACGGTGATGGGAGTAGGGAAAAGGAAGAAGAGGAAGAAGACCACATTAGAGGTGGTGATGGTTCAGGAAGCTGGCCTTAGCTCTGTCAGCCGGAGCTGGGGTTGGGGGGCGGGGCGGGCTGGCAGCTCCTCTCCCTGCCGACAATGCTCTTTGCCATCAGCGACATCTGGCTCTCTGCCCTGGATGTGTATTAGGAGTGATTACGTGTCCCTTTAAATTCTGGGAGCTGTCGCTAACGGGCGCTGAGGTTTATCTGCACCGTTTATTTCAGCTCCCTTGCAGCCCCTGCCCATCTCTCCGGAGAGGGGCTGGGGTGGAGAGACACCTGCTCCGTGTGTTTAATTTCCATGAAGAGCACGCTTCCTGGGAAGGAGGCCCTTTGAAGTACTCCGGGTTGGCTGGAAATGAGTCCCAGGAGTCAGCCCCCACCCCAGACACGGGGCTCCCCCTTTCTGGAGATAGGGAGGAAGAGGGACCCTTTCTAAAGGGAGAATCAATTTGGTTGGAAATCAGGGTGGAGGAGAAAAGTGATGATGACTCTGACTTGGGGGTGAAGACAGAGCGGGGCTTCGGGGTCCGGCCAGCCTGGGCTTCTGTCACCTGCTGGTCACATTCTGGTTGAGTCTTGGGGCACATTTCCTATGTGCATGTGTGTGCATGCGCTCAGTTGCAACCAACTCTGCAACCCATGGACTATAGCCTGCCAGGCTCCTCTGTCCATGGAATTTTCAAGAATTTGCAACAATACTGGAGCAGGTTGCCATTTCCTTCTCTAGGGAATCTTCCTGACTCAGGGATCGAACCCATGTCTCTTGCATCTCCTGCATTGGCAGGAGGATTTTTACTAGCTGAACCACCGAAAAGGGAAAGCTGAGCCCCATCCCCAACACACACACACACACACACACACACACACACACAGAAACACACACACACATTTGCAGAGCTGGGAGGATTAAACATTCTAGAGAATGTTGGATCCAAATCACAAAGGTTGACAGTCTCACAACCACCCAGAACATACGTGGAGCCAAGTTCAAGAAGCCCTCCTTCTTAATGTTCCTCCCCCAGCTGCATGGCCCACTGTGGGGGCCCCTCCCAGAGTTGTGTGGATTCTGCAGTCCAGTCATCCAGCCCTGTCTGCACACCGCCGCTCCTCAGGGCCAGGGGCACACATGCCATGACTGTAGCCCACCTTTGAGGGGGGATAGACTCAGAGAAGAGGACCACAGGGGTCCTGAAGCACCATGAGGCAAGAAATCAGAGGTCCTAGGCACCCAGAGCATCAACTGGAAATGGGAGCGCACTCTCCCTTTGACTCTTGGCCCTCACCTCTGAAGAAGCTTTACCTTGTGGGGGCGGGGGCATGGCTGCCAGATGGACGAAGCTGGACTCCTCCTGCTAGGTCTCCGTGGAGTGCTGAGGTCAGGACCTGGGGAGTATGGGGATAAATGGCTGCCATTAGCCACTATCAGTGGGAGCAGAAGGGGGCACAGCTATTTCGGAGGGCAGTTTGGCCATGGTTACTGAAATTCCAATTGGCCTTCCAGATGGCACTAGTGGTAAAGAATATGCCTGCCAATGCAGGAGACATAAGAGACACAATTTTGATCCCTAGGTCAGGATGACCCCCTGGAGGAGGCCACGGCAACCCACTCCAGTATTCTTTCCTGGAGAATCCCCATAGACAGAGGAGCCTGGTGGGCTACAGTCCACGGGGTCGCAAAGAGTCAGACACGACTGAGGCAGACTTAGCATCCACGCACATGGTGACGCCAGGAAAAAACATATCACTATGTCCAAAAAGGTGGGTGCAGAAGTCACAGCATGACTTATAAAACTGCAAAACTAGAAGCAACCTTAATGTCCATCAGGTGGGGAATGTCTGATTAAACCACAATGTGGCCAAGCTGTGAAACACTGTCCAGTCATTAAAAAAGAATAATGTAAGTCTATACGTTCTCACAAGGGGCAGTTGTGAAGGCATGTTCTGGGACAGAAAGAAGCATAGTATTTCGAGCCAATTTACAGCAAATCAAAACAAAATGTGTATATATGTCAAATAGAGAGCTGTGGAAAGCTGCTGTCTAGCACATGGAGCTCAACTCAGTGCCCTGTGATGACCTAGAGGGGTGGGGTGGTGGGTGGGGGAAAGGTTTAAGAGGGAGTGTTAGTTGCTCATTCGTGTCTGACTCTTTGCAACCCCATGGACGATTGCCCAACAGGCTCCTCTCTCCATGGAATTCTCCAGGCAAGAATACTGGAGTGGGTAACCATTCCCTTCTCCAAGGGATCTTCCCAACCCATGGATCGAACCCAGGCCCCCTACATTGCAGGCAGATTCTTTACCATCTAAGTCACAAAGGAAGCCGAGAGAACCCCCTCAAAAGTGACGGGACATACATATACATATAGCTGATTCACTTTATTGTATAGCAGAAACAAAACAACATTGTAAAGCAATTATACTCCAATTAAAAAACAAGCAAACAAAAAAAAAAGGCATCATATATTTCCATAAGAATAGGCACATGTCTGTAAACACACAGAAACATGTGTGGAAATATTCACAGTATGATACCAGAGATGATCTCTGGGGAATGGATTAGGGGGCCAGGACTAGGAGACAGGGGTCAAAGGAACTTGAATCTGTGATATGTGAAGGTCTGCAAGTGGTCATGTGTTCCTTATGTCACTAACATTTAATCTACGTTTTTGCTGAGTGGACACTAATTGAAATCCGTCTATGTTTCCTTTCCTTTCATTTTTAGAGCCTGTGACAGTCTTCAAAATGTTTCTCAATCAGAGTTTTTAAATAAGCAGAGCCAAGAGAACCCCCATTTCACAGAAGGGAAAAACAAGGTTCCTTACAGGGACTGATCAAGAACCTTCAAATCCCTCCTAGTGAGAACTCTACCTAGGAACATTAAGAGGGTGGCATGTGTGAAAAACATCTAATTTCTTTAAAGAGATAGGAAAAAAAAAGAAACCCTTATTCTCCTTATCATTATTCTTTAGCTGATGAAATGTGATCATCTGAGTGTCCTGCTTCTGCCTGGAATCCCTGCCTCACTCTACTTGTGTTCATCCTTGCCAGTATAGGTCCATCTCGCCTCTTCCAGGAAGCCATCCCTGACTGCTCCAGTCTCAATCACCTCTCCTTCCTCTGCCTCTGTGTCTATGAGAACCAGTTCTATGTATCCACAGGAGTATTTATTGTGCACCTTCTATATACAAGTGGCATTAAGCATTTTTTAAATGCACATGAAATGTTTAGGAAATAACTAAATGCTAAATTGTACAGTACCGACAGTAAATTATTCAAAGCTTAATTATTTGGAAACCTCGCTAGTCCAAAATACAACTCTAGAACATTGTTGTTTAGCCATACATGTTTACTTACAGAAGAGTTCCATGAGGTCCTACTTAGGGCTTAATTCCTCTTACTTGACAAATTATTCTAACAATCACAGTGATGTGGTTTTTCAAATCCAAAGAAGGAACACAGATTAGAGTGGGGAGAGATATGGTGCTTCAGCAGTGGTACATCAGGAAATGACAGCCCACATCCTGACAGGAAAATGAGAGAGACTTGAAATAACAGAGCCCTATGGGGCATTAAGGGCAAAGACCTACAGTGCCCACACCTGGGTGAGTCTTGAGCACACCCTCAATGTATTGAAGCACAGAACAATAATGACAGAGTTTAATTCATCCTTAAAAAAGATTAAATGTTGTTCAGAGTTCTCTAAAAAAATAGGCTTATATATGATCAATTTGAGAAAATTTTTCCCTGGAAAAAAATTAAATAAGAAAAAGTAGTATCTAGAAAGCACAGCCTTTGATTATCTTCAATTGTCTAAAATGTCAAATATGTGAAAAAGCTTTATTGCCCCATGATTTTGGTAACTGAGGTGGGACAGGTTACAGCTGCTGGTTCCGTGAAATCTCAGTTTCCATTCCATGGAAGATTCATGTTCAGTGACTGCACCAATGTGGCCTCAGCATAACTCATGGCTTAGCAGATGAAGATGCCCACCAGATCACAGGCTCAAAACAGAACTGACCTTCACCCAGGCCTGTGCCTGGCACACAGCTCTGTCTCTGAGACTCTGGTGGGATCAGAGTGAGCTAGAAAGAAGTATCTGAAATAGATAATGAGAAACCGGAGTGATGGGCATCTCTAATCTAAATTAAACAATGCCTGAGAGGAGGTGGAGGCAGATTTGTAGACATGAATGGCAGAAACCCAGACTCTCGGCCTTTGTGTGTTAGAAAGCCACAAGCCCACTGAGAATGTCAAGGTTCAACATGGCAAAGACAGTTCATTTGCTTTGCAGATGGTGATCATCTGCTAATGTCTGCTGGGGTAAGGAGATTCAGAGGCCAGGTCCAGACTCAATGAGAAAGACTGTAAGTGATAGGCTATCCATTATTGATGTCTGCCACAAGTGCAGTGAGAGAAGCATAGAGCCTGCTAAGATTTGCTATCCCTGCTCTAGCCTAATGCCATTATTAAACAAATGGGGTAGTGGGTGGTCCAGAGAAAAGAGTGATTTGCCCAAGTCATCCAGCTAGGAGGAAGGAGACAGTTTAGAACTGTGCTGTCCAATATGGTGGCCACTAGCCACATGTGGCTACTTATCACTTGAAATGCAATTGGTCTGAATTAAGATGTATAAATATAAAACACTCATTGGATTTTGAAAACTTAATAGGAAATACCTCATTAACATTTTTATATTGATTCCATGCTGAAATGTAATATTTTGGACATACTGAGCTGAATAAACTATATTAATAAATTAATGTCACCTGTTTCATTTTACTTTCTTAAAATGTGGCTACTAGAGAATTTTAAATTACATTTGTGGCTCATATTTACATTTCTATGAAACACCACTGTGTTAGAACAAAGCAGAGGCTCTCTGCCAGGCAGAGGGTAGCCAACTAGGACTAATTATCCTAATCTAGGAGGTCATCCTGGGGGAGGGCAAGATCCAAAAACATTTTGGTTAATCTGAGGAACTCAGTCCACCCTTTTCTTCTTAAGGTGATTAAAATATGGGGCCAAATGTCTAGACCACCTCAGAAGTTAAAGTCACTTCTGCATCCGTACCCTACAGTGTCCCACCGTCTATGGTACATTCTGTGTCCCAGGCATCTGCTTGCCTACCTCCACATCTCATCTCACTCAAAGAAGGATGCCATCCCACTTGATAGAGCCTATAACTGCACCAATTGGGGCTTCCAGATTCCAGGTAACTTGCCCAAGTTTACAAAACCCAGGCAGTGACAGAGAGACAGTACTCCTTCCTCCATGTCCTTTCTCCATGAGGGAGAAACAATACTTCAACTGGTGCCTATTTTTAGGGCCAGGCTAAGCCAAAGAACTGCATTCATTCTGAAAAGCTCTGAATGGAATTCAGCCTTGCAATAAACCATAATCAAAACCTGACTTTTCAAAGCAGGGAGGGAAAGACCATCCCCCGCCCCCCGCCTCCTGTTAGTCCTTTATTCAAATTTCCCTCAAGAAGAAGCTGGGGCATGGCTGCACACATATTTGGTGAGTACAAGCCTTGGGTGGCTGTGTGCAGATCAATGTGACTCTCTCTAGAACTCAGTGTCCCTGTCTCTCCATTAGGAAGGTTGAGGTGATTTCATTCGACCCCTCCAACCTCTTTAATTCCAGAATATCTGCTTTGCTTACAAGCTGGTGACTCAGGGACGCTTGATGGGCTTAGATCCAAGAATAGTCGAGTGAGATATCAGAGATCCAAGGACAAGGTTGGTGACAAGGCTTAGCTTTCCCAGCTCCGGGGCACCAGGGTCCTCAAAAACCCTGAGGCACCGTTGGGCAGGATGTTCACGGCACCAGAGCATCCCTAAACAAAGCCAGTAAGAGAACTCCACTCCATCCTCCTGGCCAAGTTCCTGGTGCAGGAGCGTCATCTGTCCTGAGGAAGTTGCATCCGTCTTTATGAGCACAAAGGCACCTTGTGGGGAAGTGGGGGCTCCTGGCGTTGTCCTCCCACTGAGCATTCATTCCCAAAATGATACCACTCGCCATTTTTTCTTCTACCTTAACAATCAACCCTGACGTAGTGTCCACTTCAGAATTTGGTATATCTTGTGCTCGGAGGCTTGAGAGGCGTGTGCATCAATAGTGATCTCGGAGCCAAAGGTAGCCAAGGGTACAGGGGCTGGATGCCCAGGATGCATTCAGGTGTGTGCAGAAGCCAAGAGACCAGGCCAACGACCCAGGGACCATCTCTGGACCTGGGCTTGAACAGCCTTACAGTCCAGGAGCCACTCCACCACTAGCTCCTCATGTAGCTCTGGACAAGTCACTTTCTCTTCCTGAGCCTCAGTGTTCTCTTCTGCCAAATGGGGGTGTTTCTCCCAGGGCTCTGCTGAAGGTCAGTGGAGAGGTGGATGTGGAAAGCACTTGACAGGCCATAGAACCCAGCCATAGGCAACTGACATGCGCAGTTCAGGGTGTGTAGGAGCTCCGCTGTCTCTGGGGCCTCCCTGGATGACTCTACCCATCCTGTCCCGGCCCTGAACACACAGACTGCCTGCTTTTTGTCCTCAAGACCTTCCTTGTCCATGTAAACCCTGCAGAGCTGCACACCTGCTCTCCTCGAGGGTGATGGATAATGAGATACAGGGATGGGGTAACGTTAAACACACTCCTCAAATAGTAATAGAAATTGTCAGCCCCATCTTCACAGAACTTGAGGGCCACCCTCCCCTACCCACTGTGGCCCAGCTGAGGGGGGTTGGAGTTTGAGATGGCTGAGGCTTGGTGTTTTTCTTTCTTGTTTGGGACATGGCCCAACTTAGGGGACAGAGAATGGGCCCCTGAAAGCTGATGCAAGGTCATGGATACATCCGCAGAGCTGGGCATGACCTTGACGGGTGCCAAGCCCTTGGTCCACTCCAGTCTGCAATGCGGGGGCTGACAAGAGGTGACATACCGATCCAGCCACACTCTGAGGCCCACACCCTGGGCTCCCCAAATCAAGGCCAAGATCAGGCAAGCATTGCCTGGGTGTTAATCAACTGTCATCTGAGGCGTGCAGATCATTCAAGGTGACGGCTGACCCAGCCACTTTCTGTAATTGGGATCAAGTGCCCTCTCGGTATTTGAAGAAGAGGCTCTGGGGTATAAAAGACTCGCCAAGGTCTGGCCTCTCAACTCTCTGGGAGGATAGGGGGTTTCGGCTACCCCCACTTACCAGCCCCCGCCCTCACTGCGGCCCACTATGGTCTCCCCGTCTTGGCTGCCAGCCCTGGAAGCTGCAGGAGAGTGAAGACGAGAAGCCAGGAGCCTGCTTCTCCCGGGCGCAACACAAGGCAGCCCTTCTTTCCTCGGGACTCCCCTTCTGCCTCTGACACTCTTGGCACAGATACCAGCTTGAGTCAGACAGATCTGGGGTTCTATCCAACTGTGCCACTTACCATCTGGAAGCAGGTCGCAAGGTTTCATGAGCCTCAGTCTCATATCTACAAAATGGGCATCTTGCTATCACCCAGCCAGTGTGGTGAATGATGTCTGGCATTGATGCTCCATAAGATTAACCCCATGCCACATATCCTCCCTGCATAAAATGGAGAGAATAATGCCAGCTTGCCTAACTTGCTAATTTAGGTGTTCATGTTCTAATTTAGCTCTAAACTGCTATAGAAATATTTATCGTTACGACATCAATAATAAAAATCGACATTGAGAATAGGAGAAGAGAATGACAGAGGATGAGATGGTTGGATGACATCACCGACTCAATAGACATGAGTTTGAGCAAACTCCAGGAGACAGTGAAGGACAGGGAAGCCTGGCGTGCTGTAGTCCATGGGGTCGCAAAGAATCGAACACAACTCAGTGACTGAACAACAATAATAGCCAACACCTTGTGAGAGATTAACTGTATGTGTCCAGCTAAATACATATCTGTGCTAAACAGATTCCTTCCTTTGCACTGTTTACTTGAATCCTCACATCAATTCAAACCAGTGGGTACAATGGTCATTCCCATTTAACAAATGGGGCAACTGAGGCATAAGACAAGTTGAGGAGTCTGTTCAAGACAAGTTGAGGAGGATGGAGTGGCCCAGACTTAAAGTCAAGTTTGACTCACTCCAGAGCCTGCATTCTTGACAACTGAGACCTGCTGCCCTCATTAGCAATGAGGTGCAACATCTTTTACAGACGCCGCCCCCCTCCCCGCCCCCAGAACCCAGCCTCATGCTAGGGGCTCCTACCTGGACAAAGACAGGCTCAGTCCCTAAGGCCCTGGTTCAGCCCAGGTGTGATCCCTTGTCTGCCCCACGATGCCCATCTCAGAGGCTGTGCATGAAGGTACTGGTAGAGGGCAAGAGGGCCAGTCCTAAGAGGGCCACTGTGATCCTGGCTCCCTCCCTTCTCCTACTCCATCCATTGATCTCAACAAGGCTTGAACTCTGGCAGCCTGTTCTTAGGTTGACAAGCCAGTCAAGGCCCCTGCCTCCCACCCTCCCACCACCCCATTAGTGCTGTTGAGTCAAACGGTGCAAAGCGAGGTTTGGGGGATCCTGTTTTTTTCCCCTGAGTATCACTCCACCTCTGTCTAGAATCTGTTGTGCCTGGAAGGATGCAGAGACTTTTAGCATTTTACAGAAGCTGAAAACTTTGTGAAAAACACAGAAGTGATGTGGGTGAGCACGCCCAGGGCATTTTTGGAAACTGGTGAAGACTGGAGGGGGATATGAGATGAGCTGAGGCTGGCACCTAACAGCTCAGAATGCTAAGAGCCTCGCATGAGGCACAAAGCCGTCTAGACCTCATTCTGTACAGGAGCCATGGAAGTTGGGACCAGGAGATTGAGACATTCAGAGGTAACTTTTCGGGAAACAACTTGGGCTGGGGGAGAGAATTCACTTGTTCATTGCACAAGTGTTTATTGAGCACCTGCTATATTCCAGACACTGTTTCAGGCTCTGGGGGTCTGACTGGTGAACAAGATTGACAATGTCCTTGCCCTGGTGGGCTTACATTCTAGCACACCCTGCATTGGAGTACCTAGAAGTAGGTGGGGAGGGGGCTCTCGGAGGAGTTCAGTTTTTCAAAATCCCCAGGTCCCCCTCCTTAAATCAAGCAAAGCCACCCGCCATCAGGCTCATGGATCCAAGACACAGACCCTGAAGGAAGTTTTGCCTAAGCACCTCCCAGATAATCTGAGCCATGGTCAACCCCCAGCTCCTCGGTGGGAACTCTGATCCCTTTCCTGAGCCCCGAGGCGCCTCTGCTAATCTGCTCAGCCTTTGCTTGTCTGAGCCTGGCTCCTATTTGCCAGCATCTTTTATTGCAATTGTGGTAAAACACGCAGAACATAAACTTTACCATTTTAACCATTTTTAAGTGCACAAGTCAGTAACGTTAAGTCTATTCACATCTCTGTGCACCCCATCTCCAGAACATTTTCATTTAAACAACAACTTTCCGTTTCCCTCTACCCTCAGCCCTTAGAAATCTCTCTTCTGCTGTCTCTATGAATTTGACTACTCTTGGTATCCCATATAAGTAAAACCTTACAGTGTTTGCCTTTTTGTGACTGGCTTATTTCACTTAACATAATATCCTCAAGGTTCATCCGTGTTGTGCTGTGTGTCAAAACTGCCTGTTGTGGTGCGCCGGCTTCTCATTGTGGGGCTTGGGTTCTCGGGAGTGCCGTCTTCAGTAGCCGTGGTGACGGGCTTAGTTGCTCCACAGTATGTGGGATCTTCCTGGACCAGGAACCGAACCCATGTGCCCCCTGCATTGGCAGGCAATTCATAGCCACTGGACCAGGGAAGTCCTCTTTTTTATGAATTTCTTTTATTCAAACAGAATACAGAAGGCTATGTGATTCATGTGACATGCCCCATTGTGACTGAGATCCAAGACATCCACCTTGGCAAAAGGACACAAAATATCTCTCAGATTTGGACAAAAAAAAAAAAAAATAGCCTTCTATGCATTTACTTAGTTTACTAAATGTGCTCGAAATGTTGTTAGCTGAATTCACAATTTCCTTTTGAACTTCTGAGTGACTCTTAACTTGTTTATTCCATTTTGTTTTTGCACCAAGGAGACCGCAGTCAAATAATACTCAGCAACTGATTTCCTTTCTGTTGAGTTACTGTGATTATTTTCAGTAGATACCCAGAAGTGGAGTTACTGGATCAACTCATATTGGAATTACTAGATCATCACTGGATCATA
Organism: Odocoileus virginianus; assembly: GCF_023699985.2. Taxonomy (NCBI): domain Eukaryota; kingdom Metazoa; phylum Chordata; class Mammalia; order Artiodactyla; family Cervidae; genus Odocoileus; species Odocoileus virginianus. Next base: position 37,024,553 of record NC_069693.1, read on the forward strand.
CAGTAATGCTGGTTTTAATTTTTTAAAGAATCTTAGTACTAAGTCATTTCAGTCATGTCCGACTCTTTGCAACCCTATGGACTGTAGCCCACCAGGCTCCTCTGCCCATGGGATTCTCCAGGCAAGAACACTGGAGTGGGTCCCCATGCCCTCCTCCAGGGGATCTTCCCCACCCAGGGATCAAACTCATGTCTCCTATGTTTCCTGCACCGGCAGGCGAGTTCCTTACCACTCGTGCCAGCATCCTAAGTTGTTGATCAGCATGAAAACACAGGAGTTTTATTTTTAAGCACATGTAGCAGGTTAAAAATCTGCCTTTCCCATAGACTGTTCAGACAGGTCAGACACATCTCAGGAGACAACTTTTTAGGCTAAAGCTCCCAGGAATAGCTGGTATACAAATGGTTAAGATCTAGGCTCACTGACCAGTGACAAAGTCATCATTTGTTGCTTTAGGCAGCATTGATTGGTGATGTCAGTATCTGAAGACCATGGGGAAGTTTCACATGAATTCAAACATGAGAGGATGAATTTACAAACCTCTTCAACGGCAAGGTGTGTGCTATGCTTAGTCACTCAGTCGTGTCCGTCACTTTGCGACCGCATGGACTGTAGCCCGCCAGGCTCTTCTGTCCATGGGATTCTCCAGGCAAGAATACTGGGGTGGGATGCCATAACCTCCTCCAGGGGATCTTCCAAACCCAGGGATTGAACCCAGGTTTCCTGCATTGTAGGCAAATTCTTTACCATCTAAGCCACCAGGGAAGCCCAAGAATACTGGAGTGGATAGCTTATCCCTTCTCCAGGGGATCTTCCCCATCCAGGAATCAAACTGGGGTCTCCTGCACTGCAGGCAAATTCTTTACCAGCTGAGTTACCAGGGCAGCCCAGTGGCGTTAAGAATCTACTAAAAGAGGGCTTCCCTGGTGGCTCAGTGATAAAAGAGTCTGCCTACTAATGCAGAAGACACAGGTTTGATTCCCTGGTTCAGGAAGATCCCATGCGCCGAGGAACTACGAAGCCCACACTCCATAACTATTGGTCCTGGGCTCTAGAGCCCAGGAGCTGCAACTTCAGAGCCCGTGGATCACAACTAGTGAAGCCCGGAGCTGCAACTTCAGGGTCCGTGGATCACAACTAGTGAAGCCCGAGAGAACTGCAGCCCCCGCTCTGCACCGAGAGTCACCGCCGCTGGCTACAACCAGAGAAAAACCTGCCCAGCACAGCCTAAAATAAATAAATAGTTTTTTTAAAAGAATCTACTAAAAGAAAAAATGAGCTTTAATAATGAGCAAACAAATAACGCATGATTCACCTTGTCAAGATCATGGTAGCCAGTGTTTCTCCACCTCGGCACCGCTGACCTTTGGGGCCAGATAATTCCATGGTGGGGGCTGCCCTCTGCACTGTAGGATAGCTAAGAACATCCCTGGCCTCTGCCCACTAGATTCCTGCAGCATCTTCTTCTCAAAGTGACAAGCAAAAACATCTCCAGTCATCTCAAATGTCCCCTGGGGGTGGTGGTGCAGAATTGCCACTAGTTGAGAACCACTGGTGTAGCCAGAGCGCCATTTGTCGTGTGTCGCAGTGGCCACTGCTGCTATTTAGACCGTGATGGTCGGGTGACCATAAAACCGTATACATTTGAACTAAAGCCAGCTTGGGCTCCCAGGGTCAAGAATGTTTATAGAAAAAAGGGTTGAGAGAGGACGGACAGCTGGGTCCGGGGCATCCTCTGCTGTAATTTCCCCTTGGGCTGCATTTGGAAATGCACTTGTAAACCGGAGCCTGCACACAAGACTGCAGGGGGCGGGTTTGGTCTTCTGAACAAAACCAGCTTTCCAGGGGCCCTGCATGCATGCAAATTGCCGCTGCTGTGGGCTAATTATAAACGATTATGAATTATTCCTCATTGCTCCTCAAAGTGGGTCTTAGGCACAGCCTCTCCTATTCTCCGTGGGATTGGAGAGGGAGTGAGCCTGGATTTGGGGGGCATTTTAAAGAAGGAGGGGTGAGGGGAGTGTTTCTGAAGAGGGATGTATAGAAGTATGGAAACACTTCCTCCATGCTAGACTGCCAACCGGGGCATCAAGCTTAAGGTTAGATGGGCAAGGAGACCCTCTGTCTCTCGCCCCGGATCTATCCTCCATGTGCCAAGCCAGCCTTCAGTAATTGTGCTCAATGGGAAGGAGCAGAGCTTTCAAGGGATCCGGGGTATTCCCATTGCCAGCCTGTTTTTCAGCATTGAAAAATCTACACAGCTGTTGAAACGAATTCTCCGAGGTTTCCCTTCATCAGGTTTCAGACTTGCCATTAGGTCCAGGCCACGTGTGTTGTGCAGACCACCAGGGCATCCACTTTTCCCCCTGAGCCTTGTGCCCCAAGATAGGCAGGGCTGGATGCTCCAAACTGGGCCACCACCCTCTGAGAATACCACCCCGGGTGTTTGTTACACAATAGCACATTCCCAGCTGGAGGGCAGTGTGCAAACTCCCTTTTCACGTTCACTTCAGCAACCAGCAGGAAATGGGTCTCCAGTTAAATGAAGCCGCTGTTTATGATGTTTCAGAAGAGGCCAGGCACGGATATTCTCTCCCGGGATACAGAGAGGAAGGGGCACTGAAGCTGGGAATGCCAGAGCTCAACCCCCAGGGGCTGTTTGCTAAGACTCTGCATAGCACACAGCTGAAGAAACAGAAATTCTGGCCTGTTAGGGCGTGGGTTCAAAACACGGCCCAGACACTGTGCGATGTTGGGCAGGTCACTTCACCCTCCACACGGCAGACTCTTCGCCTATAGAGGACGCTGATGATAGGCCCTACCCCAGAGCAGCCTTGGTTAAGCAAGTGAGTTTGCATAGGGAAAGTACTAGAAAACTCTCATTCAAGAATCCCAGCTTGAGCTTTTCTCATTGCAGCATGCTGTTGTTGTTCTGTCACTCCATCTTGTCCGACTCTGTGACCCCATGGACTGCAACACACCAGGCTTCCCTGTCCTTCACCATCTCCTATAGTCTGCTCAAACTCGTGTCCATTGAATTGGTGGGTGATGCCATTCAGCCATTGCGGTGTGGCCTTCAGCAAGTCACTTGAAGTCCCTCTGAGCCTCAGTTTCCCAACGTGTAGGACAGAAACAGTAATGCCTTCTAAAGAGGGGAAATCAAGTAAGAAAAGACATCTGATGTGCTGGGCACACAGCAGGCGCTCCATAACTGGCAGGAGTTATTTTTACATGGTGGACAAAACCATGTCCCCAGCCTCTAATTCCTCTACCTTTTTATTGTGTTGTTTTCTCTCTCTCTTCTGTGCTGGAGGAGCCGAGGGATGTTTTCAGCTCATAATTACTCTTTTCAATAAAAGGGTCTGTTTCTAGAGTGTCTATTTGTCAGATTAGTCTGTTCAGTGAGCTCAGAGATGAGAGCCTTCCCACCTTCTCCTTGGCGTTTACCTATCCAGTGATGATCTCCATGGGAAGTAATTATGGCCACTGAGCAGATAATTAGAGAAGGGCTCTATTTTCCTCTTCCAGCTATGCAAATGTCACAGCTGGTTCCTCGTCCCTGAGTGCAGTCAGGCCCAGGGCTGTGGCAGAGATAGTGCCTTCTCATCACCAGCTACTCCCCCTGGAGGCATGCCTCTGCCCCTAACGCTCTGGGTGACCCTGAAAGTGTTGGTCGCTTCAGTTGTGTCCGACTTTTCAAGACGCTATGGACCATAGCCCACCAGGCTCCTCTGTCCATAGGATTTTCCAGGCAAGAATACTAGAGTGGGTAACTATTCCCTTCTCCAGGGGATTTTCCCGACCCAGGAATTGAACCCAGGTCTGCCGCATTGCAGGCAGATTCTTTAGTGTCTGAGCCACCGGGGAAGTCCAGGTGACCCTTAGCCAGTATTTCAGCTGATAATTTTTCTAGGGTTCAGCTTCCTTAGAGAAGGACAAGTAATATGTGATCCCTAACACCATGTTAGGACTTTCAGGAGCCAAAACAAAGCCCAGGGCATGGCCCCTCTGGTGTCATACCAAAGCGGGTGAACTGGCCTGCAGTTCAAGGGATGTGGGTTCTCCTCCAGGCTGGCTGACCTCAGACAAGCCGCCCCACCTGCCCAGCACTTGTATTGCACATCTGTAAAATAGGCATTACACACATGAATCAGTTGTTTGTGTTCCTAGCTATTTATACTCTGCCTGCTTCCAAAAAGGATTTGAGACAGCTTGTAATCAGATGCTGTGAAAATAGACATGGAAAATCAAAGACCTTGAGGGAGGAGGAGGAAGAGGCAAATAGACCAGCCACATAGACCAACATAGTTTGTGGTTAATCTGACCCTTTTTGCTTTGGATCCCAGGAAGCTCAGGACTAAATTTGTTATTCTGGAGTTACACAATCCAGACAATTACCTGTTCAAAGAAAACCCACTGTTACCAGTTGTTGAGGGGAGACAACCTTTTTCCAGAAGTAAATTTTGAAAATGATCAACAACGAGACCAAACCTCAGAACACTCTCTGTAAATATTAGTCTTTACATTGATTCACTATAACTCTTTATTGAGCAAGATGCCAGGCATGGAGATGGGGATATGGGCTGAATAAAGCTTACAAAGTCACTGCCCTCATCAAGTATATTTTAGTGAAGAAAAGCACACAGCATATAATAAACAATACCAAGTGAATAAATAAGAAAAGAAGAAACAATAAACACAACTCCAAAAATGATAGGGTGGGGGTGGTGACCTTGGAAGGTCAAGAAAGCATCCTTGTGAAAGTAACATTTGAGCTGAGAGCTGAATGGCGAGAGAAAACAGAAGTCTTGAAAATGTTTAAGGAGAGACAATTTTCCAGGCAGCAGGAACAGCATGTACAAATGTCCTGGGGGCAAGTGTAAGGACTCAGCACTTGGAGGAAATGAAAGAAGGGGGCAGAACAAGATGAGGAAGAGAAAGAAAAGAGATGAGAGATAAGGAGTTAGATGATGGAAGTTGGAAGTTCTCATACAGAGCTATGCATTAAAATCACCCGGGGAGCTCTTCAAAACACACCACACTCTGGTCCCATCCCTAAAGATTCTAATATAACTGGTCTGGGAGGGGAGAGGGGGGAGACCATAATTTGTTTCAATCTCCCCAAGTGCTTCTATAGAACACCAAGGTGAGAACCAGTGGTGTAGGGCCTGTGGACTATCTTAAGAAGTACTCACTATGATAGGAATGCACAGGAGGATTTAAAAGTCTTCTCTGCTGCTGGGTGGAGTGTAAATCTAAATAAGGTAAGGGTGGAAGGGGGGAGCCTAGGGTATGTGGGGCCCTGGGCAGATATTTATTCAGGGCCTCTGTCGACATAAATAAGAGTCACCCCAAATCAATGAGTCAGCACCATTTAGATGACCAGAAATCATAGGATCCTATGAAAGAAATAGTTCACTGGCTAGTGTGAGGGATCTGCTTGCCAACTGTCCTCCTGGAACTCTGACAAGGCCAGAGGCCCTGGGATGACCCCACAGGTGTGTGTCATCTGGGACAGCTGGTCTACTGAATGTGTGTATTGGGTTGGGATGGGGAGTTAGAGAGGTGGGGACCTTAACATAAACAAGTCCTTGACTGGACTAAGGAGGCCCAGTGGCACTGCTGGCCCCAAATGGTTCCCAGGCATTAAAAAGGGACTAAGACTTAGAAACTTTCATGAAAATGACTCCAAAGCCCAGGACCCACTGAAGCCCAGCAGCCAGATCAAATGTAAGGATGGCATTGGGAGAAAGCTCAGGCAGAGGAGGTGATGGGCGATGGCAGCCAGGTGAAGGTGGTAGCATAGCACAGAGAAAAGGGGATTGATCCGGGAATCCAGTGCACACTGGGAGGCAGAACCCTTCTTATGAGCAGAATTTATGACAATGATAGTTATCAGAGCTGTTGACAAATATTGTCTTCTTGTTTGAGGGCACATAGTAGAATCACCGTCTTTGCCCATCCAAACTTGTGTGTCGTCACGTGAGTTGCTCTGGTCAATGAAACCTCCAAGTCAGAGGAAGTGACGTATCCTTTGAACGGAAGTTCTGAGATAGCTCACAGCCCACCATGCTTTCCCCTCTGCCTCTGCGAGAGGGATCCTTCATGATCAGGTCCCCAGAGTGGCTGTGTTGAACAGACATCTCCACTCCACAGTGGACATGCCCATGAGTGAAAATGCAGCTTGGTTGTTGGCAGCCTCTGAGATGAAGGGCTGAGGAGGTGTTTGTTACGGGAGCATAACCAAACTTGTCCTGACTGATGCGGTGGTTCTTGATTGGCCAAGGCTGAGCTTTACCCACAGTTTCCTCTTGCCCTTGGCTCACTGCGGGGGAGGGGTGAAGGGGAAGGGGTGCGCTTCCCAGCCTTATCCACTTGGCAGGACCCTAGCCCTATTAGGCAGCCGTTTTCTGGCCCTTTGGAAGTCTCTGGAATAAAAATAGGCTGGTAGAGAACGTATACGTGGCCCTTACCCCGCAGGCTGGCCAGCCGGGGCTTCTGCGCCCCCACCCCGGCTGTGGGCTCATTAGATGAAAGTGCTATCACCTGTCAGACAAACTGCTAGAACTGTGATAAATTAATGATCAAATGATACAGTCGGCGCAGCTACTGTACTGCCTCGGCTAGTTACAAGCCGGCCGGGTGCTTAAAAAATGCAGCCGGCATTAAAAAAAAATCAGGCGTTAAAGGAAAATGTCACCCAGCTTTTCAAAAAGGATCTGTTTTAAAATGACCACAGACGGCTCAGTTTCACAGTCTTTATTTGATTCCTGTTCTTTGTATTTTGTTTTATTGCTCACAAGCAAGGGGATGGTGGTGGAGTGGGGAGAAGGCAGAAGGAATGTTGGAATTTCTGACAATTTTCACCAGCCCCATGCAGCGTCTGACCAGGAATTCATCCCCTCTTGACAGACATAAGGGAGATTCTTCCCAGGGCTTGGCTGGATCGAGTATCTGAGCAGTAATTACTATATAAATATAAGAGTTAACACATTTTTTTTGTTGTTGTAAGATCTTTGCTTTCTTATTTCATTGATTAATCCTGATGACTCTACTAAATCCCCATTTGTCAGATTAAAAAAATTGATAGTCAAGAAGTTACCATGATTATCATTCTTTGAGTGCTAACCATGTATACTGTGTACATGTACCATCTCATACAACTGCCATCATGGACTTAGGTGGATACTAACATGATCTCTATTTTAAGGAAGAAAGAGAGAATCGTGAGATGTGTGAAGAGAGTAACACAGAAACATACATTACCATACGTCAAATAGAGGGCCAATGAAAATCTGCTGTATGGCTCAGGGAACTCAAACCAAGGCTCTGTAACAACCTAGATAGATGGGATGGGGAAGGAGGTGGGAGGGAGTTTCAAGAGGAGGGAACATATGTATACCTTTGGCTGATCCATGTTGATGTTTGGCAGAAACCAACACAATACTGTAAAGCAATTATCCTTCAATTAAAAACAAATTTTTGAAATAAAATTTTTAAAAAAGGGAGGATCAGAGAGGTTAAGCCACTCGCTCATAGTCACACAGCCAGTTAGAAGCAAAGAGAGGAAATCCACAGTTGTTTCTGGCTCCTAGGACACTGAAATCTCATCCCTGGGGACTTAGGGGAGCAATTTCCAAAAAGAAACAGGAAAAAGAGTTCTTTGGCTTAAAACCCAGGCCCAAATCTGGATTCCTATTTGTGGCGTATAGGCATTCTATAAATGTATAGGCTTCCTCCGTGTGTCAGCCCCACCTGGACCTTCCACCTCTAGTTTTATGAGCTTAATTTATTCTTTTTAATATAAAATCTCATTACCTGAACATGATACCACCACTTCTACTTTATCTTTGATATAAGAACAGAGAGAAACCTAAATCAAACCTTTAAATAAAGTCTATAACCATGCAGCACTTTCACTTGCTTTTCAAATTTCTAAACAAAATTAAGTTGAAATACCTTGAGGAGAGGAGTGGAAAGGGAAGGGGGACTGGGGCGGGGGAAGACCCCTGCACATGGCTTTGCTAGGCAGCCGCCAGGGATGTGATTACTCAGAGCAGGAGAACATCTCTTGCCTGATGTTCGGCTCCCCAGCCCAGGTTTTTGGAGAGCAAATCAAATGAAGTCTGCCCGAACCTGTGTGTGCCGGGGATAGATCTCAAAAAGCTATTTGCCTTACCTTGATGTATATTTCAAGGCATTCCCTATCCAGTGTTAATTTTCATAAAGGGAAAATTGATGATCAGTTTAAAGAAACATAGTCAAGGGTTTTTATTTCCCAGAAGCCTGGGGTGGGCAAGTTGAGGCCAGGGGCAGAGGTGGTCTTGGAAGCTGAGGGTGGCAGGGGTTTCTGGGAGAAGGAGCTTCTTCCTGGTCTCTGGAAGCGCAGGTTCAGACAAGGAGCTCGCCTGGATACCAGCACCGAGAAGGAAAGAGAATGTCAGCTCTGTTGCCTGAGTGGCAAGTAACTGTGGGCAAGGTATGTCAGTGCTCTAGGCGCTCTCTCTCAGTTTTCCCATCTGTGAAATGGGAATGAACACTCCCCACTTCACAGAACTGGTACATTAAATTAAAATAACCTATGGGAAAGTATCCAGCCTTGTGTCCACAGACAAGTTAACTGATACGTGTCATCAAATCTGAGCTGGACCCCTTCTTTTCTTAGCATATCTCATATCTTGGGATCTGGGAAAAAGTCTCTCCTCTTCCAGGAAGCCTTCCTTGATTGTTGATAACAGATCGCTTTCTTTAGACCTCAGGCAAATAGCATACATCACTGCGGCATGAATAGAGAAAGCAACCTGAGCCCAAACACTGACTCTACATGTCCTCACTTGTGACCTTGGGAAGGTCACTTAACCTCTGGTATCTCACTTTCTGTTTGGTAAAATGAAAAATATCCCCAGAATCTTGCTTCATAATTGTTTCTTGGATTAAATAAATTAATTTCTGTTAAAGAGCTTAGAAAAATGCCTGATACATAACAAATTTCAATAAGAGTTAACTAAGATTATCAATATTACTCCTGTCATCTTTCAAAGAAACGTAAGTGTCTATGGCTGTGTGTGTGTGTGTGTGTGTGTGTGTGAATCTCACCTAGGTGATGTTTTTATTGAAGTTTACTCTACAAACAGAAATACAAACATACCAGAAATCCAAGAATTTTTTACAAAGTAAATATATTTGTGTAATAGCTTCCAGATCAAGACAGAATACCACCAGCCTCTCAGAAGAGTCCTTTGTGCTTCTCCTGGGATGTAGCAGCCTCCTGGAAGACGTGGCTGGAATAGATAGAATTCCAATAGGTACCAGTAGGTCAGTCAATCTTAGAATAAATTCTTGAGTACATGGGAGAGAGGGACAAGGACAAGAGCCACTGTGATGAAAACTGTCGCTGATACTCTACTTGGAATACACCTTACCCCTATCTCCAGCTGGCAGAGAGACTAATAATCCCTTCTTCTCTCCAAAGTTCCATGTCCCTTTCTACACAAAGAGGCAGTTGGTTGAGAGAACTTCTTATACCTTTAAGGATGTGTTTAGTCATTCATTGACTTAAATATCTAAGTACCTACTAGGTGCCAGGTGCTGTCCTAAGCACTTGAGATAGAGCAGTAAACAAAATAGATACCCATCTCTGCCCTCAAGAATTCTCATGGGATGAAGTGGACCATCAATACTAGATATCATAAGTAACTCCATGTGATTCTGTGATTCCAGGGGAGTGCCCCAGCTAGAAGATAAAGGACAGCCACCTGTCACAACTGCTTCCCTAGTCACCTTAGATCTGTGTCACGGTCAGGTCGCAAGTGGCTTCAAAACTGATTTTTCTGAAACAGGTTCCCTGGAATGTGTCTCTCCCTAAGGGCATGAAGGGGCCAAGAGAGATTTTTCCCATCTACATCATTTTTTCCAATTTGTCCAAATGAGGACAAAATATTTCAGACATACAAAAGACTCACAATAGAAATGAACAACCCTCAGCTTATGACATGGAATTGTAGCTCATTGTATCCCTCCCTGATTGCACAGAGGTGTGAATTCTCCTGATAAGGAGCTTTGCCCTACCCCATATGCTCTGTGGGTTTGAAGGACCCAGTTCCCACCCACACCTGCCATTTTCATGAAAATGAGTGTATTGCCTTAGGGATCCCCTGCTTTCTGCCCAGAGGAAGATCTCATCAAATGCACACTTGTAGAACGTTCTCTCTGCAGAATGAACCTCTCGCTGCGGCTCTCTCCCCCAGGTCAGAAATGAAAACAGGCTGAGTTGGGCAGATGGGGACCCTTGTTGGAACTCAATCTGGGTAGAAGAGGCTGGTGGGTGATGGAAGAGACCGAGGGGAGACCAGGAGAAGGCTGATCTTAAATACCTTTGGGTGGAGCCCCCAGAGAGAAATGGTTCTTGAGAAATAGGATCAGGATGATATTCCAGTTATTTAACCGGAGTGTGTTGCATGGGCCCCAGCAGACCTCCTGAAGCTCTTTCTGGGTGGCCCATGCTGGGTCCAGTTTTTCCCAGCACTTGCTCAATTTTGGGACGTCGCCTGGAGCCACAGGCAGGAAAGGCACTCGGGGACTTACTAGAGCAACTATTTGCCAACTGGTTGAATATATTTTAATATTTCTACAATCAAAGTAACCTGGGCTAGAGTGGCAGAGACATGGGTCCTGATTGTAAAGAGCTGGAGAAAGAACTTTAAGGTAGGGCTCATACTCAAGTGCAGAAACTTCTATTCATCATGAGTTTTGAGGGGCCAGCTTTATCCAGAGCACAGGAGAAAAGGCAGTTTTCTGACATCGGTAGCCATTTCAGGGGTCCTAAGGGCATGCATTGGGTTTCCCAGGTGGTGCTAGTGGTACAGAATCTGTCTGCTAATGCAGAAGATGCAAGAGACGCGGGTTGGGAAGATCCCCTGGAGGAGGACACGGCCGCCCACTCCAGTATTCTCGGCCTGGAGAATCTCATGGACAGAGAAGCCTGGCACGCTATGGTCCATAGGGTCGCAAAGAGTCAGGCAAGACTGAAGCAACTTAGCATGCACGAAAGGGCATGGGTTATACCAGCTATGGATGCGTGCTAAGTCACTTTAGTCGTGTTCGACTCTTTGACACTCCATGGACAGTAAACCTCCAGGCTCCTCTGTCCACGGGATTCTTCAGGCAAGAAAACTGGAGTAGGTGGCTGTGCCCTCCTCCAGGTGATCTTCCCAACCCAAGTACTGAACCCACATCTCTTCTGTCTCTTGCATTGGCAGGCGGGTTTTTTTTTTTTCCATTTATTTTTATTAGTTGGAGGCTAATTACTTTACAATATTGTAGTGGTTTTTGCCATACATTGACATGAATCAGCCATGGATTTTCATGTGTTCCCCATCCTGATCCCCCCTCCCGCCTCCCTCCCCATCCCATCCCTCTGGATCTTCCCAGTGCACCAGCCCTGAGCACTTGTCTTATGCATCCAGCCTATGCTGGTCATCTGTTCCACCCTTGATAGTATACTTGTTTCAATGCTGTTCTCTCTGAGCATCCCACCCTTGCCTTCTCCCACAGAGTCTAAAAGTCTGTTCTGTACATCTGTGTCCCTTTTTCTGTCTTGCATATAGGGTTATCGTTACCATCTTTTTAAATTCCATATATATGTGTTAGTATATTGTATTGGTCTTTATCTTTCTGGCTTACTTCGCTCTGTATAATGGGCTCCAGTTTCATCCATCTCATTAGAACTGATTCAAATGAATTCTTTTTAATGGCTGAGTAATATTCCATTGTGTATATGTACCACAGCTTCCTTATCCATTCATCTGCTGATGGGCATCTAGGTTGCTTCCATGTTCCTGGCTATTATAAACAGTGCTGTGTCTCTTTCAGGTCTAGTTTCCTCGGTGTGTATGCCCAGGAGTGGGATTGCTGGGTCATATGGCAGTTCTATGTCCAGTTTTTTAAGGAATCTCCACACTGTTCTCCATAGCGGCTGTACTAGTTTGCATTCCCACCAGCAGTGTAAGTGTTCCCTTTTTTCCACACCCTCTCCAGCATTACCACTAGCGCCACCTGGCTAGCTGCCTATAATCCACAAATCCTATGTTTTTCTTGGAAATATAGAACGTTTTCTTTAAAAGTTTTCATTAGTTATCCACATTTCCAAATGAGGAAAATGCACATTAAAAATCTGAACTTCCAGTTTCCCTTAGCAAATCAGAAGAGGCTACTGTCAGCCTAGCACCAGCCTTACATAGTGCCCGGAGCAGGATGGAGCTGCTCACCCAGATGTGGTGCACCCTCCAATCACCCAAGTCCCTCTCCAACCCACTTCACTTGCTCATGTTTCCTTTCTGACCCTGAGTTTGTCATCCCTGAGAAAGTGGAAAATGCAGAGGATTTGAAGCCAGAAGACCTGGGTGAATGTTTTAATCCTGCCCTCTCTAGCTCCTTTAACCTCTTGGAATCCCACTTACTCCATCTGTCAAATACGGGTCATAATAATTTCTTCTTCAAGAGTGGTTGTGAGGATCAAATAAACTGTACAAATCACTGAAAGGCAGGACCATGTGGAGAAGAAGGACAGAGGCATCCGAATCTGACTGCATTTAAATCCTGGATTTGTCACTGCAAGCTTGAGTCACCCTGGACCTATCCTATAACTTTCCCATGACTCATTTTTATCATCTGTGAAATGGGCATGATAAGATATCAACCTCACAGGCTATTGTGAGGATTCTGTAGATTAGCATCATATATGCTGTCATATCATATACGTTGTCATATCATATATGCTCAATAAATGTGCGTCATCATCATTATTATTATAATAACTCCTACTACTATTTGACTTGCTATTTTTGTGCAGTGAAAACTTATACCCCTGGATCTGGAAAGATTATCTGTCTGCAGAATAACACAAGATTAATCTCTTTTCACCCAGAATATTATCCCAAGGGAGGATAAATCGTAAGTTGGAAAATTATTATTTGAGATAATTTTGATGTCAGTAAAATAAAAGCCAATCAATGACAATTAACGTGTTCAGTGGGGCTCTTTGGGGGTACTTTTTATACAATTTCCTGAATTGCTTCAGGAATCAGAAAACCCAACGGTACAATCACTCTCTGCGCATCCTTTAAGCATCTTCCTAGGACATCCTTCTATTGTAAGCAGACCACAGAGCTATATGCTGGGGACAAAATAAAAAGACTTAAATTATCTACCTTGGGCATCTTTAGTGGGTGCAGAGCTGTGCTGGAAAGCTTCTTAGATTGTGCTCAGAACCACTCTTTCATCTCATAACAGTAACATGACCATGCCTCTTGTATTTTGAAACAAAAGCAGAGGTTTTCTCCCCTGCCCAGAAGTAATCTGGGGAGAAGTCATCTTAATAGCCCATCTCCTATAGGAATAAAATGAACCGGATGACAAATACAGGCCAGGCAGCCTGAGAACTTGCCAAGGATGGAAACCAATCAAATGCTTCCCTCCGTGATGAAAATCCATTCCCCCAACGTATTATGCCTCTTCCCTCGCCCATGACCCTGTTCCCAGCAGGCTGTGCCCATGGTGGGTGCTTTTGAAGTCCAGCCAGTGGCCTCCCATCTCCACTTGTTTAGCGCTTACTGCAAACCATGCCAGCCCCAGCGGCATGAGCCATTATCATTTTTACCCTGGGAGAGAAAAGCAGAGATCTAAAACAGCTCTAGGAGATCCAAACAGAGAATATTTAAAATACCAAAAGAACGGGAAATGGGGTCGGAGGCATCTCTTTAATTTGTCTCTATTGCAGCAGCAGCAGGAAGAGTTTTCGGAGGGCTCCAGGCGGAAGGGCTGAGAAAGCAGGGAGGTTGCAGGGAGACACAGTGCTGCTGGCAGGAAGCAGGATTTAGAAGGCAGTAAAGAGCAGTGATGTGAAAGCTGAAGCTCCGATACTTTGGCCACTTGAAGAGTTGATTCATTGGAAAAGACCCTGACGCTGGGAAAGACTGAAGGCAAAAGGAGACGGGGATGGCAGAGGATGAGATGGTTAGATAGCATCACCGACTCAATGGACATGAATCTGTGCAAAGTCCAGGAGGTAGTGAAAGACAGGGAGCCTGGTGTGCTGCTGTCCATGGGGTCAGAGTCGGACAAGACTGAGTGACTGAACAGCAACAACAAAAGAGCAGTGAGTTCAGAAAGGTCTCCTCCTGCCAAAACCAAAATCATCGAGGTCACACGCCCAGACTCATGTGCATGCCCTGCACATCTTGCTAAAATACAGACTCTGATTCAGTAGGTCAGGGTGGGGCTCAAGTCCCTGCCTCTCCAACAAGCTCCCGGGTGCTGCTGGTGCTGTTGGACTGAGGACCACACTCTGAGTGACAAGGGATAGAGGGCTGGTTTTAAAGCTGGAGTGACACAATTTTGACTTAGATTGTGCCTGTATTTAGAGAGGTCTTGGAGTGTCTGATGGAGATTATTGAGGGGCTCCAATCCATCATGACTGCCCTTTGCCTTCAGAATCAAGTTCCAACTTCTTCCCAAGACTTGCAGAGCCTGCAGCATCCATCCCAGACCCATTCGTGGATTTTTGGCCTAGGCCCATGTCCTGTGCATCTCAACCCTACAGTCAAGAAACCAGCCATGTGAATTGCTTGCAGTGTCTGAACACCTTCAGGCTCTGGCACTTCTGGGTCTTTGGACATGCAGAGGTTCCCAGCAGGGAACCTCCATGCCCATCTCTCTGTATGGTGAAACTCTCTGCATCCAGGTTTCAATTCAGAGGACTCTTCTTCCAGGAAGCCTTCCCTGACTGCAGTGGTTAATTTTGTGTGTCAACTTGACCAGACTATGAAGTGCTCAGATACTTGGTCAAGCTTTATTCTGGATGTGTCCGTGAACATGTTTCTAGGTGAGATTAACATTTGAATGGGTAGGAACAAGCAGATGGCTCACCCCAATTTGGGTGGGCCTCACCCAATTTGCTGAAGGCCTGAATAGAACAAAAAGGTTGACACTCCTGCAAGTAAAGGACATCTCCCCCTGCCTGACTGCCTTCCAGCTAGAGTACTCTTCCCCCCCCCGCCTTTGAACTTGAACTGAAACGTTATTCTTCCTGGGTCTTTAGCCTGTTGGATTTCAAACTGGAGTTATACCCTCAGCTCTCCTGGGTTCTGAGCTAGCTGACTGCAGATCTTGGAACTTGTTAGCCCTCGTAATTACATGAACCAATCATATAATAATAATAATAATAATAAACTCTACTGGTTTCTACTGGTTCTGTTTCTCTGGAGAAACTTGATTAATTCAATGACCCACCCAGGATATTATCTCTCATTTCTGTTGTTCTTATACTTTCAGCTTATACCAGAGATTTTGTCTTACACCAGTAAAAATGCCATAGTGGTACTTTAGAGTTGCACTGACCAATAAGATAGCCACTAGCCCTACATGGCTGTAGCGTACTTGAAAAAAGGAAGTGTGAACTGAAACTGGCTGTGAGTGTAAAATTATACATTCTAATTTGAAGATAGTATGAGAAAAATAAAATTTATTTTATTTATTTAAAATTTATTATTTTATTAAATATAAATTTAATAAAACTTGTTATAATTTATTGTGTCTATTGCCTGTTGAAATCATAACAATTGTGATATACTGGGTTAAGTCGAATATGTTATTAAAATTAATTTTCCCTGCTTCTTTTTTCCTTCCTAATGTAATTACTGAAAAATATAAAGTTGTATGTGGGCTTCCCAGGTGGTGCTAGAGGTAAAGAACCTGGTTGCCAATGCAGCAGACTTAAGAAATGCAGGTTCCCAGGGTCAGGAAGATCCCCTGGAGAAGGGAATGGCTACCTACTCCAGTATTCTTGCCTGGAGAATCCCATGGACAGAGGAGCCTGGCAGAGTATGGTCCATAGGGTTGCAAAAAGTTGGACACAACTGAAGCAACTTAGCATGCACACATAAAATTGCATGTACACGTTATGCTTATATTTTTGTTAGAAGGTGCTTCTCCAGAGCAAGGCACAGTGAAAAGTCCAGATCTAACCAAGCTAGAAATGCTGAAATTTACCAGAGCCTTCCAAACTCCAGAAGTTGAATTCCCTCATGATAGTTTCATAAGAAAATACATCTTAGGGCACTAGAGTAGAAGTGAGCAAACTACAACCAAGGGGCCAAATCCAGCCTTCCACTGGCTTTTGTAAATAAAGTTTTATTGGAACAGAATTATGATTATTCATTCACATATTGTCTAAGGTTGCTTTCCTGCTACAACGGTAGAGTTGAGTATTGCAACAGAGACCACTGGGCCTGCATGGCTTAAAATATTTACCATCTGACCCTTTATAAAAGAAAGTTGGCCAAATCCTGGTCTAAGGCAAAAAAGGTAGATATTGTGGCTCTGGAAGGCAGAGAGGCCAGTGATTGGGTGCCAACTCCACTGCTCATTCGTTGGAGTCTCTGGGCGTATTACTGCAGACCTCTGAGCTTTGGTGTAGTCATCTGTAAAATGGGATAGTTGTAACAGTTACTTCATGGGTTGCTATGAGAATTAAGGGAGAGGATGCAGCTAAAGAGGCTGGTACCTAAACCATCACTGCTATAACTGATGTGTCTCTATGTCTTTATTATCTGTTTGTTTTGATGAGTTAGGAGCCCTGCTCTGTGCCTCCCCGGATGCCTGCAGGGCCGTCTCTCTGTGAGATATTTGTCTGGTCCCTTGAGTGTCCCCTTACCCCAGACTACATATTCTCCAAGGGCAGATGAGTCTGAGTTTTCTTGCTTTTTTGTCATCACAGAACCAGAGCTGGGAAGTGCTGGCTGGCTCCCTGCTCTCAATGTCCCTCGCTCCTCTTGTCCTACAGACAGCTGAGAGGACCCTTCTTTGAGAATACTGGGTGAGAATGTGGTCTTCCACACTGACTTCTCAGTGGTCTGGGGGCTACAGAACCCTGAGGGGCTGGGTCCCTGCCGTGTTTAGTCAGACCTGTCTAAACCACCCTAGTTCCTTTTAGGGTGCCTGAGTCATCGAGGGACCCAGAGCAGGCATCCAGATGGGATGGAAGCCTATTTTTATCCACTATTGATCTCTCTTGCTCAGAAACCATCATTATCCTGGTGTAAAATGGCAGCTCCCAATGCAGGAGCCGCACGGTGTCCCTGGCCAATGGATACCCAGCAAATTGCTCCAAGCCACACCGGCCGGAGAAACCAAAATAACTTCACGAGACAGCCGTCCGGCCTGGCCCCACTGGGCTTTCAGAAAAGGGCTAACTTTGACCCTTTCTAACATTATCCACAGCTTTTCTTGTCTTGTCTTTGGGAAAACAAAGATGAAGCTAGTCTCTAATTGACCTGGTGTCTGCAGTTCTTGGCTGTGCCCGGCAGCTGAACAGAGGTGAGTGGCCTGAGCCAGCATCAAGCCCGGCTCTGCTGATTCTCTGGGAGCCATTGGTGGGCTCCAGACTTACAGAGGAGTAACGGGGACCTCTGTACACCAAAGGGCATCTGCGACCAAGGAAGAAGGTGATGTCCTTCTCCAAACTTAAAGCCAAGCTCCCTTTCCCCATGGAATAGCCTGGAAATGAATCCCTGCTCATCTGAGAGCCCGATGAGCAAGCTGACACCATACGCACCCCAAACTGCCCTGTGGTGTGGGCGTCAGTGAAGGAGTTGCAGAAACTTCCTAATCCATGACGTGGGAAGCACAGTCTTGGTCACTCGACAACGTGAGTCCAGTCCCGTGGTTTGCAGGGAAATGTTTGACAATCGACATCAGAGGAAGGGGAGTAACTCTTATCTCTGGCCTTATTTGCTGATTTCCAAGGTGTGAATGGAGATTCCTTGGTAGCTCAGATGTTAAAGAATCTGCCTGCAATGCAGGAGTCCCGGGTTCGATCCATGGGTCCTGAAGATCCCCTGGAGGAGGGCATATATTCTTGCCTGGAGAATCCCATGGGCAGAGGAGCCTGGCAGGCCACAGTCCATAGGGTCCCACAGAACTGGACATGACTGAAGCGACTTAGCTTGCAGGCACATTGTGTGAATATTACCCTCATGCCGATTTCAAAGTGATCATCTCTCTCAAGCCATTCCATGTCGTCTCCAGCTCACCATGGCCTCCAGCTCTATCCCTGGCTGCTCTGTGACCTCAGACAAGTTACTTAACCCCTCTATGCCTCAGAGAGTAGAACGGGAATCATATTAGTGTCTATTTCTTAAGATGATCGTAAGATGTAAATGGTAAATGCCTGGAAAACACTCTGCGTTGGGCCTAGCACATAGGAAGCATCCAGTTAGCACTGGATATAATTACAATCCCTGGGATTAATGTTATCAAGTTCATAACTGAGTTGGCCAAGCAACACTCTTGTGTACATGTACGTATACACACACACTCTCTCTCACTAACTTCTGAAAGGCCAGGCAAGGAGAGATTAGCTTTGGGTGGAGCAATCCCAGGAGGTTTCCTGGAGGAGGCAGGATTCAAATCTGGAGGAGGTAAGAGAAGAGGAAAGGAGTAAGCGGATGATTGGGGTCCAGAGAGAGGACACACATAGACGGGAACCTGTGAGGGATGAGAGATGGACAGCAAGGGGATGAGAGTTCAGCTTAGAGTGAGCCCAAACCCCCTCAGTGTAGACTGGGTGGCATATGCAGGCTGAGCCTCTTGGGGCTTCTAATAACTGGGCCCAGAGTGGAAGTCCAGTCCGCGAAGAGTCTGGAGCAGGGCACCTGGACCTCTTAGTGGCCCCTGGCAGGTGGTGTCCTAGAGAACTGGTCTGAGCAGCAGACCCTGTACCCCCAGACGCCCAGAGTTTTCAGAAGTGCTCCATACCCGCCGCCCCAGCCAAGCCCAGTGGCCCTGACTTGGGTAATTGCGAGTGATAATTATCCAGTGTGCACAAAGGCCTGGCTTGTTTTCTCATTCGGGTGGGGGCCCGGGTAGCTTTGTTTGGGCCGGGAATTGTCGTAGGGCCTCTGTTTAGCCAGCGCTGTCTCCTCTTTGTTAACATTCCTCACTAACTGTGGCTCCTCGGGGGCTGGAGCGGAGAGAGGAAGGCGGCACCCAGGCCCTCTGGCTTCCGTGGCCCCACTCCCAGCTCCTCAAACCCCTGGGAAACCTTGGCCCTGTTTCCTTCTTGCCCAAGCCACCAGGGACAGGCCCAGAAATAACCCAGCTCACCTGGCAGGTGCAAGACCCACATCTCAGGCAATTGCCTTAAACACGGGGAACTTCCCCGGGACCAGTGTGGCTGAAAACAGTCATTAGGTGTCACTTTCTATGGCGGCCTGCTCTGTTTCTGGGGCTGAAGGGCTAATTACACACCTGGGGCCATCCCCACCTTGCACAACCCCCAGGACAAATGCTACCTGGGTTCTCCCTCGGTCCTTGGAGCCCACTCCCACCCAGCACTTACATGGCCGACAAATGAATGTTTTTGCCTGTCCTCGGTTCACATAAATAGCCACAAATTCCTATAATTAACTACAGTAAGCTAGGCTGGGATTAAAACAAAGACGGGCTTGTTTACTGGGATGTCCTGAAACAAGCAATTTTCAACATTACAGTGTCAACTACTGTCTCTGTCTTTGTTAAGCAAGGCATCGGGGTAAGGAGGGGGGCGGGCATGATGAATGGTGCGGGACCCCAGCTGGGAGCCGGGAAGGGGTAAGGATGATCGCTTCTGATGTTTCAGCCAAAATCCCTTTGTCCACGGGTCACTGGGCCTCCGAGGCTCTAAGACCCACTCAGCGTCTAGTGGAGGACAGTGGAATAGGGTGCAGACAAGAAGGCACCCTCTCTTCCTCCCAGACATTGGAATTTGAAGGTTCCTAGAAGAATTTCTTCCCTCACTCCTGGCAAAAGTGACTCCTTCTACCCAGCCAGCAAAATTCCTGGAATTTCCACTGTTAGGTATTAAAGTGGAGTAGGTCTTTGGAGATCATCTGGACCAAGCCCTCCTCTTCCAGATAGGGAAAATGGGCCCTGGGAGGCTATCATGGCTAGCTGTTCACCATTACTCAGGAGGTGATGACATAGCAGGACTTGAACTCTAGTTTTCTGATGATGACGGGGTCAGCAAACTAGGGCCCGCAGGCCAAACCTACTCGATGTCTTGTTTTGTCTTGTTTTTCAGCAGCCTAAGAGCAAAGAGTTCTTGCATTTTTCAATAGTTGAAAACAATTGAAACTGTTAATCACTTAGTCATGTCCTACTCTTTGTGATCCCACGGACTGTAGGCCACCAGGCTCCTCTGTCCATGGGATTTCCCAGGCAAGAATACTGGAGTGAGTTGCCATTCCCTTCTCCAGGGGATCTTCCTGGCCCAAGGAATGAACCCCAGTCTCATACATTACATTCAGGTTCTTTACCATCTGAGCCATCAGGGAAACCCAAAAGACGAAAAAGCATGTGACAATTCCATGGGGACTTCCCTGGTGGTGCAGTGGATAAGAATCACCCGCCAATGCAGGGGACACAGGTTCAATCCCCGGTCTGGGAAGATCCCACATGCCTCGGAGCAGCTAAGCCAATGAGCAACAACTGAGCCCAGGTGCTCTAGGGTCAAAGAGTCACATGCTATAACTACTGAAGCCCGTGAGCCTAGAACCTTTGCTCTGCAAAAAAGGAAACCACTGAAATGGGAACCACAGTTCCCAATCACCACAGTTAGAGAAAGCCAGAGCAAAGCAATGAAGACCAGCACAGCCATAAATGAACAAATAATTCTTTTTTTATAAAAAGAAAATTCCATGAAATTTAAGTGTCAATGAAAAAAGTTTTACTGGGACATGGCCTTTCATGCATTTACAGGTTGTCTTTGGGCACTTTCAAGCTACACGAGGTCAGTAGCTGCCTGGACTGTATGGCCCACAAAGCTGAAAAGATTTCCTTTCAGACCCCTGGTCCCTGTGCTAGTACATTATCTGCTGCTCTATTAAAAAAAAGAGAGAGAGACAGAATTTCCTTTTTCAAAAGTTTGTTTTCTACTTGGAAGTCTTTCTTTAAACAAAATCTTGGGCAGAGCCTTGGTGTGTAAGGCTTATCAAAAGAGGATCTGTACTTTTTAGTTGGGTGGGAGTGGGGTAAGAACCCTGAGGAAACTTTGTGGGCTCCCCGAGAAGGTGGAAGAGTGTCTGAACCCCCAGATAAAAATAGCGTCTTTTGCTAAGGCTTTCTGGTCCACCCTGAAGCTTCAGGGTTGTCCATATGGCCTGCATTACAAGCATCAGTGGACAAGCCAGGTGTCTGGACAGATCCACTTCAGAGACAACTTGTAAGGAGACTTTTCTGTTGGGATTGTCTTACTCTGCAGGGATTGGACAAATGAATTTAAGATTCAGTAAATATTTCCTGAGCTCTTCCTCTGTGCCAGGTGCTGTTCCAAGCTTTGCAGATCTTGAGAGGAACATCAGGTAGAGTTCCAGCCCTCCTGCGGCTGACGTTCTAATAGGAGGGACAGAATCTGAAGATGTTAAGTAATTAATGTCAAGTATGGAAATCAACCCTGAATATTCATTGGAAGGACTGATGCTGAAGCTGAAGCTCGAATACTTTGGCCACCTGATGTGAAGAGCTGACTTATTGGAAAAGACCCTGATGCTGGGAAAGATTGAGGGCAGGAGAAGGGGGCGACAGAGGATGAGATGGTTGGGTGGCATCACTGACTCAATGGGCATGAGTTTGAGCAAGTCCCAGGAGATAGTGAAGGATAGGGAAGCCTGGCGTGCTGCAGTCCATGGAGTCACAAGGAGTCAGATATGACAGTGACTGGACAACAAAGTTTACTCATAAAGAAGAAAAACCAAGTAAGGGATTAGAGAGAGATGAAACTGTAATGCAAAATAAAGGAAAGAAGGAAGGACTCTAAGAAGGTAAATTGGAGCCTGCAATGAATGACTGAATGATAAAAAGAAAGGAAGAAGGAAAGAAAGAAAGAAGGAAAGAAAGAAAGAGTAGAGAAAAATCCAGACTTTGCAAAGGGCTGGGGCAGGCTGGCCCACACAGGTCACTAGAGAGAAACCTCAGGAATCCCCAGAGAGGGACAGATTGGACTTTGAAAGAAAACCTTGAAAACGGAGATTTGTGTTGGGTGAGGGGTGGGGGTGGGGCCTGCAAACACAATCTTAAAACCCTGTGTCCCATCACTTGTGATCCAAGTCAGACTCCTGCAAAAGAACCCCAAGGCAAGACCGATATCCAAGACACAAAGAAATTAATGAAGAATACCCTAGAATCTAGGTCCTTTAAACCCTGGAGAAGACCTTTTGGGGAGGGTGGGATGCTGGGGGTCACAGGCAGTGATTCCAGTTCACACCCTGCCTCACTGTCAGATGTTTGCAGTCTGTGCTCTTGAGTGGAACTCACTAGGTCCAACATCCATGGATTTGTTACTGCTGATGATTCACCTTAGTGGTGCTGCCAAAAGGACAATTTGGGGCGTGACAAGGTGACAAAGCTCATAGAAAGTCGGGAATGTGTTTAGCGGCCACCGAGCAATGCTAAGGGCTCCTGCAGGTGTTGCCTCCCGGGCAAAGTAGCTGCCAACACATTAGTCTGGGCCAAGAAGGCTGAGCACTGTGAAAGCAGAGGGAGTCAGGAGATTCTGCCCACGGTGACATTCTGCAAGTCACCTGTCCTCTCAGGGCCTCTGCTTGGCAGATCCTGAAAAATGGGGTGAAGTGAACAATACATCCTCTCAGGCATGTTACGCAGCGTCAGTGAAAAGACATGTAGCAAGCTCTGTGAAGGCCCTTGAAGAGAAGTTCAGGCCTCACTGATGATACTATTAACAGAGGCAGGGCAATGAGCCTCTGGTCTGGCCAAGGGAAGGTCACGAACACCTATTGGAACACCAGGGATCTCATTGGACAACAGGCCATGTGTGCAGAAATTAAGATAGGTCCTCTAGTTGCCTCGGTTCAAACCTCAGTCTGGGTTCCAATCCCAGCACTGATACAAAGGTGTCTTACAATTTGGATCAAGTTACTTTATTTCCTGGGATCCCAGTTTCCTCATCTATAACCTGGAGAGTGTAACGGGGCTGACTTTACTTAGGGTAACTACCAAAGCTGCGTTAGTCACATAAATAAAGTCATTAGAAGGAGCTTAGTTCCTTGTTAATAACTGGGACCAGCTCTGCTGCCCAGGGCTCTTGTGAGGACAGAGTGGGCTCTGCTTCGAGAGAGAGCTGAGCACATGGGGAAGCTTGTCTTACTCTTATCTGGGGGAACTTGGTACTGATGGGGCCTTGCTTCTTGCTTCTCCTTCTTCTGGCTTGTCACAGCATGGACCAGCCAGAAGAAGGAGAAGCATGGCATCAGAACTGACCAGATATGATATATTGGGTTGGCCAGTGAGTTTCTTCAGGTCTTTCCATTACCTCATCTGGAAAAACCCAAATGAACTTATCGGCCAACCCAGTACCTTGTGTGTTTTCTTCTCCATCAAATTGTTTGCTAATGTTGAGCTCCAGGCATTAGTCTAAGTGCTGAAGATACAGTGGGGAGCCAACAGCCATATACCCTGCCTCCGGCAGCTGATTTTCTAGTGGGGGCAGTGAGAGAGGCAGATGGAAAGAGATACACAATAGCTTGCGGAGAATGAGGGGTGCTATTAAAGAAGCTAGAGAAGATAAGGGGCTCCTGCCAGCGGCCTGCTTCAGCAGGGAGGGTGAAGTTCTCTCTGAGCAGGCGATGGCCCAGCACACAGAGTATCCTCTCTGACCCTCGGTCTCTTCATCCAGATGACTGTGTGACAGGAAGAACTGAGCAAGATGTTCGCTCTGGTCACCTTGTCTCCTGACAAGGTGCCGGGGCGTCCACGCCCAGGCAACTCAGGGGCTGGCACATGAGGCAGGTACCTGGCTCCTCAGGACCAGCCCTGAGCAGAGCTCTTTTTTTATTCGGGCCAAAGGTACAATTAACAGCCTCCGCTTGGGCCTCGCCCAACCCCAGGGCCTCTGCTCAGCCTGACTGACCGGCAGGAGGGAGGAGACCCTCCCAGGGCCCCTCAGTTCCCTGCCAGGGCTATTTTGGTGGCTGTTATTTGGGCAAGGAGTGGGCTAGTGGCTTGTGGGAGGGAGGGGAGGAGGGAAGATGCTAAAAATACCGAGGCCAGACTGAGGTGACCGGTCTCTACCCTCTCGCGGGCCTGGCCTCCCTTCCTGGGTGAGAAGGGCCTGGTCTTTCCTGGGGGGCGGGCTGCTGAAGGCTCAAGCCCACCCAGGAGCCCTTTGGTTTTGGATAATGTTAGTCACGGTTTCCATTAGTAGAGAGGTTGCGGGGAAGGCGGTTAAGTGACCTGTGGAGGTCACACGGCTGTAGGTGGAGGACAGATGTATGAATAGTTGAGAAACAGCTGTAATTGGAACAAAGGCCTGCCTGGCCAGAGTGGCGTCCTGCTGAGGAGGTGAGGAGGGCAGAAGTCTGCATGATGGCGTCACTTCCCCAGGCCCCACCAGCCCTTTTCTTGTTGCAGGAAGACCCAAGTCCGCACCCCTACCGCCTGTATTCCTTCTCCACACTCATAATCCCACAGACCGGGACCACCTTCTTCAGGAGGGATAAAGTGAGGACCCAGTCAGTTGAGATCTCACTCTGTTCTCTGCTTTCTCACCTGCTAAACTGGTAAGCCCGGGACACCAGGAGGGAGAAAACTCTTCCGAATCCTGGTTTGGTTGGATGTTGACCTTGGGTGACCTTGGACACATCACCCAGCTTCCCAGGCCTCAGATCCTTGGCTCTGACCATCTTGCAAACATCTTATTTGGGTGACTTTCCATGGCTTCTACCAGATGAGAACGCCAACGGAACTGTGGGTTCTTCAGCTTGAAGGTCAAAGTCTACTGCATAGTGAGGCCATCTCTATCTGGGGAGATTGGATCCAGGGGGAAGAGGGAACCTAATGAACCCTTGATGTTAGGATCTAATCATTCATTCATTCATTTTCTCATCTGTTCCATTCTTTAGTTATTCCTTGAAGATTTTTTGAGAAAGCACCACCTACATTCAGGCATTCATCTGCTGCTGCTGCTAAGTCGCTCAGTCTTGTCCAACTCTTTGCGACTCCATGGACTGCAGCCTACCAGGCTCCTCCTTCCATGGGATTTTCCAGGCAAGAGTACTGGAGTGGGTTGCCATTGCCTTCTCCAGGCATTCATCTAGACAATAGCAATTCAGTCAGTTCAGTAAGTTCAGTCGCTCATTCAGAGGGGAGCAAATCCACGCCCTAAATCCTTATAGAACTTACTTTGTAGAAGGAATAGACAGCCAGGGCACCAGTGGATGAAGCAGTGTGTTCAAAAGTGATGGGGGCCAAGAAGAAAAAGAAAGCAGGTTAAACAAATAGGTAGTGTGTGTGTGTATGCATGTGTGTATGTGTCTTGTTATCATTATTTAGTCGCTAAGTTGTGTCTGACTCTTTTGTTACCCCAAGGACTGTAGCCCTAGACTGCCAAGCCATCTTCTGTCCATGGGATTTCCCAGGCAAGAGCACTGGAGTGGGTTGCCATTTATTCTCCAGGAAATTCTTCTGACCCAGGAATTGAATCCCCATCTCCTGCATTGGCAGGTAGATTCTTTACCACTGAGCCACCAGGGAAGCCACCATATATGTGTGTATGTGTATGTATATGAATAAGTATGTTTGTGCACACATCTCTACATGAGCATGTATCCATGTATGTGTGTGAATGTTTCTATGTGTATATGTATGAAGGTATATATATGTATGTAATGTGAGCTGAAACGTATTTCAACAATATGTGAACCGTGAACTTCCAGATGTTCAAGCTGGTTTTAGAAAAGGCAGAGGAACCAGAGATCAAATTGCCAACATCTGATGGATCATCAAAAAAGCAAGAGAGTTCCAGAAAAACATCTATTTTTGCTTTATTGACTATGCCAAGCCTTCGACTGTGTGGATCAAAATAAACTGTGGAAAATTCTGAAAGAGATGGGAATACCAGACCACCTGACCTGCCTCTTGAGAAATCTGTATGCAGGTCAGGATGCAACAGTTAGAACTGGACATGGACCAACAGACTGGTTCCAAATAGAAAAAGGAGTATGTCAAGGCTGTATGTTATCACTCTGCTTACTTAACTTATATGCAGAGTACATCATGAGAAACGCTGGGCTGGATGAAGCACAAGCTGGAATCAAGATTGCTGGGAGAAACATAGTAACCTCAGATATGCAGATGACACCACCCTTACGAAGAAAGTGAAAAAGAACTAAAGAGCCTCTTGATGAAAGTGAAAGAGGAGAGTGAAAAAGTTGGCTTAAAGCTCAACATTCAGAAAACAAAGATCATAGCATCTGGTCCCGTCACTTCATGGAAAATAGATGGAAAAACAGTGGAAACAGTGGCAGATTTTATTTTGGGGGGGGGGGCTCCAAAATCACTGCAGATGGTGACTGCAGCCATGAAATAAAAAGACGCTTACTCCTTGGAAGAAAGGTTATGACCAACCTAGACAGCATGTTACAAAACAGATACATTAGTTTGCCAACAAAGATCTGCCTAGTCAAGGCTATGGTTTTTCCAGTAGCCATGTATGAATGTGAGAGTTGGACTATAAAGAAAGCTGAACGCTGAAGAACTGATGCTTTTGAACTATGGTGTTGGAGGAGACTCGAGAATCCCTTGGACTGCAAGGAGATCCAACCAGTCCATCCTAAAGGAGATCAGTGCTGGGTATTCATTGGAAGGACTGATGTTGAAGCTGAAACTCCAATATGCGAAGAGCTGACTCATTGGAAAAGACCCTGATGCTGGGAAAGATTGAAGGCAGGAGGAGAAAGGGATGACAGAGGATGAGATGGTTGGATGGCATCACCAGCTCAACGGACATGAGTTTGGGTAAACTCTGGGAGTTGGTGATGGAAAGGAAGGCCTGGTGTGCTGCAGTCCATGGTGTCACAAAGAGTCGGACGCGAATGAGCGATTGGACTGAACTGAACTGAATGTGTGTAGGTGTATGTGTGTATGCGTATATGTGTTTATGCATGCACATGTGTGTGCATGTGTCTCTCTCTGTGTATGTATGTGTTAGAGTGTTTCTATGTGTGTACGCACATATACATGTGCACATGTATTTCTCTGTGTACATTGTGTGCACGTGTGTGTATGCATGCTTGTGTGTTTATATGTGTGTGTATGCATGTGCGGCATATATGTGTGTGTGTCTCTGTGTACACCAGTGTGTATACATATACATGTGTGGTGTGTGTGTGTGTGCATGTGTGTGTGTGAGACTGTGTAGGGGGCTGGGAATGGAGATCAGGAAAGCTCATGTTTGAAGTGGGACGGGAAGGACGTGAGTGTGTGATCCATTCAGACACCTGGGGGAAGAGCACCCCAGCAGAGAGTGTGAAGCACAGAGGTGCTGAGGGATCCTGGAGGATACAGAAGGAGAGTTCTCCACACCCTAGGCCTGCCCCTCTGCCATGGGTCACGGGGACAGAGGCAGCTCCTGCATTCTCTCGCCCATCACAGCACCCTCTCCCCAGGGCGGACCTCGCTCCCCTCTGCGCCCCTGGTGAACCTTCACCCTACAATTACCATCCTCTGCCCAGGGCTATTTCCTGCAGACTTGTAAATAGAACCTCTTTCAGCTCCACACACATTATGGTTTGTCTAAAACGGTGTCAAAGGAGCCAATTTTCCTGAACGGGGACCATTGACAAGAGGTGAAGTTTACAGAGGGTTCCCGCAGGACCTGGGCCTGAGAAGTCGAAAACAAGGATCCAGTGGTGACGCAATTGCCCGGCAAAACCAGCTTGAACAGAGGGGCAGACCTCGGGCATCTCTAGGGTGGATTTTCTTGGGGACAAGGTAAATAAGATGGCTAGGGCACAACATGACAAGCTTTATTAGGGAGAGGTCCCAGCTCGGACTCCAGGCGTGGGAGGGTCTGGGCACCTGGGGCCCTGGTCCTGGCCTCTCTGCTATATTTCCATGGACCTGCTTACCCTTTGTGATCAGATGTCAATGAACTTAACTAGCCAACTGTGATGAGTTGCAGCCATCTTGCAGAAGGGAAGGAGGTTGGTGATTGAAGAGAGGAAAGAAGTATGAGGAAAGGTGAGACAGTTCTAAGGACCCTTCCCTACTCCATCTCCCAAGCAGCCATTCATGACCGCCCAGTATGCTGCAGGCCCATATAAGGTAGGTGAATTGAACAACAGCATCCACTCTGGGCAGAAGCACTCCCCAGGCATGGGACTTGGTTGAGTGGAAGGCAGGCTAGACTGGGCTCCCCCTGGAATATGAGGGTGGTGATCTCCATCCTACCGAGGGAGAAACTGAAGTCCAGAAGGGTGCCACACATTTCATGCTCAAAGTCACACATCTGATAAGTGGCAGAAACAGGATTTGAACTCTGATCGGCCTCATCGCTAAGCCAGTGTCTTCCACACTTGGGAAGCCTCCCAGTCCTGACTCTGCTCTGCCTTAGCAAATCCGGAGAACAGCCCTCTGAGCAGGAGCGTCTACTGACCATGACCTTCCCATGGCCCCAGAGGAGCGTCTCATGCCAGCTCTGCAGCTGCTGGCCATTTCTAGGGGCCAAGCCTGAGCTCTACAAAGCAGATGCTGCCCGTTTTGGCCCAGGTTCCTGTCTCACTTATGCTTCTATGAATAAAGGTTCAGAGAGCATTTTAGGAACCAAAACCACCTAGTAATCTTCCCTGACTTTAAAAAAAAAAAAAAAAAAGATGTTCAAGGAACATCCTAGCTAGAAAAGCATACTCACTTGGATTATATAAAGATGACCCAGGAAACAGAGGTTCAGCCTTGGGTTCTGGATCCAGATTTACCTCTGAGTCATTTAACTTCTCTGAGCCTGATTTTCATCATTTATCAAATGAGGAGGATGTTAATATCTACCCTTGTTTATATCCCATTCACCTCAGCGAATGTGCATTTAACTTCTCTGAGCCTGAGTTTCATCATTTATAAAATGAGGAAGGTGTTAATATCTATCCTTGTTTATATCCCATTCACCTCAGGAGAAGTTGTTGAGAAATGGGGCAGGGTGGTTAAGATCGCAGGTTTTAGGGTCAAACACAGGTGGAACTGAACTCTTAGCCTCACCATTTCTAGTTATGAGATCTCTGGTATCTTTGAGTCCCCCTCTATGAGTCTCAGTTTCCTGAGCTGCAAGATGGAATTAAAAATCCTTCCCCAGACTCTCTTCTAAAAGGAGTTTGAGGCACCTGAAAAGCAATAACAAGGGAGTGAAATGTATCAAAGGATTTTCCTTCTCTCCCTGGGGATTTTTAGTTGTTAAAAGATTTATCTATCTTTCTATCTATACATATGTGTATATATATATATATATAATAAAGTCATGATTCACATACAAATATAAAGTGAACATGTGTCAAAGATTTTATTTAATTCATTAATTAATGAGGCAACAAGTTCGACATTACAGCTGTTCAAAGTAGAACTCAAAGCACCCACATATATAGGCAATTGAGAAACTGGGGAAATAAATTTACAAATAGATGCAAAAATAATCCACCTGGCCAGCATTAATCAATTGCATTGCAACCAAACAAAGTTCATTTGCATTCCAATGGATGAGAAGCATTTGAATTCTTATTAGTTTTCCACAACTTTCAGAGATGTAAAATAGCTCAAAGACTAAGAAATGTGAAGGTCATCCACAAGGAGGAACTAAACAGCACACACAACCATTTATTTCCAGCTCATTTCAAAAGCTTTTACAAATTTTTCAGACATAGTTCTGATGCCCTTCCTCCACGCGCCCCCCCCCCCCAAACTAGAGAGCAAAAAAAAAAAAAGTGTGTTGCTTGAGCCGTTGGAATCAAGGTGGCAGGGGCGTTTCTTCTTAGGCAGCAACTTCAATTTGTCAGTAGCGGCAGCCTACAGAGTTGTTTGGAGGGGATTCAGAGCCTGTTCAGCATAGGAGAGAATGAGTCTGGCCTGCGGGTGGGTGGTACCCAGAACTCCCCCATCAACTGCCCTCTGCGCATCCTCTCTGCTCTTTCCCTTTCCACCTGGTTGGACTAAAAAGGTCCGCGGGGTAACATGGAAAGTCAAGTACTGCAAAGGGCAGAACCACAAAAAGAAAGGTGCCTGAGTCCTGAAGTGCAAGAGAAATACCCTTTCAGGATACTGGACACAAGTGAGAAACAGATTTTTCTCTTTGTCAAACTGCCGAGATTTTGAAGTTTATCTGTTTTACAGCTGGCATTACCTTACATTATATAGACTCCATCTATCTGGATTTGAAATTTTGCTAACTTGCTATGTGATCTTGAAAAAGTGACTTCATGTCTCTGAATCTTGAATTCTGCAAATGCACAAAATGAGGATTATGATATAACCATCACAAATTAGGTGGGAGATCGAATAAGAGAGTGTATATGGCAGGAGTCCATGCCCCCTTTCAGGGGGACAGTTAAGATCAAAAGCATCTTTTCTCCTGGGTTGCACACAGACAGATCTTTTTACAGTCAATGTGATAGTCTTTATGAAAGAAGCTAGGGTCAAGTAGGAGCAGAAAAAGAGAAATGAAATGCTAGCACAATAATGATGGTGGAGGGGTAAGAATGGTAGGAGTTCCCGTGGGCAGCAGCAAAGCCACGTTAATGGGAAAAATGGCCCCTCCTCCACATGGGAGCAAACAGAAGCGACTCCAAAGAAGATGAATACCCATCGTGACAGGGTGTCCCAGGCTTGCAGGTAATCTAGAAAGAACACTGGTACATGTCTCTTGGACGCAGAGGCTGAAGTGGGATCCACAGTCAGTCGTGAACTTAACCTCATCCCTAGCTTCCTTTTGAGGTTTGGAGTCCCCACAGGGGTCTATTAAGGACACAGAAAGCATGGGACCTCTTTCCCTTTGTCCTGTAGGAAGCAGAGTATCTTGAGGACTGATTATGGTTACCATTCTTCAGAACTTGAAAATACCTGCCAATGGAGAGATGTGGAATGTATAAAAAGTGTTTTTAAAAGAAAGAAAATAATCGGGAGGAGAAAGATCACCCATGGTGGTGTGGGATGGAAAAAGAAGCAGGGAGTCATCTCGGTGAAGTCCAGGTTTGCAAGGACCTTCACAGAACAAGGGAATGAGCATGAGCGTTATTGTTCTGACCAAGCCCTCAAGGGCATCTCTCTCTTTTTACCCTAGTGCTTGCGTGCATGCTATCACCGTAGTCGTGTCTGACTCTTTGTGACCCTATGGACTGTAGCCCACCAGGCTCCTCTGTCTATGGGATTCTCCAGGCAAGCATTCCAATGTGGGTTGTCATGCTCTCCTCCAGGACTTTTCTGGGACCCAGGGATTGAATCTGCATCTCTTATGTCTCCTGCATTGGCAGGCATTTCTTTACAAATAGTACCACAAATAGTAAAGCCCACCTATTTCTAGGTGCAGCCCCCTAATATCATCCTGTGAAAGAGACAGTGAACTTCCAATACCCCCTGGTGTTTTCCTAAGTCACCTGTCTCACAGGCCTCCAGTTGGGATGCTTTCTTCTCAAGTGAAGGTGGGGTGGAGCCCTCTAGGCAGAAAGTAGAGTCTCTCTTCTGCAAACTGCATGCCCACCCACAGACACTGGGACACACATCACTGCTGTGAGCAGGTTTACAGCCAGAGACTGCTTCTTCAATTGGAAGCTCAACAGCTCCAAACACATCTGTCATCTTCTCGACCTCCCTGGCTGTTGGAAAGAATTTGAGAACTATGATTTTTTTTTTTTTAATTTAAACCTTCAGAATGCTTCACTATTAAGCTTGGAAAACTTTGAAGTGGAAATGTACTTGGCACTCAGCATGGTCTTTTACATAGGTGGCTATGAAAACTTGTACTCCAGCCATTGAGACACGCCATGCTTTCTATTAGCCTTCCTCACTGGCTGTAATCAGTCTTTGTAGAGACTCTGTCATCTCCCCTGTGTGAGCTGCTGAGAGAGGCCTGGGATTTGGAGTGACTTAGACTGGGATTTCCATTCTACACCTAAAATTTTTTTACCTGTCTGACTTTGAGCAAGGTTGTCTCAACTTTCTGTGCCAGAGTTATTTGTTGTATAAGAAGGAGATTATAAAAATTGTAACCCCTGCCTTACTAAGTGTATCAGTCAGGACAGACTGGTCACGCTGTGTAACAAACAACTTCAAATTTTCAGTGCTTTGAAACAAGAAAAATGCATTTGTTCACACATACTCATGTTTATCCCATTGGCACAGAGCTTAGTCCATGTCATCTACATTCATCTAGGCTGGTAGTGGTACCACTATCTGGAATATCCCTGGTCATTATAACAGGGTGAAGTGAAAGTGGAGAATTGTGAATTAATCTGAAATGCTTCTACTCAGAAGTGCCACATCTCTTGATCTGGGAAAGTCACAGAGCCACACTCAACTTTAAGGAGAAGAAAATGTAATCCCTCTGTGCCTGGAAGGGGAGAGAAACTGGAAATTTTGTCCAGCAGGACTGATATATACCATACAAAGTTGGAGGGGGAACATGTGAGAGAAACCTTTAGATTGTGGAGGACTTGGGGAAGTAAAGAGTTTTTTACATTGATTACTATTCTCAGAATATCCTGGCCACTGGGGTGACCACCTTCTAACTGAGAAGTGATACACTTTCCAAAGCCATGTCTGCTTTTTTGGTTACATTCACACTGGTATCAACAACTGTAATCACTGAGGGCTTAGGAGAAAAGGGACAGAGAGAAATTTAACGTGAAAAGATGCAGAGACAACTCTGGCATCTATGCCAGCAGGGCTCCTACCCCAAGCTTTGTAGGACCAGTTCTGCCATTTGATTTGATGTTATGGGGTTTTCATCCTTGTACACTGGTCTTCAAGGAGTTTATTAGCCACTCTACAGTCTTTCATTCATATGTTTCTGCTTGTATTACTGTCATAGTTTCCTGTTGTTTGCAACATACCTATAAATATCAGAGGAATATTAAAATAAAAATAATCTGTGCTGAACCTCAGCATCCACAAGAAGCAATCCCCCACTTTGAAAGGATTGGGTACATAACATATATAAGCACTAACCCAGTGAGACTCATTTTAAAATGAAAGATGGAGGGTGTGACAGGAGATGGAACCTCCAGGGTCCCACAGTGGGAGAGTAACAGAGTCCAGGGTGGAAGGCAGATTCTGCGCCTTTAGGCCCCCAGGGCTTTCCAGTGAAGGAGCCCCGTTGGAGCTGGGCTGGCCTTCTCTGGGCCTGTGTGTGGCAGGTAGGGAGGCGATGAGGCTTGAGTGGGAGCTAATGACAGAATTGAGTGAAAGGTCTGAGGGCTTCTCCAATGGCTCAGTAGTAAAGAATCCACCTGCAATTCAGGAAGCACAGGAGAGGTGGGTTCAAGCCCTGTGTTGGGAGGAACCCCTGGAGGGGGAAATGGCAACCTACTCCGGTTTTCTTGTCTGGAAAATCCCAAGGGCAGAGGAGCCTCCAGGCTGCAGTCCATGGGGTCGCAAAGAGTCGAGCACAACTGAACTGGGCACACGTGCACGCATGAAAACTCTGCACCCCAGGAACCCGGCCCCACCCCCAGCCGAGCATCCTGGCAAGGCACACTCCCAGGACTGGTCACCAGGATTCCTGGCATGGGCCCAAGAATGAGCAGGGGTTGGGGCAGCAGCCCTTGCCCCTGGAGCCACCAGACAATCACCCCGCCGTCCACAGCCCTCCCTAAACAAGCTGTTGTGCCTGAGAGAACATGATAATAGCAGCCCCTGCCATCCTGCCCTCTCTCTGTGTCGGGGAAGGTCTGCAATTACTGTCTTAACCAACGCAGATATGGCTGGTGGAGGGCAGACATTTCCTGAAGCTGTATACAATTTTTGCAAACTTTTCCCTCATCTCCCTCTTCTAGAGCTGGGGGTTCAAGCTCCCTCCCTCCAGTCCTATCCCATAAACTTCTCTTTCAAGGGCAGTGGCGAGGCATGATCCAGGGAATAGAAATGCAGGGCCTTCTTTGCCCACAACTCAGATCCATGGCTGCAGCTGAGGGTAAGGGTGTAAGTGTCGGGGAAAGACAGTGCAGAAAAAATCCCTGGTTAATGATCTCTACCCAGACCTTCACAGTGCCTGGAATATCTCCATCAGAGACTCAGTCCTTTGGTAAAGATGGCTCTCATAAAGCACCTGCTAGATAATGTTTATCACTAGAGGATGCCAAAAGGACTTCTTCAGAGAAAGTCAATGGTTCAGATGCCTAAAACAGAACATATTCAAAAGTAGATAAATGCTGGCAAGGGTGTGGAGAAGAGGGAATCCTCCTACACGGTTGGTGGGAATGTAAGTTGGTACAACTACTATGGAAAACAGTTTAGAGGTTCCTTAAAAGACTAAACATAGAATTATGATATGATCCAGCAACCCCACTCCTGGGCAAGTAGCTGGAGGAAACTAAAATAATTTAAAAGACACATGAACCCCAAAGCTCTTAGTATCACTATTTACAATAGTCAAAATATGGAAGCAACTTAAATGTCCATTGAAGAGGAATGGATAAAGAAGATGTGGTACACATATACAATGGAATATTTCTCAGCCATAAAGAGGAAAGAAATAATGCCATTTTGCAGCAACATTGATGGACTTAGAAATTATCATACTAAGTGAAGTAAGTCAAAAGACAAATATCATATATCACTTACATGTGGAAACTAAAACAGACACATGAACTTATTTACAAAACAGAAATAAACTCACAGGCATAGAAAATTTATGGTTACCAAGAGGGATGGGGGGGTGGTGGAAATTAGGAGTTTGGGATTAACATATACACAGTACTATATATAAAGTATTTAACCAACAAGGATCTACTATATAGCAGAGGGAACTATATTCAGTATCTTGTTACAACCTATAATGGAAAATAATCTGAAAAAAGAATATATAAATATATATGTGTGTGTTTATAACTAAATCACTTGGCTGTGCATATAAACCTAAACCTCACACAATATTGTAAATCAACTACAATTCAATTTAAAAAAAAAAAGTAGATCTGCTCAGCCCTGATCTGAGCGACAGTGTTGAGTGGTCTGGATAAGTCAGACTTGCGTCTCTAAACTGAGATTTGGCACCCGCTGCTTACTGTCAGCCCTGACCCAGAAGTAGTTACCAAGGACTTGCCACAAGACAAGGAGAGAAACTGGGAAATGGAAAAGGAGCCAAGGAGATCTCTGGGCTTTAGAAATGTACTGCTAGTGCCTGAACTGGACTTAGTATTAGCCATCAAATCTTTTTGTGCCTTAGCTTTCTCATCTGTAAAATGGGGATGATAACTCCACGAAGCAGGACAAGTTTGGTTATCTTGCAGTAACAAGCAACCCCAAAGCTCAGTGGCTGCCAACAACACAGGTGTGTTTCTCACTTATACTACAAGTCCGCTGTGAGTCATGAAGGAGTTTCTGCTCATTTTGCTCAGAGTGGCTACCAACCCAAGTGTTGCTGGGTGATAATGGGAGGGAAAAAGAATGATAGAGATCCTGAACCAGCAATCGTGCTCTGGCCTGTAAATAACACACGTCTCCCCGTTCATACTCAATGGCCAGATAGAGTCTCCTGATCCTTCCAATTAAAGGAAAAGCAATCCATGTGTTCTGGAGAGAGAAAGCCAGAAATACTTGGTGAATAGCATTAATGCCAAGTCAGTAATCACAGAGGGCTTCCTAGGTGGCTCGGTGGTTAAAGAATCCACCTGCCACGTAGGAGACCCAGGTTCGATCCCTGAGTTGGGAAGATCCCCTGGAGAAGGAAATGACGACCCACTCAAGTATTCTTGCCTGGGTAATCCCATGGACAGAGGAGCCTGGTGGGCTACAGTCCAGGGAGTTGGAAAGAGTCGGACAGGACTTAGTGATTAAATGATGACAAATAATCATATAACGTATTTCTAGAGGTGTTGAGAGAATGAAAGGAATTCAATTTATAATAAGTTCTATGTAAATATAGGCTGTTCACATTACAATAATAATGATGGTGGTACTGTTTATTAATAAATAGTCAGGATATTAAAGAAGGACAAAAGTAAACTGTCAATGAAGGAAAAATCACAGTTCTAAATGCCTATTAAAGTGATATTGGAAAATTTGATATCAAGAAGAGCCAAATCCTGGCTGTGCCACTAATATGCTGTGTGACCTTAGGAAATATTCTGTTCGTCTCTAAGTTTCCAATTCCTTTTTTGTTCAATAGCAGTCTTGGATTCATTATTCAGGAATGAACTTGGGGGGCAGGTAGGGTATAAATAAAAGGAGACTGAGGCTGGCTTTAGCTCACCCTCACTGGCTGGGGTGGCATGTACCCTTTGGTGCTGAGCTCAGGAAAATCCTTGACATTGGAGCTGTCTGTGTCAGGCTTATGAATCTCAATCCCTAAATTATGGGTGACAGTGGCTTCTTAAAGAGGAAATGAATTGTTGCAACACAATCCAGCCATGTTGTATCGATATGATTAGCTAGTTATCCATGGAGTGCAGTAATTTGC
This sequence comes from Odocoileus virginianus, assembly GCF_023699985.2. Classification (NCBI taxonomy): domain Eukaryota; kingdom Metazoa; phylum Chordata; class Mammalia; order Artiodactyla; family Cervidae; genus Odocoileus; species Odocoileus virginianus. The sequence continues at coordinate 37,061,034 of NC_069693.1, forward strand.
TTTGATTTTTAAGTATCCGTTAGCAGCCAAGTCCTAATGAGGCGGCTCTAAATTGATTAGATACTCCAAGATACAGCACGGTTCACAGATTGTTTCAGAAAACTGTCAAGATCCTGAGACTGGCATTTCATTGGATTTAATGATTGCTGGAGAAGGTGTGTATCCCAGCCAGATACAATCACATTTGTCAGCATGATCCTTTTAAGCACAATTCAATTAAAGTGTTATTCTCTAATTTTATTAGAACTGCAGCCCAGAGCTAATGCAAACGCCCGATATTGCATCAGGAGGGGAGTGTGCACAATTTAATTTCCCTAATTGGAGTTTAGTGATCTAACATGCTTTTCATATCTTAATTCTTGGGATAATCTCCGGGTTTTGCACCTGCTACGATTCCTTTCATGGAGATGAGGAATCAGAAGCAACCGTTATGCCTGGCGTGGAATCACTGGGTCACGTCTGCCTCATTGAAGAGAATTTGCACATCTGGATCCTTTGTTTTTATCTGATCCTTTCCCACTGATCTTGGCCTTGACTTTGATAAAGAGTGTCTCTAACCCAGACATGAACAGTGTTTCCTACCAGGCTGACGGCCTTAGTATAAGGGTGGTGGAAAGAATGTGGGCTCGTTTTGGATCTCAGCTCTATCAGACACGCATAAATGCACTTGATCAATACTTGGGTGTGTGCCTGCTATGTGCCGGATACTGCATCATGGGCCGAGGGTACAAACATGAACAAATCAGGCATGGCCTCTGACATCATGGAACTTAGAGCCTGCTGGGGAGAGGGTCATAAACAGTAATCACATGAATATCAAAACAACCACCACTGTAAAATAAGATGTGGAGGAAAGGAGCCATGTAAGAAAGAGACCTCGTCCCACTGAAGGCTTAGTTTTAGGGAAAACCTCTAAAAAGATCCTGAGGTCTGAAGATCCTGGATGAGAACCAAGGGAAGTGTCATGAAGCCCTCATGAAAGACCCTCCCTCAGGCTGCAGGGACCCTTCCCTTGGCCCCAAACAAGTCCCAGCCTTCAGGTCTTGGGCGGAGCCTCAAAGTAGGAAGAAACTTGGAACATTTGTGAAGCACAGAGTTGGCTGCTCAGTTTGAGTTAGAAAATGTCAAGGAATTAATTTAGAGCAGTAGCTGGGGGCCAGATCCCATAGGATCTTTAAGGGTCTCAGTTGACATCTGTTGTCCTGATGCCTCAATGTGAGCAATAAATTATAAGGTCACCACTTACAAGTCAAGATGGAGAGGGGTGTTTTACTGCTAACGTCATCTAGAATTGCTGATTTGTTGTTGTTTGTCATTTAGCCGCTAAGCCATGTCCGACTCTTTTGTGACTCCATGAACTATAGCCCACCAGGCTCCTCTGTCCATGGGATTTCCCAGGCAAGAATACTGGAGTGGGTTGCCATTTCCTTCTCCAGTGGGGTCTTCCTGACCCAGGGATCAAACCCACATTTCCTGCATTGTAAGCAGATTCTTTACTGCTGAGCCACCAGGGAGGCCCCAGAATTGCTGGTGCATGGAGCTAAAAAAAAAAAAAAGACTATAAGAAAAATAGCTAAAATGTATTAAGCTCTATGTGCTCAGCCATTATCACTGGATGTTTCCAATGGCCATGGGAGGGCACTGTGATTGTGTCCTTTCTACAGGTGGGAAAACTGGGCCTCAGAGAGGCAGGTACCTGCGCAAGGTCATCAGCTAGTAAGGAACAGGGCGGGAGTTAAACCTTGCCTCGCTGATCCGTAAGCACCAGAGTGAATCACTTGTTTTCATAAACCTCTCCTCATCCCCAGTCCTGAGTGCACAGCCTGCTGGAACAGCAGGTACCAGAGCCTCATCCAGGCCACAGTGAATGTCCAGAGCCCTGTGGATCCCACACATCCCCTCCTCCCTCAGCTCTAGGGAGTCCTAAGCCTAAGCCAGTCCACCTCCAGCCTGGACTCAGTGGCAGGACGCCCAGGGTCTGCCTCACTCCTGACACTGTCACTTCTAGGACCAGGCCTGGCTATGTTAGGTTTTGCTGGACTCTGTGGGGAAATAACACTCCAGCAGTGGTCACGGTGGCTTCCCTGGTGGCTCAGCTGGTAAAGAATCTGCCTGCAATGCAGGAGACCTGGGTTTGATCCCTGGGTTGGCAAGCTCCCCTGGAGAAGGAAAAGGAGAAAGGCTACTCACTACAGTATTCTGGCCTAGAGAATTCCATGGGCTATACAGTCCATGGGATCGCAAAGAGTCGGACATGACTGAGCGACTTACACTTTCACCTACTGTGGTGCCTGGTGCAGAGCAGAAGATTGATAAATATTTTTTTGGATGGGTGATGCACACATGGATGTATGAATGAATGCACGGATGGATAGCCAGGTAGATCCATGCATGCATACATGGATGGATAACTGGATAGGTGGATGGATGGATGAATGCATGGATGGATAGACAGGTAGATCCATGCATGCATACATGGATGGATAACTGGATAGGTGGATGGATGGATGCATGCATGGATGGATGGAGGGATGGATAGGTAGATGGATAGGGGGATAGAGAAAGCCCTCAAGCTAAACAAGACCATGTGCAAGTTGATGTTTTAAGGCAGCAAAGCCAAAAAGCAGGTATGAGAATAAAGGAATAAAGTACTTCCTGGGAGGCTGAAAAAGCAGACCCAACAAGCCTTTGAGGATGGTAAAGCTCATAGAGATAGGTAATCCATGCATTTTTGACTTAGGACTGGAGCTGCCCTTCAATCCCCACCTTTCCAGAGGTTGGCAGGCCTTATTTCTCTGGTTCCTGCCCACGTGCCCTCCATGACACAATGCCCCGTGAGTGGGGCTGTTTCTTGCCACCCAGAGAACCCAAATAGAGCAGACAACCCTGGACTCTGCGGCATTTTTTCCAATCTGATGTTATCTTCTTCTTGGTTATCTTATTAAAGTGTCATGATAACGTGGGAAGTAGGCAACCAGCTCCAATGGACAGATGAGAAAACTGAAGCCAAAAAAAGCATTAAGGGGCCCGTCAAGGTCACACTGGGAGGTGCTGGCTTTTCCAGCACCAGCTCCCAAGGCCCGGGTCTAGGAGTTTCAGCTCCTCATCACCTTCTCCAGTTTGTCACTGACATGGGTCCACCTGTGACATCTCAACTCCTCCCTCTGCCTCCAGAGGTAAGACTTGCTAGGCTGAGACTGTCAGAACAATTTGGATTTAGATGAAAAACTAGGAACTTCTGCCCCGAGCCACCTGATGGGAGAGAGTGAGGAGAGGAGAAAAAAATCCTTCAGAGACAGAAGGGAGGAGAGCAATGTTTTTCTGGGAGTTATCGGTAAAAACTAACACTTGCCTAGGTGTTACTCTGTGCCAGACCATGTGCTAAGTTCTTTAGATGAATTAATTCATTTCATTCTCCCCAAATACTCTAGGGGAGTGTTACTGACAGATGAAGTATCTGGGGCACAGAGAGGTTAAGCAACCTGTCCAAGGTCATACAGCTAGTAAGCAGTAGAGATCGGATTTGTACTCACAAGGCCTGGCTGGCATTAGCACCTTTGCTCTTAACATGCACTAACTTATTTCTGTTTCCAAACACTCCTATAATGGGGTGCCAGCAGCACTTGCATTGTGGGGATAGTAAAATTAAGTAAGACTCAGGGAAGAAACGTGATTTGCTCAAGGTTTAAGCTTCGTGAGCAGCAAGGTGACTGGCTTGGGGACTTCCCTGGTGGTTCAGTGGTTAAGAATCTGACTGCCATTGCAGGGGACACAGGTTTGATCCCTGGTCTGGGAACTGAGATCCCACGTCCCTTGGGGAAATCAAGCCTGAATGCTGCAGCTACTAAGCCCACGTGCCCCGGAACCTGGGCCGCAAGAGAAGCCACTGCAATGAGAAGCCCAGGCGCAGCAACAGAGTAACCCTGCTCACCACAACTAGAGAAACACGTGTGCAGCAAGGAAGACCCAGCGCAGCCCCAAAGAAATGAATAAAGGAATAAATAATTTTTAAAAAAAAAAAGATGACTGGCTTGTTCTATTTGGGTCCAGGCCAGACAGTGCCTCCCCAGGATGGCAACCTGGGATGATAGATATTGATGATAACAAACACTGAATGTGTACTTATGTGTCAGCCTCTGTTCCAAGTGCTTTATAAGTATTAACACAGGTAATCCTTATATAAACCCTATGAAGGGGGTATAACTTATCCCCATTGTACAGATCAGGAAACTGAGGCCCAGAGAGTTTAGGTAGTTGGTCCAGGATCACACAGCTAGTAAGTACTGCAATCTGGCTCCAGAGTCCTCCAACTTTTCTGCCTATCTCCTAGACAAAGGCCGTCTTCAGGCTTGAGGGCCTCTAACCTGCATGCGAAATTCGCATCTAGGTATGGGGGAAGGTACCTGGAGAAATACGGGCCTCCCTAACTCTGAACAGCACCAGATGATGTAGCCTGGATCAGGGGTCGGGAGACACCCTCGACTGGGACCAAACAGAGTCCCAGGAATGAGATGTTCATGTTTGACGCTTCCCCAGGGGCTGGGTTCACTAATGGAAACCCACAGGATGTGCCAATAAAAGATGAGATGGGGAAGGTGGGCACCTTGCTCTGCTCTGCACAGGGGTGATCTTACTGTCAGAAATGATTAGGGGTCAAGTTTGTCTGCGAGCCAGCCTGGGGGCCAAGGCAGGGAGGGGGCACAGTGGGAAGATGAGAATGGGTGGGGGAGGGGCGCTATTAAACCAGAAAGAGAAGCAGACTTAGAGAGGCCAGCAGAGGGAATGGGGAGGGAGTGAGATGGAGAGAGAAGGGGAAGAGAGACATATTGAAGCAATTGGAAAAAAAATAAAAGGAGAGAGAATCATTTTGAACAACCTCTTTTTAATCTCCCCTTCCCCCACATCCCTGGTTCCCATCCCTGTTTCCCTGCCTGGTCAAAGTTGTGATTAAGTTATCCTATACATAACAAATAGAGTGAGAGTGGCCTCTTGGAAAATTATTTAGGGAAATAATTGAATTAGTTTCATTGTGAGTACTGGCCAAATAAAATGATTCTGCCCCCTTTTTATTCCAAGGAGGGGCTGAAGCAGTGGAGGAAGGGTTGGGGAACCAGGTTACCGGCCTGCTGGTGGAATTAACTCCTCAGTCTTTCTCTCTCTTTGCCTGACGGGTGGTAAAGATTCATTTCATCTTCATGTCTGATGGTCCTGGCCGAGGAAGTACTCACGACAGTGAAAAATGGCATGTGGTTCCAGGAAGGATACCAGAGAAATAAAAGGCAGGTCTCCAGCCTCCATCTGCAAGTGGGAGCCCACATGCTGGTGCCTGGGATGACAGGAGGCCTGGGTCTCCCTGGGACAGCAGGAAAACCCACAGTCCCTGGCTCCACGGTTTTACGACAGGAGCCTCTTCTCCCCTACTGGACCCCAGAGAAAGAGAGGTCAAGCCCTAGGGATGCCCTGCCCCAAAGAGGCTGGGTAAGGGGACCAAAGCTTATTTATGACACTGCTTGAGTTTCATTTGAATCAGAGAGAAAGGTGAGCTTGACCCTCAAGAAGAGCAGTTTTTGATAATTCGCTTTCCTCAATGATACTAACTCCTCAATTCAGAGCTTCTAGTTAGAACTCCTAACTATGGAGGACCAGCCCCTGTGAAAGTCTATGCTGTTCATAACTGGTGATGGGATTTCTTTTTGTTTTCATGTTTTATAGCAACAGTGCTGACGGTAGCTTCATAATGCTTTGCTGTCTCCTCCTTGAGTGTAGCCTCTTCCTTCTTTCCCTCCTTCCCTCTCCTCTTCCTTCCTTCATCTTTCTTCCATCCCCCTCTCTTCCTTCCCTCCTTTCCTTCCTTCCCTCCTCTCTCATTTCCTCTCGCCTTTATTTCAATAAACATCTAATGAGCACCTATCTTGTGCCAAACCCTGTTCTAAGCTCTGAGAATCCAGCAGTGAACAAGACAAGATTCCTGTTCTCATAACTCACATTCTATAAAGAAATGATAGACAATAAACAGGAAAAGAAACAAACCCACAAACAATGCTACAGAAGACTCTTGAGAGCCCCTTGGATGCAAGGAGATCAAACTAGTCCATCCTAAAGGAAATCAACCCTGAATATTCATTGGAAGGACTAATGCTGAAGCTGAAGCTCCAATACTTTGGTCAACTGATGCAAAGAGCCAACTCACTGGAAAAGCCCCTGATGCTGGGAAAGTTTAAAGGCAGAAGGAGAAGGGGACAACAGAGGATGAGATGGTTGGATGGCATCATTGAATCAATGGACATGAGTTTGAGCAAACTGCGGGAGAAGGTGAAGGACAGGGAAACCAGGCGTGCTGCAGTCCATGGGGTCACAGAAAGTCAGACACGACTTAGCAACTGAACAACGACAATACAAACAATAATACTATAAATCATATTAAGCACTTTGAGAAAAAAAAAATAGACAAGGGTCCTGGGGTGGGGCAGGTTGGGATGGAATGGGCAGGGGGCACAATGTGTTTGGACAGTTGGGAAGGCGTCTCTAAGTGGGGTCTGAAGTAGACGGAGGAGATGTGGTCAGATCTCGCAAGAACTGATGCTACTCTGGGCCAGATGGGAGCTGTCTGGCTGCTGTGTGGGAAATGGATGTAGAGACAGTAGTCCAGGTAAGAGATGGACAGGCAGAAGCAATGGAGGTGAGGATCCTGGAGACAGAGCTGGCTGGGTTGCTTAGACAATGGAGAAAGAGTGGGATCACCCTGGGATGGTGACAGGGGGAGCACCGGGTGAACAAGATGCGGCTCCCTACCTGGCCAGGCAGCCAAGCAAGCCTTCAGCCCCTCGCTGCGGTGGGCGCCTCCACGCCGTGAGGGCAAGCTGAGACAAACAAGCACCTTGACCTTCCTCCTGAGCTCTTGGTGGCCAGCAGAGGAATAGAAGGCACTCCTGCTAGAACATTTACTCTTGCCACCCCTGCCGGGGGCCTCTCTGCAAAGTGTTATTACCCCCTTTTTGCACAGGGGAGGAAGAAAAAAAAAAAAAAAGATACGCCTCGATTTCCATTGATCCATCCTGAATCAATGCTTTTAAAAAATCTCACGCACATTTGGCTTAAGAGCCAAAGCATGCATTTTATGTTTTGACATGGTGTCATCGATCGGAGGCACGCGTGTGTGTGCCCCACCTGCCGGAGCCCCCCGCCCACCCCCCGGCGGCCGGCCTGGTCGCGGTGCGTCCTTAATGGCCTTGCCCCCGCCTGCACCTTCCATGCCTCCCCTGACCCTCAGCACGGGGCCCTTTCTCAGGTTTTTTGAAAGGATCGATAAGGTGCTGAGGCCTCCTGCTGCTGCCTGTCACTCACCCTCCGCCATACCATAAATTATGTATCTGCCTCACTCGCGCGCTCTCTGGCTCTCATTTCTCTTGCAGTCCTCGATGGCTCCGCGATGGTTGACTCTTTTCAGCCCTTTGAGGCAGGGGTGCAGTTAAACTTTAGTGAGGACACGGGTCGGGGCAGCAGGCTTAGGAAGAAGAGTCTGGAAGTGGGGGAGAGGCAGGCGGCAGCTGCTGGCCATGGGTTGAGGGTGGGGGTGTGGATGCTGGGGCTGGGGAGAGGGAGGGCAGAGCTACCTCCGGGGGTCCCAGGACCTTCTCAGTGGCGTGGCAGTGGATCATAACCAGCCTCCCAACCTAGGGAGAAGGGACATCTTTCTGGAGGAGAAGGGAGAGATCGCAGGTGGCGTAAAAGGTCATCTCCTGCTGGGTCTCATCACCTGACTTTTAAACCAACAGGAAATTTTGCTAAGACTGGGACAAGCCCAAGAGAGTGAAGATAGGGTACAGTATCTGTTAACCGGAGAGTGGGCTTGTGTCCCCCAGGAGCCTCCAGACCCCCCACTTAGAATGCTGAGCGATGTGTTGGAAGAGCAGCGGGCTGGAAGGTCCCTCTCTTACCTCGTGACTAGAGATGAGCCTGTTCCCTTCTCTTAGAGGTATATCCAGGAGATCAAAGGAGTTAATACATACAACAGCTACCAGTTATTGAGTATTTACTACATAGGGTCTCAGCTCTTCTTCCCAACAGCCTTGGCACAATCACAGTCCTTATTTACAGATGAGCTAACTTTGGCCACCTGATGTGAAGAACTGACTCATTTGAAAAGGCCCTGATGCTGGAAAGATTGAAGGCGGGAGGAGAAGGGGATGACAGAGGATGAGATGGTTGGATGGCATCCCCCACTCAATGGACATGAGTTTGAGTAAACTCCGGGAGTTAGTGATGGACAGGGAGGCCTGGCGTGCTGCAGTCCATGGGGTCACAAATCCTGAGCACAACCGAACTGAACTGAACTGAACTGAGGCCACAGAGCTTAGGTCAGTTAGTTACTCAAGATCACACAGCTAGAAGGAAGGGAGATTTAAACCCAGGCGTCGCCACATCAGAGGCTATGCTCCCACTCACTGCCCTGCCCGTCTTGTGGCTCCTGAGGTCCCTTCCTGCTTTCCTCCTCTTTGATTCTCTTAGAATCTGTGCCCATGGTCTTTGCTCCCCTGCCTCAGGTTAGGACAGGCTTGGGAAAGGGGGCTCTAATGGGGAAGGGGGTGGGAAGAAGGAGTTGAGCCTGTAGCCCAGCCACTCTCGCCAGGTCTCTCCTCCCTGAGGGTTCTCCTGGTGGCTCAGAGGGTAAAGAATCTGTCTGCAATGCAGGAGACCTGGGTTTGATCCCTGGGTCAGGAAGATCCTCCGGAGAAGGGAATGGCTACCCACTCTAGTATTCTTGCCTGGAGAATCTCATGGACAGAGGAGCCTGGCAGGTTACAGTCCATGGGGGTCACAAAGAGTTGGACATGACTGAGCAACTAACACACATACTCCTCTGAACCTCTTTCTTCCCCCCTCAGTCCACACGGCCACCATGTCTTCCTCTCTGCTGATATGACATCAGTGGCAAGTGGATTGATAGGTTTTCTCCACCTATATAGAGGTTTGCAATGAAACCTAGAAAAAGATTTGAGTCAGAAGACCAAGCAATAACCTCTGCCTTCCAGTGTGACCTAAAACAATTCCTTTCCTCCATTTTTACCCCAGTTTCCTCATCTATAAAATGGGTATAAGGTAACACATGTTTTATGTGCCTCCTAAAGGAGGTGGGAAGGAGGGAGAGAAATGTAGTTTTTCAAGATCTGAGTAGATCATGAATGGGGACATATTTTGAAGCTCTGAAACATCATACGCATGAAACAGATTTGGTCCAAAGAGTGTTTTATTCTGTCTCCAGGGAATAAAACCCTAACAGATGTTCTGGGTGACACTGGAAGAGAAACTAAGAAGATAGTCTAGCTCTGCAGCTATCGTGACCGCTGTCTACTGGTTTTGGGGTCTCACTGAGGCTTCCTCTTTGGACAACAAACAATGTTTTCTAGTTGAAAACAATCACAGTATCTGTATCCCCATTCCACTGATGAGAGTGGATCTTGTTAAGACCTAGACCTGGCACTTGGACTGAGCCCCCAAATTTCCAAGGCCCAGAGTTGGAATATCTGTTTGTAACTTTCACAGAGCAGGGGTCTCCAACTGTGAGCTGGGAACCAAACAGAGAGACCCATTCATTTGGTATTCAGAATATACCCTATGTTTATTCATCTATCTGTAAAGTACTTAGTCCAGTGCCTGGCACACAGTAGGTGCTTTATAAGTGCATGCCTTCATCATTTATTCACCCTTTCCCTCACTCACTAGGTCACTTAGTCAATCACTTTGCACAACCCCAGGGGGTGACATTACATATGTAGGCACCTTGCTCATTCTCTTTCTGAGACCAGACACCAGGACACGTACTTTGGGCTTCACAGGCTAATAAAAGAGAGTCCCTCCCACCACCAGCCCAAGGATCACACAGTCTGTAGCAGAGGAGATGAAGATGCCTATGGATGCATGCATGCTTAGTCTCTCAAGCATGTCCAACTCTCTGCAACACTTTGGACTGTAGTCCACCAGGCTCCTCTGTCCACGGGATTTCTCCAGGCAAGACTACTGGAGCGGGTTGCCATGCCCTCCTCCAGGGGATCTTCCCAACCCAGGGATCGAACCCAGGTCTCCTGCACTGCAGGCAGATTCTTTACCAGCTGAGCCATGGGGGAGGCCCTGAAGATGCCTATAAACATTAGTAATTCTTACAGCAGATAGAAAGCAAGAAACAGCACCCACAAGAAAAACAGAGAGTGGAAGAGAAGGGGAAGTAGGAGGAGAGGGGATGAGGGAGGATCTTAGTTGCCTTCAGGGCTCAGTCAGACAAGTTTACCTGGGAATCCACCGAAGTGGAGAAATCTTGAAATGCCTGCCCCGCCTGCAGGGGGCAGCAGTGACCCATCTACAAACAATTGTTTTTGTCCAGGAATGTGGGACCAGGATTGACAGGTCTTTAGACTCTTTTGAAAGAAGATGGAAAAGCACCATTTGGGGTACCGTTTTCTGATTTTTAAAAACATAGTGCAGGTCAAACAAAAAGGCCACTAGTTTTCAACTCAGGTTTGAGCTTTGCAAGAAGGAATCAATTCTTTCCCAGGGAAGGGCTCATGGTGGCATTTGAACCTGTCCTTGTAAAACTGACTTGCAAGATGGGAAGAAAAGATCGGCAGGATCCTTAGAGAGAATCTAGTTTGTCTATCTCACTTCATAGATTAGGAAATTAAGGCCTGGGAGACTGGCTCCTTCTAGTTGCCAGTTGAAAGGAGAGGGGACAATGGGAAAGAGTTTGGAAGAGTAGGTTGGAGAAAAATTGCAAAGCCCAGCTTTGCAAAATTGAATGCCCAGATGGGGAATTTGGTTTTGTATAAGCATGTATGCCTAAGGACTAACACTTCTGAACACTTACTATGTGCCAGGCCCCATGCAATATCTCATTTAACCTTCACAGTACAATTACTATCATTCCCATTTTACAGATGAGAACACTGAGACTTGTTAGTTTAAGAAACTTGCCAAGTTCACATAGCTGGTAAATGGCAGCACAGGTCCTCAGACCTAGGCCTTTCACACCCCAAAAGTTGTGTTCCTGACCACCAAGTCCTACTACGAGAGACAAATGGAGCGATGGATTTTTTTTCAAAAAGATGTTCCATTACCTAGACATATTTTTTAATTCTCTAACTCCTTTACTCCCAGGGCCCTGTTTTGTTTTATTGACTTGAAGATTAGGTTTCCACATTTCTTGAGAAGTCTCTCCCCGCCCCTTTTTAAACACAGCTGTCTTTGAGGGTGGGGAGGAGGAGTATTTTAAACAGGAGTTGTTTAACTAATTGCCAATTATCTCTGAATAGGGTATGGTTTCCAACAGCTGTAAGGGATTTTGGTCTCCATCCATTGCCTACTGTTGCTGGTACTTGGAGTGTGTTGAGATATTCTTGGCCTCTTGCTTCAAAGGGACAAAACCAGTGCCTCACCCCTCCTCCATTCATGCAAACAGTCTCAGCCCTGCTTTTTACTGACTGGCTGGCTTAGGAGAGTGCTGAATGTTTCTGGACTATGAGAAGATCTGTAAAGACTGTCTGTCAGTCTGTCTCTGAGTGCAAGTGGCCTGGTACCTGTGAGGGCAAAAGACTTCCCCAAGACTTGGTTCCTAGGCTGTCATTTCACAGTCCTTTTTAACATCTCCCTTGTGTGTGGAGGATTCATGTTGAAATAGGAGACCAGACTTTGTCTCCTCCATCCTAAATCTAGCAGAAAGCTCAAAAGAAATTAATATGAGACGTCAGAAGACCCCAGTGCAGATGGGTGATGTTAATTGTCCCTTCTGGCTCTGTCTGCTGGATTCTTGGGAACCGGCCGAGGGGCAAACCTTTGTAAACGTTAATCTCCTTATGCTTAAGATATCATACTGCCTTTGATGTTCCCAAACATGTTCACTCCTATCTTGGTTGAGGGTGTGTGGCCCAGACAAGCCAAATGCTTGTTTTGTCTTTCGTCTTCCTCCAGGAGGGCTCAATGGATATATGCGCACCTTCAGCTGAAATGTGAACAAGCCCCTCTTCAAAGCCAATGTGGTTTTGGGGGCAGGGGGAGGGAGGCAGGATGCAGTGACACTCAGAGCCCCTCGACCTCTGTACCCAGAAACCCAACTTAATCGGCACCGTTTTCTCACTTGAGGCCCATTGAATTCAAGTGGGTTGAATTCATGTGGATGGCCCTGTTACAAACCCCTCCAACACTATAGAAAGGGGAATAAAAGAAATATTTTTAAGAATCTATGTGTATAGTTAAGGTAATGCTGATTGCTATAATTTTTAAAGGCCAAAATTATATGATGGCTCAAATACAATGGAAGTTTATTTATCCCTAATGTCAAGTCCAAAATGGATACTCCTACTTGGAAGGGTCTTTTCTCCGAATTGTGATTCAGGAAGCCAGATGCAATGCCTTGTGGTCCTTTCATCTTCAACTTCTAAGTTTGCTGTGTTCATCTGCAGTGAGCTGTGGAAGGAGGGAGAAGAGGTGGGGGAAGGCACATATATTTCTTAACTGCTGGTGCCTGAAAATGAATCATATCACATCCTGTCATTGGTAAGAATGAGTCACATGACCTCACCTAGAAGGAATGCTGGGAAATGTAGTGCTGGCTGGTGGCTGCTTCCTACTAGCAACCTATATTACAGAAGTGAGTGTATGACTCTTTGGTGGACATTTAGTCCTCTGCTCCATACTTGAGCCTTAAGAAGATGGCTGGGACACAAGAGGAAGAAAAGCAGTTAGAAGGTATGGTTTGAGTTTCAAAAAGTCTGGCTGTGTCCTTTTGGGTAGGTCACGTTCCCTTTCTGAACCTTAGTTTCCTAATCTGGAAAATGGAGATGGTGTAAAATGGGAAGAGATGATAAGGGTGACCAAGTTATATTCTATGAAACATTCTACCTGTGCCTACCCACTAAGCTTGGATGTTGGAGTATTTTAGGGAAAATGTGATGCAGTTGATGATTTATATGGACTTCAAATTTCACTGAAAAAAGAAAAGGAAAGAACTAGCAATATGGGCTTTGCATTCCTGGATGGTGACAATCAGCCAGTACTGAATGTAGAAAAGGCAGCGCTAGGACGCTTGGTTGCCACCACTCTCATACGGCTTGCTTGCCCATCTGTATGGCCTTTCTGGCCAAGTCAGCAGGGAAGTTTGAGACTCTTGAGCTGTGCAAGTATCATACCTATTCATAAAGATGATCACACTCAAGCTTCAGGAATGTTTTATTTCTTTTCTGCTTTCCAAAGAACTTAGTCATCGCCAAACCTTCACCACAGCTGCAGAATCTCATACATCATCTTCATTGACTGATAAGCTCTAGAAATTGCATATTAACAATGAAGGCCAGCATATATAATTCTTTTAATTGTCAAATTTTTTTAATGTTGGCAGAGTATTGTTATGAACTTCAGGATCTTGTTCATCTTCCTAAGATAATGGGTGGGCATTCCTGGAGAAGGTTTTGTTTCAGAATGCAGAGCCCTGTGGATCCAATAATTTGCTTAAGAAGTTACCTCCTGATGAGGACAGTGCTGGGGAGGCCTGCTAACTGACAGTTGTAATTGATGGGCACTGCTGATGGTTCCAGGGACATGGCCTTGTGGGGCAGGCTGGTGATCTCCTGCCAAGGTCCACTTGAATATCACTGGGAAGGCAGGAGATGACCAATCATGGATGCCTTTTAATAGTCTGTTGACAGAAGATAAGTAAAGAAATAGAGTTATACAAGACTGCTGGGCAGAGCAGGGCAGCCGTGGGAAAGGAAGGGACAAGGAGGGGAAGAGGGAGAAAGAGGAGGAGGAGAATGTTTCTGAATATATTACTCAGGATAGGCTAAGTTATGCTGTTATAACAAATGACCCCAAATCTCAATGGCTTAAAACAACAAAGGTTTATTTCTTGCTCACGGTGCGTATCCATCGAGGATCAGCAGGGGTCTCCGCTCCATGTTGTCCTCAGTCTGGGACCCAGGATGATAGAGGCTCCACCATCTGGAACATCATTATGGGAAGGAAAAGAGAGCATGGTGAATTATGCAGGATGTTTAAAGACCCACCTGGAAACAATGTATTTCCTTGGCAAAGGAAGGCATATGCTCTGTCTCTCTCAGAACCAGTGGAGAAGGACAATTCTCCTACATGCCCAGGAGGAGAAAAACTGAAAAGTTTGTGAAACAGCCTTCATATATACCTCTCAGAGGATCCAAGATTCTAGATATGGAAAGGATCTGTACTTATTGGGACAATTTGGGTGGCAAATATAGAAGGTGAAATTCAGACTACTTAAATGAAAGGAAATTTATTGACTCTCAAAACTAAAATTCCATGGCAGATCTGTCTGTCTTCAGGCAAAACTTAATCCAAGGACTCAAAGTCTCTAACATCTGGTCTTTTACCGTCTCTTAGCTCTGTTCCTTTCCTTGTAGACTTTGTTTTCAGGTCTTTACAGACCCAAGTTAAAGTTCCATGAGAAAAAAAAAGAGCCTGTACCTCTCTTTAAGTTTAGTAAAAATCTGAGGTTTCAGTCTCAATCTTGACCACTTTGGGTCGTGTGTACATTCCTAAACCAGTCACTGAAGCCAGGGGGATGGAATGTTGGGCAGTCTTAAATCATATGTCTAGCACTAGAATCAAAATTGAATTAAATTCATCAAAAGCATTTAGACCCAGAGGTGAAGACAGATGGCTCCCAAGGGAAATTCAGAATGCTGGACTAGAATAAGTATCCAAAAATATACACAAATAAAATTATGCATATCCACTACAGGATGTAGAGATGCTCCGACCCAGTGGCTTTCCAAGTGTTGTTTCATGGGTTTTAAGACTACACTGGAGTTTCCACACTCTCCAAGCTCCCTTTCAATTAGAGTAATTGTGCTCTGTTTATTAAATATTAGCATTCCATGTAAGATTTCTTTGGAACTAAAAAAGTGGGATTCTCTACTTAAAAAAGCAAACAAACAAAACAAGAGGGCTAAACAACACTGGTCTTTGATCCCACCTCCTCATTTTAAAAAAATTGAGACTGAGATTCAGAAAGATCAGTAGATTTCTCTTCATGTCTCATTGGCCAGAATGGGTCACCTGACCTCCTCGTTGCAAGGAAGTCTGGGAAAGTGAGCATCTGGCAAGGGGAATAGAATGATCACAACTGGCCGAGATATAAATGGTCCATCCCTTAGGGCTGGTCACGTTGCCACTCCACACTGAGGTGGGGTTCCTTTAGGAAAAGAGAAGGAAGGAAATGATTCTCCAGGAGCTGTCAGCTGTGTTGGTGTGAATCTGATTTCACAGAAAATTCCTTAAGGCTAGGACTGGGTCTTGTGTCTCTGTTTATTCCCCACTGGTTTTTGAAATTTGCCTGCAATGATCTCTTTTAATCCTCAAAACAATCCTATGACTTTTAAGCTGTCTATCTAGAATGGACCCTTATAACTGTGATGGTGCCCCATTTTAGAGAAAGAGAAACCAAACTTCAGAGATGAATTAAGTACCCAAGTTCACACAAGTAGGTAGTTTTGCTTGCCCCTTGCTTTGCTCCTTTATCACTGAGGGAGAAGGGAACTTTAAGCACAAATATTTCACCATCTAGGGGTTAACTGTAGAAAGGTCAGGGACAGACAGTGAGAACTGGGGCATGACAGAGGGAACAGCATGTGCAAAATCCCAGAGGCAAAATAGTACACAGAAATGACAAATGGTTTTGTAGGTTTAGAGCCTAATAATTAAAGGACTATCATACTTAGGAGTTTAAGCCTTTATGAGGGCAGTAGAGAACTGATAGATATTTTAGGCAGAAGAATGATATCATCACATATCCAATTTATCTTCATGGGGAAAATCAGTTTCAGGGAATAGGACTAGATCTAAGAGACCACTAAGGAGATGAGAGATGACAGTGGCCTGGATTCCAGCGTTGGTGATGGGAAAGAAGTGGAGACTCAAGAGAAAAATCAAGGACGTTGAATCCACCAAATCTGAATCCAGATTTGGTAACTGGAGATGACAATATGGAGAAGACAGGAAAAGCTGAGACTGAGTCTCAGGTTTCTAGATGGTGGTGCCATTGGCTAAGGTGGGGCTGGCGGGAGGTGAGGGTGGAGGGCAGGAACTGAGGCATCCTGGCTCCTGAGGCTGCATTGCTCATTATGATGTACTCTGGATGCCCTGTCCTTATCCCCCTATAGGGCTCAAGACTGGGCCACGGGTATTAAGGGAACCCTGATCCAAGTGAGGAAACCTCCTTCACTGGGTGTGGGTATAAGTCCTCACCCATCCAGTTCCTCACCCTGCGAAGAATACCAGGCATAGGTGAGGGCCACTCACCAGGCAGTGAGCCCCTTCCTCATCCTGCCTGGAGCCCCCATCTTTGCCTCCCAAGGTAAGACACCTGGGCCCTCAGATTTCCTGGTAGAATCTGGCATGTACCTGGTTCCTTTCTCCATCTGTATCCTCAGAGAATTACCTGGATGCTCTCATCCCTATAAGCCTGAAGCTCAGGTGCTGTACCTGGCACAGTACTGAGGGAAAAAGAACAAAAATCAATGATTTCAATATGATAAATTCATCCTAAAACTTGCATGGAAGCATAAATGCTCCCAAATAGCTAAGTCGAATAGTTTTGAACAAGAAAAGCAAGAAGGAAGGACTTCCCTGATGCCTCTTCCCCAACAGCACCTCCCCTGGAGAGGGAGCAGTGTGGGGATGGAGCCACTGAGAAAGTCCTGGAAGCCTCTAGAAGAACTGAACACAATCTCTGAAGGGCAAATGCATTTGGACAGGTGACTGGGAGGTTGCTCAGATGCCAAGGAACCAGGCTGGGGGAAAGTGGCTTGGAAAGTGACTGTGTAGCCAGTGTGACCAGAGCATAAGACACCCAGGAAAGGGTCTTGTCACATGGGCGCATGGGGTCAGACGGATGAAGAGCTTCAAAGACAGAGAGAGGAATTGTGACTCCTATCGGTGGAAATGTAGCTTAGATTTTGTCACTCTCCCATTCTACAACCTTCTGTAGCTCCCTTGGCTACTGTCTCCTGGCTAATAAGACAAGAGCATGTGAGTGGAAAGATGGGAGAGTGCCTGGAGACAGAGAGACCTATTAGGAAGCTGATGTCACAGTCCCAGACAGAGAGGATAAGGGCCTGAAGGGGACAGGAGGAAGGAAGAGCATAGTCTTCAGGGAGGGGTTTCCTGAGATGCATGCCAACCCCTTCCCCACCATCACCCTGGTCCTCATCACACAGGATTAGCACTTCTCTGCATTATCAGATAGCATTTCAAGCTCAGCAGATAGCAGGTAATTTATTCTACTCACAGTAGAATTGAGCTATAAAGTAGCCAGAAAAATAACTACGGCCTAAAACTGTAAAGAACACACAGCAACTCCATCCTGGATCCATCTAGGCACAAAAGACAAGAGTCAGATATTCCTAGGTCCATATCTCACTTTGACACTGACTCAGGCAAGTAAACCTCAGTGCCCCAGTTTCTTCACCTATAAAATGGGCCTAATAATAATACATACTCCCTAGGTTTGATGAGGCTTTACTGAGCTCATGTATGTAAAACCTTCAGTAGAATAACTAGTATACACTAAGAGCTCAATGAGGTAGCTATTATTATCAATAGCAAAATAATTGTTTAGGTATTATGTTAACTGCTGTTCTATGCAATCGATTAGCAGCTTTTAGCAGAGGAGTAGGTGTTAGAATTCTCAAACATCATTTATCTTATCATCAAGGTGGAGACATGATTAAGAAATGTCAGAAGATGAAACAAATTCCATTCCATTCAATTCAGGAAGCTGTGACTTGTCATTCCTAATTATAAAGTAATAGAGAGATAGATGAACAGATAGTAAATCATGAAAGCTAAATACATTTCCCTATTTGAAGTACTGACTATTTTTTAAAATAAAGAAAAGCCTATTCTATCTCCCTCCAAAACTCCCTGCTTTTGTGACAGAAGTCCATGGTGTCACCTCTAGGAGTTTTCAGTATTCAGCAATTTTGGAAATGAGTGATTGATGTAATTAAAGTTATTGGTAAAGAGAGACTCAGTTACCATGGAACAGATGAGTCAGCAGAAAGTTTAAGTAATGAAATAATGTTCCGAGGAGTGATTCTTAAAATAAGCTTTTTTTTTTTTTTTAACTCTAGCCATTTTAACCATTGTCGGTCAGCAAAAAGATGTGAAGTAGTTAAGAACTGGAGAAAACATGCTACACAATTTTAGAAGTTCTCAGATGAAGTCATTTTCAATCATGGGAAACCGTATGTAGTAAGTAATAATGGTAAGTGCTCACATTTCTTGAGAGTGCACCATGGGCTTCAGTGGGCTTTGTGTCCATTATCTCATTTAATCCTCATTCTTGAACATTTAGGCTTCCCTGGTAGCTCAGCTGGTAAAGAATCCACCTGCAATGCAGGAGACCCCAGTTCAATTCCTGGATTGGGAAGATCCACTGGAGAAGGGATAGGCTACCCATTCTAGAAAAGGCAGAGGAACCAGAGATCAAATTGCCAACATCTGATAGATCATCAAAAAAGCAAGAGAGTTCCAGAAAAACATCTATTTTTCTTTATTGACTACACCAAAGCCTTCGACTGTGTGGATCACAAAAAAGTGTGGAAAATTCTGAAAGAGATGGGAATACCAGACCACCTGACATGCCTCCTGAGAAACCTGTATGCAGGTCAGGAAGCAACAGTTAGAACTGGACATGGAACAACAGACTGGTTCCAAATAGGAAAAGGAGTACGTCAAGGCTGTATATTGTCACCCTTCTTATTTAACTTATATGCAGAGTACATCATGAGAAACGCTGGGCTGGAAGAAGCACAAGCTGGAATCAAGATTGCTGGGAGAAATATCAATAACCTCAGATATGCAGATGATACCACCCTTATGGCAGAAAGTGAAGATGAACTAAAAAGCCTCTTGATGAAAGTTAAAGAGGAGAGTGAAAAAGTTGGCTTTAAGCTCAACATTCAGAAAACTAAGATCATGGCATCTGGTCCCATCACTTCATGGGAAATAAATGGGGAGACAGTGGAAACAGTGTCAGACTTTAATTTTGGGGGCTCCAAAAAATGCAGATGGTGATTGCAGCCATGATATTAAAAGACACTCCTTGGAAGGAAAGTTATGACCAACCTAGATAGCATATTAAAAAGCAGAGACATTACTTTGCCAACAAAAGTCCGTCTGGTCAAGGCTATGGTTTTTCCAGTGGTCATATATGGATGTGAGAGTTGGACTGTGAGGAAAGCTGAGCACTGAAAAATTGATGCTTTTGAACTGTGGTGTTAGAGAAGACTCTTGAGAGTTCCCTGCACTGCAAGAAGATCCAACCAGTCCATTCTAAAGGAGATCAGTCCTGGGTGTTCATTGGAAGGACTGATGCTGAAGCTGAAATTCCAATACTTTGGCCACCTCATATGAAGAGTTGACTCATTGGAAAAGACCCTGATGCTGGGAGGGATTGGGGGCAGGAGGAGAAGGGGACAACAGAGGATGAGATGGTTGGATGGCATCACGGACTCAATGGACATGAGTCTGAGTAAACTCCGGGAGTTAGTGATGGACAGGGAGGCCTGGCGTGCTGCGGTTCATGGGGTCGCAGAGAGTCGGACACGACTGAGCGACTGAGCTGAACTGGACCCACTCCAGTATTCTTGGGCTTCCCTGGTGGCTCAGCTGGTGAAGAATCCACCTGCAATGTGGGAGACCTGGGTTTGATCCCTGGGTTGGGAAGATCCCCTGGAGAAGGGAACAGCTACCTACTCCAGTATTCTGTCCTGGAGCATTTCATGGACTGTGTAGTCCATGGGGTCGTAGAGTTGGACACAACTGAGCGACTTTCACTTTCACTCTAACATTTAAACAAGCAATGAGGTAGGTACTGTATTATTCTTGTTGTATAGATGCAGATGCTGAATTTGAGAGAGGCTAAGAAACTTTCCCAGGGTTGCACAGCTGACAGAGGGCACAGATGGGAATGGAATCTAAGAAGGCTGGCACCCAACAGAGTCTACCTTCTCAGTCACCACAGATCCTGGGCCTCTCTCTTTAGATTTTTTGATTGTCTAATCTGGTTCTTCAATACACCCCAGATAAGAAAGTACAGTCAAGATTTGAATTTCCATCTGTCTGGCCCCACAGCAGTTTTTAAATTCATATTTCTATGGGAAAATCCAAGAACCCTGGCTTGGGGTGCATTTCTTTATTTTCACTTCCATCGACATGTATTGAATGCCCAGGATGCTCCAGGCTTTGGTCTCTATGTTGGTTCTACAAAGTTGGCTGGGGCAGGAGGACCTTCAGGAGGGTATGTGATGGTCAATGTGATAGATGATGAGGCTCAACTAGTGCTGTGGGTGGGAGAGACCATTGAATAAGACTCCTCAGAAGGAGCTATAGGACTTGAGGAGTGCATGTATGTGAAGCATGGGGCAAAGCAAACTGCTGGCACATTTCTGAAGTCTTTCCACTGGATCATTGGATGAAGGAAGACAAGAGAAACCAAGATCTGGGGTGAGGTTAGGAATGGGAAGGAGGTGACTTTAGTTTGGGTCACTTTTTTCATCTGTCATTTTATATGGCTTTATTCTTATATATAAAAATATTTATAATTATTTTTATTAAAGTGTAGTTGATGTACCATATTATATATTATAGGTATACAATATAGTATTCACAGATGTTAAAGTTTCTTTTCCATTTACAATTATTATAAAAATATTGGGTATATTTCTCATGTTGTACAATGTATCTGTGTAGCTTATTTTATACCTACTAGTTTGTATCTGTTACTCCCGCACCCCTATATTGCTCTTCTCCTCTCTCTCTCCCTACTGGTAACCACTAGCTTGTTCTCTGTGTCTGTGAGTTTGCTTCTTTTTTGTTGTATTCACTAGTTTGTTGTATTTTTTAGATTCCACATGCAGGAGACCAGGGTTCGATCTCTGGATCACGAAGATCCCTGGAGAAAGGAATGGCAACCCAGTCTGGTATTCTTGCCTGGAGAATCCCATGGACAAAGGATCCTGGTGGGCTACATTCCATAGGGTGGCAAAGCGTCAGACGTGACTGAGCAACTCACACACACACACACATAAGTGATATCAGACAGTATTTGTCTTTTTTTGTGTCACTGATTTCACTTTCTGGCATAATACCCTCAAAGTCCATCCATGGCACATGGCAAATTTTCATTCTTCTTTTTAATGGCTGAATAGTACTCTACTATATATATAGAAATTAAGGAAACATAGACATTGAGGAAACAATCCCATTTACCATGGCATTGAAAAGAATAAAATAACCTGGTTTGGGACATTTTGAGTTTGAGTTACTTGAAGTCCTTCCAGCAGGAAATATAATTCAGGTAGTGAGATGAGTGCCCTGGAGCAGGGGCCGGGGGTGGCACTGGAGGCAGGCCAGGTGCGCTGCAGCCCCACTGAGAGGTTGGGGAGGGCCTACC
The DNA here is from genome assembly GCF_023699985.2 of Odocoileus virginianus. Taxonomy (NCBI): domain Eukaryota; kingdom Metazoa; phylum Chordata; class Mammalia; order Artiodactyla; family Cervidae; genus Odocoileus; species Odocoileus virginianus. The sequence continues at coordinate 37,082,509 of NC_069693.1, forward strand.
CAATAAGCAAGCTAGGCTGAAGGTCCTCACCCAGAGAGAAAAGAAAAGAGGGGGGAAAGGGACAAGGTGTATGTTTGGGGAGGGGGCTTAACTTGGAGTGACATTACAGCTGCGAACCCAACAGCCCTTTACTTGATAGCACTAACCAAAGTTTCCATGTGCCTCTTTGGTCGGCTTTAGGAAGAAGAGGAGAGAGATGGGGACCTCCCTTTTGTAAGCATCTGGCAAAGGGCGCACTGATGGGGCAGGGACCTCTCAAAGGGCAATGTATCCATGTCCTCAAGCTCACCCACCCCTTCCCCAAACTTTGCTCAGAGCTGGACTCTAACCCTCTCTTCTTGCCCTGCAGAAGGAACAGAGAAGGACTAGAGTCTTTTATGGTGTCAAAGAGCATATTGGTTTGTAGATCTTAGCCTCTTATCCCTAAAGTGTGCATGCTCAGTCATTAAGTTGCCCGACACTTTGTGAGCCCAAGGACTGCAGCCCTCTGGGCTTGCCTGTCCATGGGATTTTCCATGCAAGAATGCTGGAGTGGGTTGCCATGTCCTTCTCCAGGGAATCTTCCCGACTCTTCTTTAACACTTGTCTCCTGTGTCTCCTGCATTGGCAGGCAGAGTCCTTGCCACTTTACCACCTGGGAAGTTCTTAACCCCCCCAAAATGAAGTACAATAAAAGAGACTCAGGCCCTGCAGAACCAGTGAAATGGAAGGAACAAAAGCTTAGCAGGTTTCTAACGATACTCCCATCTTGGTCCTGCTCCTGCAGAAGCACGCCTGGAGATAAGAGTTACAGTACATGCGCAGTCACTTCAGTCGTGTCCAACTCTTTGTGATCTCTTATGGGCCGTGGCCCGCCAGGCTCCTCTGTCCACGGGGATTCTCCAGGCGAGAATACGAGAGCTGGTTGCTGTGCCCGCCTCCAGGGATATTCCTGACCCAGGGATCGAACCTGCATCTCTTACAGTGCAAGTGAATTCTTTACCTCCTGAGCTACCTGGAAAGCCGTAAGGGTTATAGTGCAGGGGATTAATTAGGAAAGAGCATAGGGGAATAGGGTGGGGACAGGAAGCAGGCATCTCTGACTGCTCTGTCACCAACCAGCTGCATGATCTTGAGCAAATGGTTTTACCTCTCAGGGCCTGAGTTTCCATTTCTATAAAATGAGCAGTTACTATTTTTCAAAGTGTAGTAAGCACATCTCCAGCAGGGGGAGAAGGGGAGGAGGAGACACATAACCATGGGCAAAGCGGAAGGACTGGGGTTGGGGGAAACCTCTAGAACAACCAGAGACCCTGAGAGATGCCAGTTGCCTTCGAAGCCCAGGCAGCCAAGAACTTCACTAAGTTAATTGGTTTTGCAATCACTGTCTTCCATTGATGACAAGTGATACTAGCTTTTCAGTGACTGTGATGGTATAAACATTCCTTTCAATGTAAGGAAATGGTGACAAAATTCGAAGGAAATTATTCTGTAAATAGTAATTTCAAGAGTCAGAGGTGATGACAAGTATTGGGAGGGTGGGGCTCAAATGAGTAAGTTTCAGGGAACACTGAGGAAGTTTAGGGTTTGTTCCTTGCAATTTTGAGTCCTATGGAGTCTTCTCAGACATTTTCTACAACTTGTCAGGCATTTACCTGGTTCAAAGAAAAAATTTAAAAGAAGGTAGGAAAGAAAAAACAAATCTGGAGAGAAAAAATAATCTCCACCAACCAAAATAAACCAGGCCAATGATTTCTACCACATTCTTCATGAGAGTAAAGAGGTGATGTTTATTCCAAATGAGGCCTTTTCTCCAAGTCACCACTCATCCACTCTTTTATGTGATCCAAGAGAGTCAGTCCTCAACTAGCCATGAAGATCTTTGCACATATGAGTGTTTAGAAGAGCCACCTATTACCACAGGGTTTAGATTTAGATGCTGGATACAAATAGAAGGCAAACAAAACCAACCAATCAACCAACCAACAACAAAAAAACTTGTGGTCTAGATCTAAAAAAAAGTCTCAGAAATGACAACTGTGTGGTAAGTCTGATGTCAAACTGTGTTAGCTGGGAAGGTGTCTGGTATGCGCTGGAACTGTGAGGGTATTTGGAATCTAGGGCTAACAGATGTCTCACTCTGCTCGAAAGATGTTAAGATGATGTTTCTAAGGGCCTGTGGGTTCCCTTGGGGACAAAGCCACTGATAGTTTTTACAGGAAAAAAAAAAAAAATCCCCAAGGTGACGACCATATATACAACACAAGGACTCAAGAAAAGGATTGAGGGGTTGGAGGAAGCAAAAAACAGTCAAACTGAGACATCAAAAAAAAAAAAAAGAAGAAGAAGAAGATGGAGAAGGAAATGGCAACCCACTCCAGTATTCTTGCCTGGAAAATCCCATGGACAGAGGAGCCTGACGGACTATAGTCCATGGGGTCCCAAAAAAGTTGGACACAACTTAACAACTAAACAACAACAAGAACAAAAATTTTTTTTAAGTTTTAAAAAAGAAGAAAAAATACAAAATAAATGCATGAAAGACTCATGATGGAAGTCCTTGTCCCCAACTCAAATCTGTTTGCTAGAAGTTGCTCTGTAAAACGATGGGTGAAGGCACATTCATTTTTTGCTTGCATTATGTGAGATCATTGTGGGCGGGCAGGCAGTCACTTCCAACAGGAAAAATGAGCAAATCTTTTCAGATGGCAATTATTTGGGGAAGTAAACACTCCTTGGCAGGAGCAGCAGTCCTAGTCCTTCCTTGCTGGTGAGTGTCTGGGGGAGATGACATACTCCTAGCTTTTCCCTCATCTGTACTTCACACACGGAGTCCTGAGGAGGCAGCCCGTCCTCCAGCAGCGTTGGAGGAGGGCTAAGATGTTTCCCAGCCCAGCCTAAAAATATCTCCCTTGACAGCCTGTCACAGTGTCTGAGATTCCACCATTATAAATTCATTCCTCTCTGTTAAGGCATTTTGTTTCCAGGAGTTCTCGGTTAAAATACAGATATCGGCGAGATCTTAGCTTGGCTGAGACAGAGGGAGAGCAGAACACAGCCTAGGTGTTAGGAGACTCAGGTTTCCATTCGGTTCTGCCTATAGACTCAGTGCAGATAAGGCAATGGCACCCCACTCCAGCACTCTTGCCTGGAAAATCCCATGGATGGAGGAGCCTGGTAGGCTGCAGTCCTTGGGGTCGCTAAGAGTCAGACACGACTGAGCAACTTCACTTTCACTTTTCACTTGCATGCATCGGAGAAGGAAATGGCAACCCACTCCAGTGTTCTTGCCTGGAGAATCCCAGGGACGGGGGAGCCTGGTGGGCTGCCATCTATGCAGTGGCACAGAGTCAGAGACGACTGAAGCGACTTAGCAGCAGCATAGACTCAGCGGGGCTTCCCAGGTGGCGCTAGTGGTAAAGAACCTGCTGCCAATCCAAGAGATGTAAGAGACAAGGGTTTGATCCCTGGGGTTGGGAAGATCCCCTGGAGGAGGGCAAGGCAACCCACTCCCGTATTCTTGCCTGGAGAGTCCCATGGACAGAAGGGCCTGGAGGCCTCACCATAGGATCACAAAGAGTTGGACACGACTGAAGCGTGCACACATGCACACATAATAAACTCACTATGTGAGTTTGGGCAAGTCATTTTCACTTCCTAAACCTCAGTTTTTCCACTGATTTAAAAAAGAAAAAAGAAAAGGAAAAAGGGGGAAAAGACAGGAATAAAAAGGGAACTGAACTAGAGAGTTCTGAGCTCTCTGGTTTCAGGAGGTATGATTTGTTCACTTCAGGGTTTGGCCCGGACACCAACTCCTTTGCCACTGGATTGCCAGCATGTTGAGAGCAACTCCTTTGGGCCAAAGGACTTGGGTATCAGGTCAAGGGAGTGTCTTACTTCCCCCTTCTCTGAAAAAAAAAAAAAAAAAAAAAAAATCCCTGTTCCTCCCTTACTGTTGGCCAACTCAGCAAATGGCAACCCCATGCCTCTGGGTTTTCAGGTTCAAATTCTTGAAGGCATCCAGAATTCTATTTCTCTTGTTCCCAAGAGTGTTTATGGATCCAACCCACCAGCAAAACTTGTTGACTCTGCCTTCAAAATATCGCCCAGACCTGACTGCTTCTCCCTACTTCCCTGGCTACCATGCTGGCCCAAGACTGAATTCCATCACCTCCCCCCAATCTCCATCAGCCTCTTAACTGGTCCCTGTGTCTACTCTTCCCCTTCCAGAGTCTCAGCGCCTCATACCTGGGGATGCCTTTAAAATATAATTTAGATCCTGTCTCTCCCCTGAAAACCTTCCCTCCCTCACTTCCTCCCTCTCTCTCTCATCACAAAATCCAAAAATCTCACATGGACCTATGAGGCCCCATATAATGTGAACCTGGTTTTGCCTTGGTCTAATTCCCTCCCTCAAAAGTCTTCTTGCTGTTGCTCAAACTTGCTCCTACCTCAGGATCTCTGCACCTGCTATGCCTTCTGCCTGGAATTCTCTCCCTCCAATTATCTGCCTGTCCTTTTCAGGTGGTTCAGTGGTAAAGAATCCACCTGCCAACGCAAGAGATTTAGGAGACTCGAGTTCAATCCCTGGATCGGAAAGATCCCCTGGAGGAGGAAATGGCAACCCATTCCAGTATTCTTGCTTGGGAAATCCGATAGATAGAGGAGCCTGGCAGGCTACAGTCCATGGGGTCACAAAGAATCAGACACAACTGAATGAAAATACCTGCACACGCACCTATTCCCCCAACTTATCTGCTCAAATGCCCCCTCCCAGGTAATGCTTCCCAGACTGCCTTGCCTTAATTTTTTTCCCTAATGTTCATCACCTGGAGATGGTGATGAACCATTATCACACTTATTTGTTTACTTTCTGTCCTTCCCTCTAAAATGTAAGCTTCAGGAGGGCAGGGTCTTTGCTTTGTTGCTTGCTGCATCATCAGCACCTAGAACAATGTATCTGGCACATTATAGATGCTCAATTAATGTATGTTGGAGAGAGAGAGAAGGTAATGGTTTAAGTGGAGCTGCACTAACATAGAGGCCAGCCTAAGCTTTCCACTGGATTGGTCAATGCCAAGGGCTTCCCCATGCTCTGCTTCAGCAGGGTGGCAAGTCGGGGGAGACAAAGGTAGAGCTTGTTGGGAGATGTGGGTGGGGTGCTGTGGGGGGTACAGGTAGGCAGGGGAGGCAAAGACTCCAAGCTGAGTTTATAAGTTTACGGGCTGCAGGTTTTTGATTCGGACTAGGGGAAGTAGCTAAAAGGCCCTGGGACACACTCCAAAAGACAGGAGCCTGTAGAGAAAGGGTGGGTTATGTGTGAATGAGAATAGCTGTGAGCTGTCCTGTGGGCTAACCGGAAATTCAATTCTGCCCCTGTAGGGGATCCCAAGCCAGGTCTAGTCAGCTCCCAAGGGTCAGAGCTGCCTTCCCAGGCTCCCCACTGCCCCCTCTCAGTCAAGTTCCAGAGAGTAATGTACAGATGCCGGGGAGGTGGGGAAGGGAAGAGTTCTACAGGACGTCAGCCATGCTGGCAGGATTCTCCCCAAGTCAGAACCCAAAGCCTCAAGTCTCCCTCCCTTCCCCCCACCCCCCCCCCTCCAGCCTCAGGCCTTGGCTAGCATCTTCAGTGAAGTGAGGTCTTAAAAGAGTATGACCATAATAAGTATATTAAAGGATGACCATGTGCCACCCATTAGAATTCTCACAAAAAGGTGGTAGGTGGTACAGGCCATTGTACAGAAGGGGTCATTGAGGATCAGAGAGGTTATGTGATCTGCCCAGGGACACACAGCTTATTAAATTGCAGAGGTAGGTTTGAGTCACCAAGGCCAAAGGGCCCAAGCAGTAAGCTCTAATGTCTCTGGACAACAGCCTATATCTCCATCTCCATGTTGCCTGGGGTGCCCTGGTCACACTCAATTCCTGGCTTCTAGAACACTGGAGGGGTGCTGTCCACCTCTGAGCCTACTGCCACAGGAGTCCCTCCTGCTCCCCCCAACCCCACGCTAGAGCCAGCAGCCTGCTGGGATGGTGGAATGGCTGGAGCCCACGCCCCAAATATAAGGCTGGCCAGCAAAAGGTGGCTTTGGAAAGGAAAGCGCCCAGGGCCAGGGCTGGGTGCAAATGGCAATCCTTGAAGATGCTGAATCCTCCGAGGTAGAACCCCAGCTGTGTTGAGCGCCTCCGACAGGCCGCTGGTGCGCACCGGAGCCCTCCAGCCCTTGTTTGATGAGCAGCGGCCAATAAATTCATTAATCATCATTTTATGCCTCATCAAACCCCCTCCAAGACCCTCCATGGGAGTTACACAAATTAGCCCCTGAAAAGACAGTAATTTCAGTTTAGCGAGGTAAGTGCTTTCTGATGGGCTCCGTGCATAGAGCTCTCCTGACAAGCCAATCCATCAGCGCACTGGGAATGGGGAGCGGCCGGCCTGCTAGGACCAGCCGACCCTCACCAGGCCCAGCCCTGCCCAGCCTAGCTTGCGGCGGCTACTTGGCGAGTGTCTCGTCCTAGGGCGCCCCCTTTCCCCAGCTCTTTTGCACCCATCCTCCGCCGTCTGTCTCAGCCGCCCTCTTGCCCTCACCCACCCCTACCTGCTCCTCAACCCTTCTAAACAGAAAAGAAACTGTTGGAAACACCGAGGATCAAAATCGGGTAACGAACTTCTCCGAAGGTTAAGGAGACAGACGCACTGATGCTCAAGTTCTGAACTCCCGCCCAGGGGAGGAGAAACCAGGTAGCCCTTGGATGTCGGGGTTCTGCGACCCCTTGAAGCCATGGAAGGGTTGTGTGTATTGCGGGCATATTTTATTGGGGAGAGGGAGTGTCCATGCCAGTCCTGCAAGAAATCCCTGGATCCAAAAGAGAGCCGTCTGGGAACAGAGAGCCGCCTCAAGGGCGGCTCCACGGGACCCTGGTGTCTGGAGGCGGGGGACACGCCTGGCCTTTTTCGTGGCCCTAGCCACGTGGGGTGAAAGACGACGCCTGGGGAGGGGAGCAGGAAAGGATTTTCCATAGAATGGGCCTGGCCAGTAGGACTCCAGTATGGGGCGTTGGGTATGAAAGAAGAGGGGAACAAACCACAGAACGTTGTGGCGAATGGTTGGGTATTTGCAAGCGCGAAGCCGAAGCCGCGCCTTCTCACTTTCCGGTCCTGGAGCACCGAAGGGACCAAGGGGATCCTACCCGGCGGGCAGGGGAGATGGACGAGAAGCCGCGGTCCAAGCCGAGCCGACTGACCAGCGCGCACGGCCGCGGAGAGCTCGAGCGCCCGGCGACGCGCCCCTCCTTCATTAGCTTCCCCTCCACGCGGCGCTGCCTCGGAAAATAAGTTAGCAAACGGGGAGCCGTTTATCTCTTTTATCTTGGGGCCTGATCCAATTAAATAAGTGCACATTTACATTTGCATCCATCAGGCGGGAGCGCTGAGAGCCCGGGGTTTGCTCGGAGCAAATAAAAGCAGATTTCACTGGGAAAAGTGGCGTCTGGGAGCGCCCGGCTCCTCCGAGCGCCGGAAACGAGCGCGGCCTGGAGGGCGGTCTTGGGGACCTAGGGTTGGGGCTTGAGGCCGACTGGAGGCCAGAGATCCCCAACGGCCCGGAGGGGCCCCGGTCAGGGCGGGGTGTGCAGCCGGAGCTGCTGCCTGGCCCCCGAGGCGATCGTGTTAGGCCACAAACTGGGCCCCACCTGGTGCCTGGGACCCAAGTCGCATTTAGAGCGAAAACGAAAAGGAGATCCGCTCCGGCCTGGTCCAAAAGGGAGACCCACCGGGTGGGTCTATGGACAGTCCGGCAGCTTTGGCCAGTTTAGGGGGAAGAGCAGGGGGCAAGATCCGGGTCCGGCCGATTTCCCTCCTATTCGGCGACCGAGAGGCAACGGAATGCGAAGAGCCAAACAGAGGGCGCGCCTCCCGCTGCCCTCCAACGTCTTGGCCCGACGGGAGACCAGGGGACACCTTCAGAAGGGGTGGAGGGCATGTCCAGGTGAGCACCTCCAGCTTTGCCACGCCAACCTTGTTAAAGATGCGCTAGAGATCGGGTTTGAAGAATTCGAGGGTAGTTTTATTTTTCCCTTGCCTAAAGATGTCTAACCCACAGGCCAAATGCTAGAAATGATATTGGGGGGGGGGGGGGGCGGCTGCGTGGTAGACCCCGCGACGTGCCAAACCGCAAATAAAAAACTGTGCGGGGGCCCAGAGGCCGGGCGTGGGAAGGCCCGCAGAAACGGAATGCGTGCCCCTAAAGCCGAGCGGGGGCATCTGAAATGCCCGGGCTGCGCGGGGCGGCGGCCCCCACCGGAAGGCTGCTCCGGCCGCCCGCAGGTTGCTCAACTGCCTGCCGCTGGTTAGTAAAAGACTGTGCTCCAGCCGTGGCAGGCATCTGCAGGGTTAATCCTCTTTTGGTCGCAGGCCCTGCTTCCCGAATCCCCAGTGTTAACTGGGCTCTGGGTCCCAGGCCTGAGCCAGTGGGATGGCGGGGCAATTTACATTTGACCCTCTTGGGGTCCAGAGCTAAGGACCCCGCGGCGGGGGGGGTGGTGAGGGGGCATGGCCGGGTGTCGCCTAACTCCTCCTCTCTGCGAGCCGCAGGGCGCCCGGGGACCAGTAGGCGGCGCCCTTCCTGAACTGCATCCGCCTGCGTCTCCCTCTTGGGAGCGCAAGCACATTCCTTTCACTTTGGGCGCTTTGCAAGGGCATTATTTTGTGTCTCTGCCCGCGGTTGGCAGCTTGTGAGGCGGGACAGGTGGGCTGGTAGGCACCACCAGTTCTGAAACCGCACGCACGACCACCTTACCCCAGCCCCTCAATCTTCCAGGCTCCAAGAGTTGCGTACATCTCGGGGGAAATGAGAGGGCCCCGAGGGGTTTGCAACCAGGAGGCCTCGACGAAGGCTCCTCACCCAGGCCTAAGAACAACAGTTCGGGCCCTGGGCCCCGGATCCGAGGAGTGGGTAGGAAAAAGGGCCCTTTCTGCAATCTCAACCTCTTTGAGCCCTCGGGGACTGACTGGGCTGTTGGCTTCTCACCCCAAATCCCAGAAGCTGATTCCGCCGCGTACAGAAAGGAAAAGGGAAGAAACCCGGCGGGTCTCCGGTTTGGAGCTGCCTCGGTGAGGGTGGCGGGGGCTGACTGCAGGGACCCCACTCAATGATCCCGCGGCCTCCGTTGCTGGACTCAGCAACTCTTTTGCGAGATTCAGCGACTCCTAGTCACCTTTAGTGCCAGGCTAGCCTCTGTTTGGGTACTGGAACCAGCGCAGCCAAGTGCAGGTGACAAATGCCACGCAACCCCAGCACCGAGGTGTTTTAGGCGCTGCTTCGCATCGCGTAATTTACGCGCCCCAGTTCAAGTGTGCGAACAAACCCCTGGCACAGGCCGGAAGGTTTCTCCCCCTTGCGCCCTCCCCGCCCTCCCCGCCCCACTGACCCACCGCCCCACCGTCCCACCGCCCCTTGCAGAGAGCATCGCCTTCGACACGGTCCAAGATGCGGCCAAGCAGAGGCTCAGAGGCTCTAGGAGGGACTTGAAACTTTACCGACAAGCCACTACTTCTGGGATTAAACGCGGGAGACATGTCTTAACCGCACATACCTCGATCCGCCCGGCAGGCTGCCCCCAAACTGAAAAGTCTCTACACACCAGAAAAACCACTGGTCAGCGAACCCCAGCTCTGCAAAGGAGAAAACCCTAAACTTAATTTGGGGCTTGTACTTAGGGCGAAGTACGCAAAGAAAACTCTAGAGGCCAAGGTAGGAGGGATGCGGGCAGGGGACAGCGAATTTGGGCATCAGCCTTCCAACCTCTGGCGGTTTCGCTGCCCAGCTGGAGGCGCTTCCCGCAGCCCCTCGTTGGGGAGAAATGCCGCGGGCTCCCCGGTGCGCGGCTCCCGTTCCCAGGCAGCCCCCGCGGGCAATCGGCTCCCAGCCCCGAGCCTCGGCAATCAGACCCGGGAGGCCCGCGCCTCGCCATTTGCATATTCCCGGGAACACAAGGAGGCCTGTAATTTTCTTTTTAAAATCACTGGGCAGGGTTTAGGGCCAGTGCTTCCAAATCCCGCAGAGTTGATGTCGTCCTTAAACTCTCTCTTAAGAGAAGGGAACTGGCCTATTCTTCTGACTTTTTTAGAAGAGAAGGTGATTCCTGGGGTTGCATATTCAACAGGGGGGGGGGGGGGCTGATTGTGAACCGCGCTGTGTGTGCGGGGGGCAGTTGTCGATGGAGGGGATTGGAGCGCGGGGGGTAGGCAAGTCATCTCTGGAATTCAATTGTTTAAAAAAAAATCATTTATAATTAAAGGGACAAAGTAAAATACGGTCGTCTCATGCATATTTAATCATTCACACTTCCAACTTTGAAACCATTTTCCCTGCGTGAATTTTCTCACTAATTTAAACTCTGAAGTCGACTGCTGTTCACCAAAACATCTGGACAATGCTGCTTTCAAACTTGTTTAAATTCGAATAAGCTAAAGGAGCCCCGTTGCAGGTTTAAAGGAAAAAGGGAAAGTAGCAAAAGTAAAAACTCCGGTGAAAGTTTGGGCGGTGTTTAAAAAACCAACTAGGGTTAAAGTAGTCTTGAGTAGAAATGCAAATATGTGCATTTTGATTTAGCCTAATTAAACCGGTGTTATGTGCAAACACATTCTCTCTACACTCAGGCTTGGGTTTAATAGAGCAAATTAATTCCCCTCGCTGGCGTATGTTTTTGCTCTAAAGCCTCCCCTTCCCCGACCAGTGAAAATTTCCCACGAAATTCCACACGTCCGCGACTCTCCATCTCCAGCGCCAAATGCAGACTGGAGCACCGACAGTGCTAGCGGGCCTCGGGCGCAGGGCCGTTTCTCTTCCTCGTTTGGGATTGAGACCCGACCTGACTTCGTTTTGAGATGAAATGTGCCGGATTAAACGGAGAAAACAAAACCTCAGAAATACTTTTGCAGCTACTCGGGACTCTTGAATCCGCGATGGGAGAAGTGCTAAGGTGACGACAAGCCTGATCAAGTCCACAACGGCCTCATTTTCAAGGCAAACGTCCTTTAACTGCTGAATGCCTCTTGTCCAAAAAGGGGGTCCGTGGGGTGGGGCGGGGGACTCTTCTGGTCCATCCGGGGCTCCCCTTGCTTCCCCCAAGCGCCTGTGGTGCTCCCTCCCCCACTTCCGCCCCCTCTCTCCAATCTCCGACTCTGCAAAGTGCAGGCTTGTAATTCAGGACAAGTGTGACACCTACCTGTGAAAGGGGGTAACCATCCCCTCGCTGGTCCCGCGGCCCCAGCCCCGCGGCTCCGCGGGGAATCTACCAGGCCGCCTACCACCCGCACGATCGCGGATGGAACATTTACTAATTTAATCAAATCCAGCGAAGAGATCAATGCCCAATTTTGAAGGGGTAGAAACGACAGTGACTTGGGAAAGCCTTCTCCTTGGCATCCCCCAACTGCTTCCCGCCCGCATTAGCCCAGAGCACCTTTGAAATAGTAATAAGGGCTAAATCCGGCATAAAATCGAACTCATTAGCAAAGTTCACCAGCTGATTGCTTTGCATAAAACACGACACTGATTGGAAGTAATTAGGTTAAGCGTTGGAGCTCGGGTGGTGCGTGTCTCTAACTGGCTTTGCCATCTCTTCTCCCTTCTGGGCACACACTTGGGTCTCTCTCGTCCCTCCTCCAGGGTCCAATCACCCCCCACCCCCACCCCCAGAGCAGCCCGCATCAGTGATCCAAATTTGCATTCCGGGCAGGGCCACGTTCCCTGGAGCTCGAAGCCTAATTACGGTTTCCCGCTGGCAAACTGGGTTCGGTGGAACCTTTCATTCCCCAATTCGGAAAAAAAAGTTGCAGTTTGCACCTTTTGTCCAGGGCGATGGACAGTTTATTGAGGCTTCTAACAAGTAATGAGTGGCTCTGATTATGTTAAAATCTCTTTTAATTAAATATTTTGCATTTTACAAAGGCGGCTGCAGTTTCTTTTACTTTTCAAATCTAAGAGTATAACCTGTTTCCTTTCTGTAATAATACTTTAGCTCATACCCAGAAAAAAAATCAATAGGTGTAAAAAAATTAAATTAAACTTGTATTTTTAAACTATGAAACAGTTTTGGGGGAAACACAAATGTATATATTTATATTACAAAAAAACATTAAATGCCTGTACAGGTGTCTTAATTTCATAATTTACTTCAAAGATATTGAATTATCAATTTAAATACAAAAATGCTACATTAAATATACAGAATAAGATTTAATACAAATCCTTTTTTAAATTTTCTTTTCAGTTGGTTAAGACATTTCTGTGGGTGTGTGGAGATGTTTACATTTTTATATCATCCATCTCCATGTACTATAAACTTTTTAGTAGGAGGGGTAGTTTTGCTTTTCTCTCATGTTGATGGAAAAATAACTGCCAAGGCCATGTTTTCTTTTTTAATAAATTAGGAAAGTCCGGGACCGACGCAGCCCGCGTTAAATGTCGGACATACCTTTCTTCAATTCATAGGGAGAGTCTTTGCACAGGTCTAGCTGGGACTGGCTCCGCAACATTTTCGGGTCTTTAGCCAAAGCGTCCGCTCGGTTCAACACGGTCTGGTTTAATCCATTGAAATGCGAGCCCGGACCCGTGGTGGGGCCTGGCCCGGGCCCCGGGTGGCCGTGAAGGTGTCCGAAGGAGCCATAGTTCGTGTAGCCAGGATAGAAGGGCGCCGTGTAGTAGAGAGGCCGGGACAGCACCGTCCCGCCTGGGAAGGGACACTGCGCCGAGGGCGAGCGCGATGGCGCCGGGGCTGGCGACGCGCGGCTGCCTCCTAGGGCTTGCCCGGCTACGGGCCCGGGGCACGGTGGGCACGGAGAGCCCTCGCTCCCGCCGCCCCCGTCCTTGACCTTGTCCGAGGATGTGGCGATCTCCGCCAGAGACCACAGTTTGGGCTTGGCGAGCACCGCCTGCGGCGGCGGCGGCGGCGGCGAGTGTATGACCGAGGGCCCTCCGGGACCGGGGGGCAGCTCTCCCGCGGCTGGGTGCGTGCCCGGAGCCGGCGCGCCTGAGGGGTAATGAGGGGCTGGATCCTCGGCCAGCCGCGCTGCCGCGGGCCCGGCCGGGGAGGGCCCGCCGGCGCGGGGGGGCCCGGGCAGCGCGTCGAGGCGGCCCTCGGATGGCGGCTCCTTAAAATCCGAGTCGCTGAGGCTGCCCTCGGTCTCCTTGCCGGCAGGGGTGGGCGGCCCCTGCAGCCGTTCGCAGCCAGAAACCGCCTTTTGCTCTGCTCCTCCTGCGGGTGAAACCCAGGCGGTCAGAGGCGCGGAGGCCACAGGTCCCCACCCGCAAAGGCAAAAAGCCCTGTCCCCAACCTCCAGGCCATGGGCGCCCCCTCTCCAGGCCCCTCTTGGGCTCCACACACCCTTTCCCGCGTCCACCAACCTGCTTCGGGGCCCTCGGGGTCGCCCTTGTCCTCGGGCTTCTGGGGCTCATCCTCGTCGTTCTTCTCCAGATCAATGTTCTCCTCCTCCTCCTCGTCCTCGCTGCGGTTCCGCGGCGTCCACGTCATCTTGTTCTCCTTCTTGAGGCGCCGGCGCGCGTTGGCGAACCAGGTGGACACCTGGGTGAGGGTCATCTTGGTGATGATGGCCAGCATGATCTTCTCGCCCTTGGTGGGGTAGGGGTTCTTGCGGTGCTCGTTGAGCCAGGCCTTGAGCGTAGCGGTGGCGTCTCGCGTGGCGTTCTTCCGGTACGCGGGGTCCCCGTAGGGGTACGAGCCCAGGGGCGCCGCATACGGGTGGTACCCCAAGGAACCTGCCATGCCCGGTGTATGGTCGTAGGGAGAGCCCTGCAGGGAGCGGGCAGAGAGAACGTGAGAGTGGGCCGACGTCCCCAGGAGCCACCTGGGCGACCGAAGTGCACTTCCCCTGCGCCCAGGGGTCTTCGGGCAGCGAGGCCCGCACTCAGGCTTCCCCTGGGGTAGGGCTGGAGGGCTCAGACCCTGGGGCAACCCCTCTTCCTCCTTAGAAGGAAGCGGAGGCCGCCAATCCCTGAGTCCTTGGAGGCGCTTGGAGCAGTCCTGGCTTCCCTGGCACCTGGTAGGCCCCCCTCGGGCTGGGCACGTCCTCCCCCGCGTGAGCAGATCCGGCCACCGAGGCCAGGCCCCTCTACCCAGAGAAAGGCCCGGGCAGCGGCGCTAACTCTGCTCTCTGCGCCCGAGTGGCTGCGCAGTAGAAACAAGGGTAGTGAGCAAAGGAAGTCAAGGAATTTTTTTCCCCCACAGAGAAAGGCAAACGAAGAGCCAAGCCTTGTCCCTGCACTCCCACCCCTCCAAAAGTGTTACCCCAAACCGAAGCCACGGCGCTTCTCCAGAAAGTGCACCCGGCCGAAAAATCCCGGATGCACCGCAGCTCGCCCGACTTTTCAGAAATTTAATACCTCCAAATCGGATTGCGAAGATAGGATTACGGATTTGCAACATTTTGGAGGACTAATTAAAGGCGAGGCCAAACACATTTACACAGACCGAGCACGCTTCTGTTCAGATTTCGGATCTATTTCTTTTGAACTACTTTTCGCCAAATGGCCGAACCCCCCAAAATGAAATAGAGTAAAATGTGCAGGACGGCCTAGAGCTCACGTTTGAACCAAATGTTGCTCTTTGAAGCGACCTCTCCCCCCAAAAAAACCCCTTCCGCCAAGTTAGCGATCCGAGCAGGACGCGGCTCTCCGCTCCGTGCAACTCCTGAGCCCGAGACCCGGGCGAAGCCGAGAGAGACAATCACCCAAGTTCGCAGGGGCCGCGAGGCTCGGCGGGACGGTCTGCGGTGAAGCCGAGGCCCGTGTTCCCCGCAGCCCCCGCCCGCCCCGCGCGGCCCCAGCTGCCCTCGCCCGCCCAGGCTCCCGCTCACTTACCACGTACGAGGAGAAGGCGGCGGCGGCTGCCGCCGCGGGGTCGGCGCCGTACTGGAGGTGCGAGTTGTAACCCGGCGAGGGCGCCGTGAAGGCGGTGGAGCCGGCGTAGGGCGAGAACGCGGAGCCCGACGACGAGCGGCCGAGCTCATCCGTGCGGGGCCCCGAGATGACGCTGGTGCTGTACGCCGGGCAGGAGTAGAGCGCCAGCGAGGCGGACGGCTGGTACAAGTAGCCCTGCGGGTAGGACATGGCCACACACGGGCATGGGGCGCTCCGCGCCGCGGCCGCCAACGAGCCGGGCGGCGCCCTGCGAGGGCGAACGGGCGGGCACCTGGTCTCCGGCTGCCCCGGGCCGCCGCTCCTCGGGCCCCGGCTCCCAGGCTCCGGCCCGCGGCGCCTCCTCGCTGGCTTCCCGCGCGCCTCCGGCCGCGACAGATGAGCCCGCTCCTCTGCGCGCCTCGCTCGCCCCGGCAGGGTTTCCCCCCCCTCCCTTGTTGCTTTCTCTTTTTCCCCCTCGCTCTTTGCACTGGGGGGCTCCGCTTTTGGCTTCGCAAAGGTCCTGCCAAGATGCTAAGTTGGAAATTGAGGATTCTGACGCCTTGTGCGCGCCTGAAGCTCCTCCTTCCCGGGGTGTAGTCGGTGGGAGGACTGGCAGGAGCCTCTGGGCGGCCGCAGCCAACCCGGCCGCCAGGCGCTCCTCGTCCTCTCCCTCTTCCTCCCCGGCTCCCTCTCCCGCTCGCTGGCGCGCCCCTCGCCCCTCCCTAGCGCCCGCCTCTCCTCCGCGGCCCTCCTCTCCCCCCTCCTCTTATTCCCCCCCCTCCCCTCATCGGTCTCTCCCTCTCTCTCACTCAGACTCTCGAGCGCCGGCCCCAGGATGACAATCATATCCCAGGCGCGAAGATCTCTTCCAACTTTCCTCCCCTGCTAAGTCGGGGAGGCGGAGCGGCGGTTCCGACACAAGCGGGTCCTGATGGCCGGTCCGCCGTTCCGAAGCACAAAGGGAACGAGGCAGCGGACCGCGCGCCAGCGAACGCTCTGCTTTTTCTACGCCACAGTAAATCGCGGAGTTAGCGGATTTCTTGTTCGCGAGGAGGCTGGGCTCCAAAGCGGATCGCCGTCCACCCTCCTCTGGCTTCTCCCCCTAGTTAAAGGACCAACGAGAGAGCTGGAGACCAGGAATGAAGGCCCCTGAATGAGGGGAGAGCCGGATGGATGCCAGCGTTCAGGGCGCTGGGAGGCCGGGGTGACTGTCCTTCTCCGCCAGCAGCAGCAGGTGGGCGAGAGACAGGCCTTGGACATCTGCACGTCTCCGGTTCAGCCTCCCTTCCACCAACTCCCCGCCAGACGGCGAGGGAGGAGACACTGGGGACCCAGTACTACGGGGGGAGCCTTTTCTCTAGAGAGGTTGTGGGCAAGAACTGCCAGACGGAGAGGCAGCTATACCGGAGTAGGTCTCTGGACTCCATTACTCCCTCTCCCGCAATGACTCGCTGCCCCTTTCTTGGGGCTTTGCATCACCGGCAGCTCTCCTCGCCAGGCCGGCGGTGACGGCGGTGGAGAGTGCGGGGTCCTCTTGCCGTTCGCACGCACTCTCGCTCGCACCCGCCCACGCTCCACCGCTAGCAGTCGGCGGAGGAGTAACCAACCCAACCACTGTTTGTTCAGCGAGGCGCTGGCAAGGCAAACACAACTGAGTCACAGGCCGAGTCCTTGCCCACGAAGGCCACACAGAATACAAAACAGACCTTTTGCCTGTCTCTACACCCAGCGCCGCCGCAAGCCACAGAAGCACTCGAACTCTGGGACAGACAGGGGCGCTGGTGAACCAGGACAGGGGCTGGCACAGTGTTGGGCACTCCAGTAGATCAGGGACTTTGTGGCTTTTATAATGCAGTCACACGGAAGCCGAAGTATGCCTAGACACAAAGTTTCCCTCAATGACTCTGACAGTCGAGATACTCTTTTATTTCCTAAGTTCCAGCAGGGTCTGGCACACAAGCCTACTCTCCCCACCCGCACTCTCGGCAGCGCGACTTCACGCACGCGCGCAGACTCCTCCCCCCCCATCAGTTCTCCCAGGCTCCGCCCCTCAAGCGGATATTCTCCTACAACTTCGGAAATCGCCCGGCCCTATCCCTCCCTGCCTTCACCTCTAATTGGACGCTGGCCTCTATAGGCTCCGCCCCTCGGCGACGTAAGCCCGCTTCCCTCAGAGTCTAGGCGCCGAGTGGGCGGGGCGGGGCGGGGCGTCGTCGCCCTATTGTCATGGAGACGGGAAGCCGGCGGTGGCGGTGGCGGGCACAGCCCAGCTGAGGTGGCAGCGAACCGGCCGCGACTGAGGCGAAGCCGAGCAGCCCCGAGCGCGCGGAGCCGACCGCTGGCGGCCTCTCAGGCAGCCAAGGGGGCAATGTCCTCCGGGGCTCGGGCTAGGCCGGGGTGATCGCGGGGAGTGCCCAGGAGCGTCCCCGCCCTGCTCGCGTCGCTCCCGCTCTGGCGGCCCTTCAGCTCCCCAGCGCCCGCCCCCGGCTCCGCCCGCCGCCGCCGCCGCCGCCGCCGCAGCCCCTCGCGCTAACGGTCGGTAGCGGCCCGCGCGCGCCGCCCGCCGGGGGCTCGCGCCAGCCACGAGGGAGCGTCCGCGGCTCACGCTCCCGCGCCGCGGAGGAGAGGTGAGCCCCGCGTCCACCCTGCCACCGCGTAGCCTCCGCGTCTCGGCCGGGCTTCCTGCCTCTCGAGCCGCGTCCACGTCCGCCCGTGGACGGATGGACGCGGTTGGTGCCCTGCGCCGCTCCGGGCTCTCGGTAGGCATGGGCCGCGTGAACGTTGGGCGGGATTCTCGTGGTGTGACGGTCCCCCCAGCGGGCGGGCGTGGGCGTGGTCCCCTCCATCCACGCGCGGCGGCTTCACCCTCTCGGCTCTAGTCCAGAATGCTGATCTCGGAAATGGAGCCCTGGAGGTTTGTGCCACCGAGAATCTGAGTCTGTCAACACAGACATCCTCATTACATCATCCTGCCACTCTGGGCAACCCCCACTACCCCCCCAACACACACACACACACACACACACACACACACACACACACACACACACACACACCATATTTACAACTCCTTCCCGCGCCTCCACCCCCGGTTTTCTAATACTGTCTTCTTTTTGGTGTCAAGGACTTGGAGAGAATCCTGGAAGATATTGAAGCATTTAGAATTTATGGTTCTGTTGCTGTGGTTGTCACCTCCGCTCTGCGTCAAATTTGAGACTCATTTCTTAAGGATGTCTCTATTTTCTGCTTTATTTGCACATTGATGGCTCTGCTGCTCGGCTGGCCACCGCCGCCCGGCGTCTGATATAGACTCGTGTTAATATGCGAGAGGGAAGATCTGATTATTAGCAGGCAGGCGGGTAGCATCTGGCGGGTTTTCTCCGTTTTCATGTGAAAGCTTTCCGTTTTTGCTGGTAAACCCGAGGTTTTAACTTTTAGCCTTGGATGCGTTCCTTTCTCTCCCCTCCTTCTTTTCCCCCCTTTATTCATCAGCTTTCCAGTTTGGAGTCTGCTTACTTTTAGCAGTAGTTTAACTCATCTCCTGTCACTGAAGCTTCCCACCCGCCCGCCCCCCGCCCGGCAGGCAGGAACTAACTCCCTCTGGTTCCAGGTTACTAAGACGACTCTTCTTCTTTTCCGCTTACAAGTGCATTTGTATCTTTCTGAACATTTGCACTTAGGTTAGGGCTAGGCATGCCTTGATCTTAATGAAAGACTTTAAAACATTCTAATTTTAAAACTTCCTAAGGGTTTATTGGTTTGTCATGTCTGCACGGATCCTGTTACGCATTACTCTTAAAATTTAGAGCTTTAAAATAACAGACACAATTGTATTGCTAAGACATGGCGTGGAGCTTGCTCTTAGAGTTTTGGCTGTACAGTTGTCATTGTTTAAATCAAGTACAAAAGAGGGTATTCCTGTTTATTTAGTGTAATAACTTTTTACAGTAAAAACTTTAAAGACTTATAAAAGTAGATCTGCTGTATTTTAAAGATCTCATCATTCTTGTGGGAGAGACACAACACTGAGGCTAGGAAAGGCAACAGATTGCTTCTGTCATATCGCTTTGCTGTTTTGGAGTGTACTTAAGGATTATGATTGATAAGGCTGTCTTGCCAGAGAATGTTGACACAGGTGTGCATCGTTATCTTAATTAAGATCCTGAGAAAATGTTGTCTATAAAATGGTGACATAAGAAGGGCGGCATATTTTTGTACAGTTTTGCTTCTGGAGAATTTAATTGCACTAGAAATCTGTCTTTGAGTTCCAAATTTTGTGAGCACTTTGGCAGTACAAGTTTGAGAGAAATGATAGTTCAATGTTGAAGTGTTCTGGCATGTATTGATACTACTTGTGGCTTTTTTGGCAATGCCTCTGTCTGCTTTCTTTGTGCTCCATCTTTGTGGAATAATGGTTTCTGATTTAGAAAGGAAAGCATGAATAACCTAGTATGTTATTAAGCAAACATTTATTAGTATTCAGAAAAAAATATGTAGAGGAAGACATGTTTAATGTGCAGAAACAGGAATGTAATGAAAAAGTAAATATATAAGAAATTTTATGTCCCTTCTTTTTTTTTAAAGTCTCTTAGGAGGTTTTCATGATCTAAAACATTTTCTTTTTTCTTCTCAAGTACTTAGCTACATTGTTTATGGAATGCCTTGTTTTATTTCCAGACACAGAAGAAAACTGTTTTATTTCTTCCAAAATGTGTTTCTGTAAATTCAAGTTGATGAGCAAGTGAAGATAGTGCATTTAGACTCTTATTAGTTTAAGGATCTGAATCATAACCTGGATGACCACTAAAATAATATTACTGTCCTTTACTTCAAATCTCTGAATGCCAAAACAATAGCAAGACGTATGCTGTTGATTATATTACCCCTTGGCTTACCCAGCACCTAATACCCTTCAACATAAGTATTGCATTAAGATTCCCCCCCCTCTCTTTGTAGCTCATGATTTCCTGGAAGCTGGCTGTCCATCAGTGTGTATGTAAGATGTGTGAGTGTTTTTCTTTAATATTAAAACTCACTGTAGAAAAAGGAAATGAAAGTGGAGGAGGCCATAGGCGTTATGATCGAAGAGGCCAGGTATGGAGTCACAGCTTACTCGTGACTCCAGGAATAATTAGCTGCCTGGCATTATATGGGAATCTAAAATCAAAGAATGATTTATTTAGACTTGTTTGCTAAAATGAAAACAGGAGCATTACTTTTGAGATAATTGCTTTAGTTATCCCCCAACTCCCCCATCAAAATTTTTTTTTCTGGCAGCCAGTATCAGCATCCCAGTGTTATTATCCATCTATTATTTTCAAGTATGATATGCTATGTTAAAAGAGATGAAATTGGAATATGAGCTAATTACCTGTCATCTGGGTTAATAAATAATACCAAGTAATTATTAATGTATTAATATGTAATTATGTATTTTTACAGTATAGAAATCTTGGGGAAATTTTCAGTGTTTTTCAGTTGATAATGTGCAAGTAAATGAGTTCATGTGATCCTGAGTGAATTAAACATGTTTTTTAAAACAGATTATGAAAACAGTATTGTATTTTGGAATAACGTTTTCACTCTGAGATAGCAGAGCTTGTTTTGTGTGGTAGTACCTCAATATCTTTACATATTTCCCTTCAGTGTCTATATTGTGTTGACTCCTGTAGTTTTAACATCTTTTTGGTATAAATGTTAGCTGTTTTTATAGAGAATAATTGTCCTTAATAGAATAGCAGCTGATACAACTCTGAAAAGATGTAAAACCTTGGAATTATTATTATTTTTGTTTGATAATGACTCTGGTTTGCTTTCATAGCACTACTCTGGAGTGTGGTACTCATGACTTAATTTCTGCATAAATGTGTAGTATTTTTATAGCTGAAGTATACCTAAGCACCAATTTAGCATGGTAAATTAACTTAGATGCTTCAAAATTGAAAACCAGTATATACAAACGTAGTTAAAATTTAAATCTTTATTAGTGAGGATGCACTTAACATTTGTTCAGGAGAAGAGAATATAATTTTCTCCTGCAGTTATCTTTTATGTAATCCATTTTTCTAGCCTTTTCTCAGGTTAATGATATTCCACACCTTGATACAGTCTTTACTTGTTTATTTGCAGTAATATAAAGTGATACCTTGGAGAAAATTAGATTAGATATTCATATCTAATATCTCAGAAGTATTTAACCAGACTTCTATATTTCCTTAAACAGAATCATTTTTATTTTCTGTGCAGGTTATGAGTATGATGCTTCCATAATACATTTGGATGTTTTCAGCTAAGTTCACGTCTGAACTATGGGGTTCCTCCAAGTGTTGACTGAAATTTGTCCTTGAGCATCCCCTCGCTCATCTGTAAGTGAGTGTCTGCACAATTGTGCTTGTATATTTGGGAGTAAACCCAAAATAGCATCAATGTTTGTTTTACCAAAGTATTTATATTGGTAATAGGGACGGTCTCAGTACAGAATGGAAAGAAGGTCACTTGAGGTCTTTGTTACAATTTTACCAATGTATTAATAAGTAGGGGCATTTTGCTTCATGGAAATGTACTGAATGATTTATTTTTTAATGGTATCTTTGGATAGTGAAATTTAAGAACTCAGTGCTTTTCATAAAAATCAAGACTAAGGTTATGATGTGTTATAAAGATAGAATTATTATTTGAAGGAAATATTTATATCAAATTACAGCTTTTTATTATTTTCATTACCCCAGTTCTTTTTAGAATAAATATAATGGGGTATCAGCTCTAGTCATAGGTACTAAACTCTCTAAATGACAAAGGACATACAGGTGTGCACAAAACTTGTCCCTTCTCATCAGAATAGGGGCTGCTGAACACAAGCAGATGAGAAAAGCTATAAGAAAAAAAAATTGTGCAGAATATTTGTGTTATCTAGTGGGGAGAGCAAAATACTGGATTCAGTGATAGAGAATATTTTCTTAAGTAAAAAAGATGGTTAGAGGACCCCCCCCCCAAAAAAGCTAATTCTACAGAAGGCAACTCGAGTACAGTCTGCTATAGAATCAGTGCTTCTCTGTGAATACTTTCAAAGGCGTTAAAGTGATTCCCAATATTAAATGAAGTAGTATCTAATTGTTTTTAAATAGCACCTTTGTGTTCTTCTATAACTGATTGAGCCTTATAGGTTTTCATTTATGACCAAGAGCTGAAGTATTATAGTAACTTAGGAAACACACAGATACAAAGCAATGTTATACAGTGAACAATGATTCCTCTTTGTCTTTAAGCTTAGTTTTTGGTTTTGGTTTTGTTTTTTTAACCACTTATAAACTTGTTGAATTTTAAAGACAGAGGATTAGATTTTTTTTTTCCTTCCTAAGAATGAATACAGGAAAATCTAAACATATAGGCAAATTGGTTGGATTTTATATCTGTTATTCAACAAAATTTATTGATTCGTATTTATTACTTATATATTAATGGCATTTAAATATATTAAAACTAATTCTCATTTTATATAAAATAGGTGTATGAAAGGGAGTTCCCTACTTTTGAAAAGATGAAGAAAGCATGTCCTTTCCAACAATAATAGATTATGGTTGATTAATTGAGAAGGTTATACTAAATGTTCTCTGGTGGAAATGGTTCAGGTATGCTTTTTGAGAAATATATCATTCAGGAATAAAATCAATTGAAGTATAGGCAATTAAATTGTAATTCAATGAAGGAAGGAAGTGGTAGGAAAGATGAAGCTAACTCTTGCTGTTTTTCTCTTTAAGAATCTACAGTCCATAATGGAGCCACTGTACTGGCTTTTGGAAGGAGGAGATTCTGAAGATAGGGAGGTAATATTATCTCTTTTAAGAAAATACTTTTCTCTATAATCCTGCGCCTTTATTACATATAAGAACTTTATCTAGGAGGCAGCACTTTCTTTAAATTTGGGGTATGGAAACAATCTGATTTTTCTCTGCTGAGTTTTTGAGCTGCTGTGTTGCGAGGGCTGAGAAATCTCAGCTAGGCCTACTCAGCACCCTTAAAATAGCTTCTTTCTGAGAAATAGCGCTGTGATGGTGGCCTACCCATCCCAGTAGGTGTCATTTTAGTGTGTGGTTGATGTGAACGCATTGAGCACTTGCTTAGCTGTCCTCATTGACCTCCCTGGCTTTGTTGCCTTCTCTGGGGGCACACGCTGTCTGCAGGGCAGTTTACTGTCAGCCACCACCCAGCTCAGAGTGGGAGACTCGCTGGTTGACAACTGGTTCCAGAGCTCTGCCAAGGCGCTCTCCAGGCCCAGCCGGGGCCGTGTAGCGCGCGGGAGGCCGGGAGCTCCGCTGCTCGGGTCCCTTCCCTAGCTGTCAGCTTTAGGTCGCTTTCCGTTTTCTGTGTAACCCTGGGCTGTGGGTAATACTTTCCCTTTCCTCTCACTAGGTTGGCTTGCTGCTTTCTGCAGCTGTTACAGGGATTCCCATGGAATGGAGGACTCTGTTTTATTCTGGATGAGATCTCTGAGCATTTCTCCGCATGCTTGTTCAGTTTCAAAAATCTAATGTTGGTGTCCAAGAATGAATCTAAGATTCTTGAACAACAAAAATCAAAAATTAGAAAATTTGTATCAAAAAGAAAAGCTTCCATCTTTTCAGGCTCTGCTGCTGCCTTGACTGTGCAAGTTAAATTAAAAACAGAGTCAAATCCTTTTATAAAATATCAGTCTATCATTCAATCATTCTATTTCGAAGAATGTTTATAAAGGCTTAAATTGTGTTATGGTATTTATGTAATTTTTTTTCCTTTTTAAGAAAAATGATATACTTTTCTAGTCATCAAAAACATCTACTTCCCAAACTATAGCTATAGAAGGATGTTAATGGAATAATAAAGGACTTTATGATGTCTAATTATATAATTGGGAAATGGGTAAGCAACAGTAGTAGTAGCTAAAATCAGTTTCTTCTATTAAACAGCTAGTATAGAGTTAAAAACAAAAAACTTCAAGAAGAAGACTCTGTAATCTTTAAATCAAATGACACTTTTGGTTAACACAATAGGAAGAAGAAGCATACCAATCTGAGATTCTTTTATTCTGGCCTAGGTAGAAGTTGGAAGCAGCTGAAGAGCTGTTAACATATGGCCTGGAAAAAAATTATCTAAAAGTGATTACTTGGAAGGCAGTTTACATTTGCAGAACAATTCAATATTATGACCTTGACCAACTTTTACACTTCATATTACTTGGGTTATTACTCCAGCTTTTAAAATATCAATCTATGGTATAGTTTGTGTATGGAATACAAGGGTATTTTTGAATTGACTAAGTCTTGCTTGTCATTCTAAATTGTGCTTCAGTATTACAAAGTTGAAATGTAATATTTATTAATAGAAGGAAAATATAAAATTTAATATCTGGGCAACTGAGACCTTTAAACCTATTTTAAAAGTATAATCTTGACATCTATGACACTATTTTTTTGTCTTTGAAATATAGATAGAATAATGGATTATTCTAAAATTCAAATGTTTTATTTATTAATTCCAAGTTTTGTTCTCTATAATGGACTTTTAAAGTAAAAGGAATACGTGCTTTGGTCATGGACTAATTTATTAAGCATTAGTACACAGAAAATCAGCCTTGATTAATTTAAAACTGTGAAAGGGGGCAGGTAAAACTGTTTTCAGCTGAAATTTCCTAATGCAGCAACCATTTAAATTAAATGTTTGTTAACATAATAGTGATGGCATTTTTTCTCCTCCTCCTCCTTGTGGTTTTGTCCAACTAGATGTTACAGTGGCAGTTGCGCTGACTGTTAAGTGTTTAAATGATGACACCATTATGTGAAGTGATTTTGAAATGAGAGATTCCAGCCAAGAATTACATCTGCTCCCATCTCCTTCAAATCATACTCTCTGGCAGTACAGATTAT
The DNA here is from genome assembly GCF_023699985.2 of Odocoileus virginianus. Taxonomy (NCBI): domain Eukaryota; kingdom Metazoa; phylum Chordata; class Mammalia; order Artiodactyla; family Cervidae; genus Odocoileus; species Odocoileus virginianus. The sequence goes on from NC_069693.1 coordinate 37,107,308, forward strand.
GATTGATTTGTTTGTGACAGATTGCAGGAAACAGTCATTGATTTTCCAATATTTTACCTTAAAATTATTTACAGTTGTAACCATGGGGAGGTATTTCCATGGGCTGTCAGCCCCTGAAAGACTGGGATAATATTCCCTGCTCTCTGACAAGACAAATTACCTGTAATGAGTGCAGTAGCTGAAGGGTATACTTTTATTTTAAAATATGTCAATAACCCCAGTGACTAAACGAATATTGATTTAGCATAATGAAGCCTGAGTAATGTGAAAATGAGCTTTTTCAAGGAGCATGGTAAAGACTTTCTTTTTAGCTGGTTGTAAGAAGCTTTTCATTCTTTTCAACTAGTGGAGATAAGGAGTCTAATATGCAAACCATCAGAATGATAGTGTTATTTGTGATAACCAGGGTCCAAATATTCTGCCCTTGCTTTTATCGATTCTTTTTCAAGTCTTATTTGGAGTCTTACTTTTAGTCATAGAACAGACACTGGTTTACTTGCTGTTACCTTTAGCCAACTTAATATATTTACCATTTCAGCATCTTTTGCATTAGAACCTCTGGTATTAAATATTAACATATAAGTCCATATCCAGTCATTTGTAGATGACATCATAATTATGTTAAGACATTTCAAATGGGTCTATTGTAGTATTTAATGTGTTGTATTTTATGGTAGAATAATTCCCAGTCCCTGGACATCAGATTGCTTTCACTGGGAATGAAGATTAATTTACTTAAGTCCTGATATTTTAGGCAGCAGTGCATGTTTCCATTTTGGTTAGAATTTCCCCTCCTTTCCAAATGTAATTCTCAACTTTTTAATGGATTAAGGCTCTAAAATATAAGGCCCTTCAAACAAGAATGATAGTAAAGTAGTATATAGCTTTGTTTTATAGTTCATTGAGGAGCCTGAAGATCTTATACCTAAACTGGTATAACCTAACATATTTTATGATAACTAATAGTAATGAAATTTTATTGAAAGCAGTAGGTAAAGTCCCTTTAGAAATTAAAAATGAGTTTTGATTTAAAGAAAATTCAGATGACTCTTTGTGAGTGCTAGTTCTTTTGCAGTACTGCTTCGGGAATGTTGCAATAAAATAAAAAATACAAACAGGTCTTTTAATGGAAAATAGGATAGACTCTAGAACAAAAATTATCATTTTGTTTTTTTTTTCCCCCAGGAATTTGCCTGAGGGTGTGAGACAGATGATTTCTGTTACTCATCCTAGTTGTGTCCTACAATAAACTGGATACTTTATAAAAAAAATACTGGTCCCTTGGTTTCAAATGCTATAAGATTTTAGTTCTCCATTATCCTCTCCTCCAAATTCTTTCCCTTTTTCTATAAAGGACCTTTGAAAATAGAAATATAAAGCTTGCACCATCATCATATGTGAAACTGACAGCCCAAATTCTTCAATCATTAATTTGGTTTATAGTTTTCTAAGTTGATCTCATATCCTTAGAACTTATCTATGGATAAGACTTATCTACAGAGTATACCCTCCAGAAAAAAATAAATATAGATCTTTCTCCTCAGTAATTTAAAAAAATAAAGCATATTTTCTTGAGACAAATCTGTGTTAAGGAAAACATCTATGTTGTTGTTTAGTTTATTTTGGAGTAAAATAATAAATATATATGGTAAGCACCTCCTGACCCCATCATGTAGTTTAAACCTGGCTATTCGCCTACATGTGCAGAACTATTTATGTGAGTAAAATTTAATAGTTACATAGATAAAACAAAGCTTTTTCTGGGGAAATTATTCTCTTTTGGATACTCTGCCCTTTTCTATTTCTTTTCTCCCCTTGAAAAAAAACTATCCAGCCCTTGCTCTCCTTTAGGGAAAAACTATTTAGATAAAGTGTTTTTAAATCATGCAAGTCATTGCTTGGGGTTGGTTAAAACATTTATTTTTTTTCAAAAAGGAGGAAATGCCCCGTTTGAAAAACCTTTCTTGCATTTGTATCTATTAAGATAAACAGTTTACTTTGATACGGTACATACCAATCTACTTAGTTAATTTTTTTCCAGAATTCATTTTACTCTGTTTGGTCTGACCTTCTATGATAACTTAATATAGGAACAAATTAGCATATAATTCTATTTTCCATGTGACCTCAACCAGTTGCAGAATTGTACCACCACTTTTGAGGGGGGCAATATGATATTTTATGTAGACTCTAGCATTAAGCATTTGCAAATGTTCACTGCATCCTGGTTCATGTGTTATCAAAAATGTTTAAAAGTAAGCAGTTAGAGGAAATCCTCACCCCTATTACTAAGGTATTACAATGCCTCCAAAAGGTAGCATTTTTAATTAGTATACATGATTGATTAGTGATTTGTCTTCTCCCAAGCATAAAGCAGCTGGGCAAAATTAAGTGAGGTTGGTGAAGTATAAGAAGATATTAGGGGTTGATGGTAACAGTGATCATGACAACTAAATAGATCTTTTTTTTTCCCCCCCTTTTAGATTCAGCAATCAGTCTTTGAAATTTCCTGTGGTCTGTTCAATCTAGATGCAAAGGACATGGAAAAATCAAGTGCTCAAGTGGTTTAAATATGTTTTGGATATTCTTACTTATAGATTACAGGATTTTTCCAATTAAATCCACAGTTGTCATGCAGAAGGAGGTTATGCCCTTCTTGATCACCAATTTTATTTGAAATGCTTAGTGTTATAGTATGTTACTGAATGCTGTTTTAATCAAAGTATAGAAAAAATAAAATCAATTTTATATGTTGACTTTTTTTCTAAAATGACTTTATTGGACTGAACGAATGTTTATACGTGAAAAAGAGGGTTCCCTCCTGAGAAAAATCACTTTCTCCATTATAGCAATTCTTCTGGCAATCTGATATCATTAGAATAGATTTAAAATTTAATGCGACCCTATTATATTTATGGAAGAAGAAAGACTTAAAAGGTATCCATATATATAATTTTAATTCTCTATAATAGTCCCTCTGGAATGGAACATTTTCTTTTCAAAAAATCTATTAGCTCAACTCAGGTATGAGGGAAAAATCATCTCAACTGGCAGAGCATTTGTTACGTGTTTAAATATTTGGTTTATATAAAGAAGGTTGACATCCAGTCTTCCACAGAGTTCTTGTATTTGGGCAGACTGAATAATGAGGGGTTGCCTTGTCATTGGGAAATTCCTTGTTGTGGCCTTTGTGGTGGCTGAAGGAAAACGGAAGTATTCCTCTGTGGCAGGCAGGCCTCTGGCTTCTGTGGTGTGAACACTGTCAAGGGGTATGTCTGACCAGAGGTAGCCCTTAGTGAGGGGACTGGAGAGATGCACAGATGCTGATGACACCTGAAGAAGTAGTGGTGAGTGACTGTTTTGTACATGACCTAGTTTGTACTTCATCCACTTCTATAGTTTTCACAAAGTGCTATGATAAATTCTTAAGCTCAGATCTCCGTACAGCAAAGTGAGTTTTTTAGGCTAGAATATTTTTTGTTTTTAGTTAAACTTTATATTTTGAGATAATTACAGATTTCACATGCAGTTTTACTAAATAATGGAGAGGTCCTTTGTACCTTTAGTTAGTAAGTTTCCCCTCTGTAGGGAAAGTATCACAACCTGGATGTTGGTGTCATTACAGCTCAGATACAGAACTTCCATCACCAGAAGGATTCCTCACTCTGCCCTTTTATAGTCATACATGCTTCTCTCCTGGTCCTCTCCTTTTATCTTAGCAATCACTAGGCTGTTCTCCTTTCCTATAATCTTTTTTTTCTTTTCAAGGATGTTCTATAAATGGAATCATAGAGTATATAACTTCTTGGGATTGACTTTTCTTACTCAGCACAATTTTCTGGAGATTCAACTTGCATGTATCAATATTCTGTTCTTTTTATGGTTGGGTAATATCCCAGGGTATGGTTGCCCCACAGTTTGTTTAACCATTGTACCAGTTGAGACTTCAGTGTTGTTTCTGGTTTTTCACTATTATGAATAAAACTGCTGTAAACATGCATGTACAGATTTTTATGTGAACATAAGTTTTCATTTTCCTGGGATAAATGCCCAGGAGTGTGATTGTGGGTCATATGATAATTACATAGAGTCTTTTTAAGACTAGAATTGATTTTGTGTGTATGGAAGGGGAGACAAAGAGAACATCTACATTTTTGTGGTATTTTTGCTTTAACTGGATTTGTCTATGATTTCAAAACATACAGACTATTTTAAATAACTTGTAGCTAGATATAAAAAAAAAAACCATTTTTCCACAAACTAGATTTTCTTCTTATTTCTAGAGAAATACTTTTGGGAAAAGACTGACTTTTGGGGGCGGGGGAAGCAATTTCTGTGTAAAGGAATAAAGGCAGACGTACACTATAGAAAAGGGCTGCAAAGCTGACAGGTTACTTGGGGAAGATTTCCAAGTGTTAATAGGAGACTTACCATTCAAGGGTATATTGTAATAGTTTTTCAATTTGTAGACTTTAACTTTTGTCACTACCGTGTTGCCTGCAGATTTTATTTGTAGAATAAATTCATTATCTTTACAATTTGTGTTCAGCTGTGTTGCGTTTCATGCCCATCTAATTCAACTATAGGCATGTAGGAAGAAAAAGAAGGAAATGAAAAACAAAAAGTGTTTTTTCTAGTGCAGGCATGCTCAGCTGTGTCCGACTCTTTTGCAACCAACCCTGTGGACTATAGCCTGCCAGGCTCCTTGGTCTGTGGGATTTTCCAGGCAAGAATACTGGAGTGAGTTGCCATTTCCTTTTCCAGGGGATCTTCCTGACCTAGGGATCAAACCTGTGTCTTCTGAGTCTCCTGCATTGGCAGGTGGATATTTTACCACTAAGCTACCTGGGAAACCCATCTTTTCTAGTACCTGGCCCCTAACATGCAGCTACTTTATATGATGCTTAGTGGAAGAATGACTTTGTTTCCAACTCTGGTAGAAATTATGCTGGTATACTTACTGAGATGTAATGAAGCATATACAAAAGCATCTATGTTATATTTTGGGAGAAACCCTCTGAAAGAATTTTATTTTGCTTTTCTACATACATTGACTTTAGCGCTCTTACTGAAGATGGAGCCCCATGTCTTTTCAGAAACCTTCAGACGCCATTAAGGGGTCACAATAACCCTTCCAACGAAAGTCAATGTTATAAATCTTTAATTTCTTCCAGTGAGGCCTTAGGGGCCTCACCTGAGGCCAAGCAGACCCCAATCTTGCAGTGATTCTAAATATAACTTCATTTTTAACCCATTATGGCCGTGACCACAGTGATATAAATTACATAAGACAATAAAATAGCCCTTGCCCTTGAAAATGACCTGGACAAAAGATATTGTGGACACATGGAATCTATAAATACCAGTGGTCACTCTTCATGAAGCCGCAAGGGAAGCATCTCTGTCTAGCCCTTCTAGGCACTGGGACCCCTAATGATAAAGAACAGCAACACAGACCCTAAGCCCTTAGAGTGGCTCTCTTGATTCTTAGATTAGGGGATGGGGAGAGGGGAGAAGTAGAAAGAAACAGAGATAGAGACCAGCATGATTATGTGTTACTAGAAACCCAGGACCTTCAGAATTTAGGAAAGAGACTAGGAAAGCTGAAGCTGCTGGAACAGGCCTCACAGAAAATGGTGGACTTCAACTGGGATGGAGCATATACATGATATGGAGAAAAAAAGACATTAGGAAGAGAAACGAGCTGCAGTGCATTTTGTTGAAAGTGGGGTGCAGTCTGATCTGGCTAGAATTTCCTGCGACATTAAAATGGTTTGTGACTGCCCCAAAGTATACTTAATAGCTTCCTATGTTTTAGGAACTCACCAGAAATGTGGCAGGCTTTCTTTAAGAGTAATATTTGAATTATGTGTATTTGAGAGAAAAAACAAATGGATACTCTTCCTCCTAAAACCAGGGCTTGGAAGTATTTTTGTTATGAAGCTCAGTTCGTGAAAACCAAAATATTTTCTTCCCTTTATATTTGATAAGGGATAAAATATTTTGTACCTTTCTAATGTCTTAAATGCATAACCTATAAGACTATATAATACTTTGAAATGTTTTATTTATTTTAGGTTTAAAATAAAAGAACTTTAAATTCTTTTAGAAGAGCTCCAAAATTAAAACTGCAAGATCACATGTAGATAAAAGTTACATAAAGAACATGTTTGTAAGATGGTACATAGAGCTGATGGCTTTACTAAGAAACTGTTTTGGGCACCCTAAGAAAATACAAGTATTTTCTCTGCATTTTTTTCAAGCATTCAAGGTAGGAAGAGAGCTGAGAGTCTCTTCTAAACATGCATCCAATTTTAGGAGGCTAAACCAGGACTCTCTAGTATGACTGAGGCCCTTTATGTCAGGAACCTGGAAAAAGGAAGCCACCTAAGGGACCATTAGAGTTCTTTAAGTTTATATAAATCATAGACTTGATCAAAGTGGTTATAAAAGACAGCCAAGTTAAGACACTCAGGACTTTACATGTAGTAATATAAACTCCAGTACCCTCAACTGTATACCATTGCCAACAAGGAGACCAAGATGAACTGGGTCTTACGAAAGTGCTACCTGAGGTGGGCGACTTAAAAGTTCCGAATACACATGATGACCCAGCATTGTGGAATCATCTTGTAATACTGTTTATCTAGCAGTTTAAGAAAAAAGAAGAAGAGAAACAGAAAACGGTGCTATTTTGGATAGTTTAAAATTTTTTTTTACAAATACTGCAAATCATAGGTTGGTTACCACTAGACTTCCTGGCTCTGCTGTGATTGCTATATTCTCTGTATATTCTTTTAAAATACCGAGCACTTTATAATTTTGTCTATAATTGTTTACGTATATTTTATCCACAAAGTGTTTCTAGAACAACTTACATTGCTAAATTACCTTAGCCTACCTGCCATCTTTAAGCTTTATGTATGAATATACTGAAGTGTCAATTGCAAGACACATTAGCAGACTATTTAATTTTTCTTTCCAGAAGTCTTTTTATTCAAAACACCTTTCAAATTCAATGCATAAAAATAGCAGGCAGCTCCCACTTGCAGGCTTTTGAAGCTGGAGAAGACGTGTTTTTCACATGAAGAAGCTGAGTCCCGGGAAGATGAAATGCCTCAGTGGTAATAAGGATCTTTTGACTCCAAAGCAGATGCTGCCAACTTGAAGATGCTTGTCCCCAATTCTGGAAATTCAGTCTTCAGATGCTTGTATCACAACCCTATTCTTCATAATATTTTGTTTTACAGACATCAAAAATAAATGTCTAACTCACCATCTGTATGTGCCATCCAAACGTTTTGGCACCCAGTATTGGTACAAGTAACAAGGTAAAGCATGTTAATCTCAGAACTGGATTTTAACCAAAAGAATGTTCCATGTATTCATTACTATTTATGCATACCTGCTGGGTTTTAACATTGTGATAAATTCAGGGAATCAAATCTGAATACATGTTCCCTGCATTCAACAAAGTGGCCATTGGACTCAGGCCTAGAGTTGAAATGGTGAGCAGCATGCAGTGTTTGTCTTTGCAGAGCTTGGAGCTTAGCATCGGCCATGGCTACAGAGGCATAAACAGACCATTTCAGCTCAGCATGGTGAGTCCTGAAGGAAGGGGAAGCCTGGTGCCTTTGGGAGTCAGTGAGGAGCTCGAAGGAAGCAGGAGATATGTGTGCAGAGATGGGAAAGAAATGAGAGTAAGCAGGGGCCAGGCTGGAAGGGCAGTTTATATGCCAGACAGAGCAGCTTGGACTTCATCTTCCTTCCACCAGATCAGCTCTGCATTATGGAGGTAAAACTTTCAGTGGTGATATGGGGAGTCCCATTGGAGACCAGCAAGACTGGATGATAAGAGACTTTTTCAGTGGTTTTTGCAAGTAGTTGTCCAGGAGTGAGATCAGTTGCAGGAGCTGAGAAAGTGGCCAGGGGAAGGAAGGATGTCAGTGGATTGATGTGAGATGTTAAGATGCTAGAAATAAAAGGACATGTGACTGAAGGGTTACAAATGCAGGCAAAGGAAAAGCATGTCAGTGAGGATGTCCTGAAAGCTGCAGCAGTTAGGTTGTGGTGGTGGTGGTTCGAGACAGGGAACCTAAGAGAAGACAGTGTCTTTTCTCTAATGGAGAAAAGACAGTGTGGGCAGATCAGTTGGTTTTGAGGTACTAGTAGAATATCGAGGGGGGGGTTGGAACTCACAATCTTGAAGCAGCCAGAGAACACAATCTATTCTTTCGTATCAGTCTATTTTCTTTTCTCTGAAAGGCAGGTTTCTTAAAAAAAAAAAAAAGTTCTCTTTCATTATTAAATGTTTTTTCCTTGTGCGGTACAGCTGTAATGATCACATGGAAAGCAAGTCTGAGATGAACTGTTCAATATTACTGGGCAACATTTGTTTAAAAAAAAAGATGTGGTTCAGAAGGATATAAAGGAAGGAAAGTGAAAGACTGTTCCTGGTGATAGCTGTCCCCTCAACAGCTCAATGGATTAAGTACACTAAATTTCAATTGTGAAGAGGGATTTAAAGATAAAGAGGGAGGGGCAAAACACTTCTAGGAAAAAAGGACTGGAGAATAGTTTTGTTTTTAGAAGCTTGGCAAGTTTGGATTACAATATATGCTTAAGTGATTAGTAAGTAACATTATCTGGATCATATTACTTTCAACATTCACCCACAAGTCCTTACTTAGCATGTACTGGGTATTGGGTACAGGGTACTGGACAGTGCTGGCCATTGAGTAGGGACCACACTGGGCATGATCCTTCCCTCACAGTTTGTAGTCTAGCTGGAGGACTATAATTCTGAAGGTAGCCCTCTGTGATATTTCTGTCTGTATCTGTTTACTATCACTAACATATATTGGGAGGACAACTTACGACTCTCAGATCCCATAGAAATGAATATCTATACCTCCAGAGGGCACTGCGATGTTCACAGCAGGAAGAAAAAGAAAGGATTGACTTGCCTTGACTTTCTTCTACCTGTTGAGGTGGGGCTGGTGGGATTGTTATTCGAAGCAGGGGACTGGAACATATGTGGATAGTAGCTCCTAGATATTCTTGAGTGGCTGAGAAAGAGTTGTGACTTGTTCACTCACAAGGGTCCGCATTCCCTTCCAGCGTAGTACACTTGTTACAGTTGATGAACCTGTATTGACACCATCACCCATTGTCCATAGTTTACAGTAAGGTTCACTGTTGATGTTTTACATTCTGTGGATCTGGACAAATGTGTAATGATGTGGATCCACCATTAAAGTATCATACAGAATAGTTTCACTGCCCTAGGAATCCTCTGTGCTTTACTGTTACTCATTTCCTCTCCACCAACCCCTGACGGCCACTGATCTTTTTAGTGTCTTCATAGTTGTGCCTTTTCTATAATGTTATACTGTTAGAATCATCAAGTATTTAGACTTTTCAGATTGGCTTCTTTCAGTTAATAATATGCACTTAAGGTTTCTCTTTGTCTTATTATGGCTTTACAACTCATTTCTATTTAGTGCTGAATAATATTTCATTTTCTGTATGACCAGAGTTTATCCATTTACCTAATGAAGTACATTTTGGTTGCTTCCAAGTTTTGGCAATTATGAATAAAGGAGCTGTAAACATCTGTGTGTAGGATTTTATATGGATATAAATGTTTAACTCCTTTGGGTAAATATCATAGAGTGCTATTGTTGGACCATATGTAAGAGTATTTAGATGTATAAGAAGCTGCCAAACTGTCTTATAAAAGTGGCTGTATTATTTTGCATTCCCACCAGCAGTGAATGAGATTAGGCCTCTGATTTAATGAGCCTATGCCTCTTGCCTGAACTTCACAATCCTTCTTAGTCTTCCTCCTCATGAGCTAGGACAGGGTGACTAGAGTGGGCTGGAGTTACATATTTCCCTTCTTCCCTGTGGAAGGCTCGAGCCCACTGGAAATGGGTATTTGTTTTCCCTCAGGTCAGTTAGGCTTTGGTAATACCCTAGCAGGTTAGGCTCTATTAAAATAGTTTCCCCTGAGGACAGATCTTGTTAAGATGAGAGTTCTGGAACATTTTAAAATAATTCCTTTTCCCCTCCCCCTTATAGAAACTCAACGTTTTTTGGGGTTTTGTGTGTGTGTTTTTTTTTTCTTTCTGGATATTCACTGTGAGAATCTGGTTGAGCTCCTGGAGGTAAAACTCATAAAAGTGTGGGGAAACTCCCTCTGACTGGGTCCCCCTGGGTCTCCCCGTTGCTTCTCAGAGTTGTCTACACTGAGCCTCTGGCATCTGGTCAATTACAATTCAGGTTCTCCTACCCCACTATTGCTCTCATGGAGGTTTCTGCTTGTGGGTTTCTGCTCTACTAAGTTATGGTTTTCTGTCTTCACCTGTCTCTCTCTCTCCAACTTTGGGGGCAAATGTTTGCCCTGTAACCTCGCTTCTCTATGGCTCTTGCAGGATTGATGATTTTTCAATTTGTTCAGTATTTTACTTGTTTTATATTAGAGTTGTTGACATCTAAGCTCTTTACATGTTGGACCAGAAATTGGAAGCCCACAAACACTTATCAGCCTGTGATGAGATAAATACCAAAAAAGAAAAGAAAGTGTTTTAGAAACCTAAATAGTTCTTTGAAATTGCTGTGATATCCAAGTATACAATTTTATATTTTACAAAAATATTGGTCTGCTCTGCAGAAGATTAGAAAATAGGAATGAAACAAAACGACAGTAAGCAATTGGCCCTTTACTCCAGATAAGTGGAGAAGCATGGGAGTAGGAGGCAGTCAAGAAAATAATGATTGGGATGGGAATTATACCACTTTTGCAGTTGTCTAGAAAGTGCTCTGAGATCCCTGGGGAAGAAGATCAAACTGTTTGGAGTACAAAGAAAAGGGTGATTAGGGCTTTTCAGAGTGGATGTGATGGGGAGGGAACAGCAGCCTATGAGAAGGCAAAGAGAGCTCCTATCCCCCTCCTACCTTACCCGAGCTGTCAGAGTGATCTTCCTAACATAGAGATCAGACCATGTCACCCCCTTGCTTAAATCCTTTAGAGACACCCTCTGCCTAATGCTCCCCAACTTCTCAGCCCCATTCACAAGGCTGCTCACCACCTGACCAGAGGACCCGTCTGGCATCATTTCTACCACTCCAGCCCATGCACCCTTCTCTCCAGAGGCTGGTTTTCCTAAAGTAGATCAGAGCATGGACTACCATTTCCATCATACACCTCCATCATCACAGGTAACAGCTGTGCATCTGTGGCCTCTTCTGTTTGGAAGGCCTTCCCTCCACTCACTCTTTTCTGGTGAATCCCATATATCCTTTAACATCATCCTCTGGGGGATTTTCCTACATTTGATGTCAAATGTACAGATGAAGGAGACCCAGGAGCTCTGTCAGTTTTAAATGTGGAGCTGGAAGGGAAACTTACAGATTCAGCCACACTTCTGATAAGCTCATATCCTTGTGTCTTCGTTGGGTATCTCACAACTGGAAAGAGGGATGTGTTTCAGGCCATAGGTAGGAGCAATTACTACATAACCCTGAAGCCAGCATCTGGATGCCTCAGGGCTGGGGAGACCAGAGAAGAGGCACTCAAGGTCAGGGGCGGGGAACTAACTTTCCAGGATGGAGGCAGCTCCCCTGGGGTTCCCATCCTCCTCACAGAGAGAGCCTCTAAAGCAGGACTTGGCAAACTTTTTCTCGAAGGAGCCAGATAATGGATATTTTTGGCTTTGTGGGCTAGACAATGTCTGTTGCAACTGTTTTGTCCCTGCAACGCAAAGGCAGCCATGGACAAGTGGGTGTGGCTGAGTTCCAGTGACACTTTTACAAAAGTGTTCCAATAACATTTATGAAAACAGGCTGCAGGCTGGATTTAGCCCATGGGCTACAGTTTGCCAAACCCTGCTCAAAGGAAGGAAAATGTCCCCTTTCTTCTGCCCTGTCTCTAAATAGCCTTTCGAGGCCTCACTAAGTTTACCTTTATAGTTTCTAAATTTCTGAGTTTTTTCCCTTCAGAATAGCATAAACAACGAGTGATCTGCCCCTACTTGCCAATCAATTGCAGCGGCCTGAAATGTCCTTTATTGGTGGAGTGAAAGATGCAATGGCATACACTGAACATGTATAAGAGTTTGTAAAATTAATCCTTAACCCAGGTGTCTTAATGAGATAGACACATGAGATGCTTACTGTGAATGATATGAGAACTAAAACATTATCATAAAGTGATTTGGTAATATCTTTGGTGCTCTGCCTGTGTTTTGCTGGGCTTTGTGGAATTTGGACCTGGAAGGTAGAGTTGAGCTTTTCATAAACCGGGTAAGGCTAGAGGGGGGGATACCCATGTCCATGACCTAGTATACTGTCTATAATTCCCAGTCTATGAGAAAAACTGCACAGCTTACTGATACCCTGTCTTTGAAATAATAAAGTAGACAGTATAGCAAAGCATCAGTAGGCCAGTAGACATTAAAGGCAAGTACACCTGCCTCAAATGGCTCAAATGGTCATGCTGCCGCTGCTGCTAAGTTGTGTCAGTCGTGTCCAACTCTGTGCGATCCCATAGACGGCAGCCCACCAGGCTCCTGTCCCTGGGATTCTTCAGGCAAGAACACTGGAGTGGGTTGCCATTTCCTTCTCCAATGCATGAAACTGAAAAGTGAAAGTAAAGACACTCAGTCCTGTCTGACTCTTCGCGACCCCATGGACTGCAGCCCACCAGGCTCCTCTGTCCATGGGATTTTCCAGGCAAGAGTACTGGAATGGGTTGCCATTGCCTTCCCTGTCAAATAGTCATAAACTCTATATAATACTCAAACCAAATAGCCATGTAAATGAAAACCTAAAACAGTGGGGTTATTAAAACCCTGACATCATTAGCATCAGGGAAGCAAGTAGAGGAGGCTTGCTAATGCTATGATGGTCTTTATCACCACGTTCTGTTCTCAAGAGGCTCCACAGAGTTCACCCTGCTACCCTGTTTCTCCAAAGCCACAAATCAGGACATCTTTTGTCTCCTGACTGAACAGATGGCCCAGTAGCAAGGCTTGTGCCAGGGGAGCCATGAAGGGGGACTCTGGCCTTGTCTTCATCATCTCCTGGTCCTATTTGGAGAAGGGTGTGCTGCAGTCCATGGGGTTGCGAAGAGTCGGACACGACTTAGCGAATGAACAACAACAACAGATTAGCCACAGTCTCCTACTCTGAAAAATAACCAGAATGGGACATTGTTCCCCCAATAGGTTTTGCCCCCAAATGCAGTTGGAATCAAGGTGTGCTTTATACCCAGCAGTGGAGTGGTTTCCTTTACAATCTCAAACTCTTTCCCTTTCCATAGGTCTTAGAGGTCTAAACAACTCCAAGAAAAGTTGATGATACTCCCGATATCTCGCTTCTTTTATTTATGTGACAGCCAGACCACTTGTAAATTATATTTCAGATAAACAACAATCTGTTGAGCACCTAATAGGTCATTATGATGTGAAATAAATGAGTGGTGTAGAATATTACTAGATCCTTACCCAGATACATAGCCTAGATTCATTCTCCTACAGCCTCTTCTCATGAATATAATGTGTGATTATTTAGATTTTATCAAAAGGGTACAAATGAGCAATTTCTTCTCTCTTTTCTCCCCACTTATCTTAGGACATTTTTGTTTTTCATTTTGAAAAGTCATGGTGAATATATTTATGGTCAGCGTTGAAGAAGGCTCGTTTTAGTTTATTCTAATGTTATGTACTTTAGTGCTTGAATTATTTACTGTGGGTCTGGTTATTGACCTATTTTATTTGTCGTTTTATGACATACATATTTTCAGTGGAGACACTTAGGCTAAGCTATATTTATTTATACCGCAGTACATTAACCATAAAACTATCTAACTACAGTAAAAACCACGATAATCTGGAACCCTCGAGGAGTGGGTTATTCAAGATAGCCAAGTTTGAAAAATGAACATTAACTATTTGTGATGGAAACCTTTTAAAAATGGATCATACCTTTCCCTCTTATCTTGAAAATGAGGTATCAAGTCAGTGAACTTTGATAATTACTCATGGTCTTCAGTTAGAATCACACTCAGCTTTCATTAAAGGACTTGGGTGTTCTGTTTTGTTTTTAGTTTTTGTTGCTGTTTGTTTTTAATTCTCACAGGCATTTCTTAAACCAGTCTTCTTTCTTCAACGGCTGTCAGCTGTGTTTCTCACTGCCGCCACCTGCCCCCTACACCCACCTCTAGCCTTCCCTCTGCCTTTCAATTTACTGCTTTTATACTTTTGTGGACTTGAAAACTAGGTGACGAAACTCATGAGAATATGGGGGGGTTGCCTGAGAAAGGACTTCCGGGAACCCATTAACAGGTCAGATACTGCAGTTGGGTATTGACTTGCCACCAACCCTTCTCTCCCTGAAAACTCTTCTTTATTAACGTGTTGGTTGTCTTTGTTCTAGTCAGTGGTGGGGCGGAGCTGCTGTAATTCCTCCCCTCAACACGCTTCTCTACCCAGCAAAGCTCTGCAACGAGAAGCTGATTCTAGCCAGGCTAGGGGAGCTCTGGGCCTTGTGTCTGGGAACGAAGGCAGCTAGTTGAATACTCCTTAGAAAAGAAAATCAGATTTAAAACAGGCCTCATCTTATGTTCATAGTTTATTCAATGATGCGTACATCATGCTGCTGCTGCTGCTGCTAAGTCGCTTCAGTCGTGTCCGACTCTGTGCGACCCCATAGACGGCAGCCCACCAGGCTCCTCTGTCCCTGGGATTCTCCAGGCAGGAATACTGGAGTGGGTTGCCATTTCCTTCTCCTACTATCCTGCAAATTCTCCTTCTCTTCTCTGCTTCTTTTTCCTTTTTTTTTATTTTAATAAAATGCTGAACATATGCTCTTTTAGCTTGTAACTTATTGGGACTAAAGCTAACACATCTAAAAAATGCTTTTCCAAAAAAGCATCTCTTGTCAAAACTGCAGAACTGGGGCTTCCCTGCTGGTCGGTCCAGTGGTTAAGAATCTGCCTTGCAATGCAAGGGACACCGGTTGGATCCCTGGTCTGGGAAGATCCCACCTGCCATGGAGCAACTAAGCATGTGCCGCACAGCTGCTGAACCCACGAGCTGCAACTACTTCAGGCCCCACACCTCGAGTCTGTGCTACCCAAAGAGAGAAGCAATCACAACCAGAAGCCCGCACAGTCGCAATGAAGAGCAGCACCCACTCTCCGAAACTGGAGAAATCCCATGTGCAGCAACAAAGATCCATCACAGCCCAAAGAAATATATAAATCTTAAAAACAAACTACAGTGCCCTTAATAATTCTAATTTTTAACGTACATTATTATGGAGCTACTCCATATATTTTTGCATTAGTTTCTTTGCACAGAAACAAGTGAAAAATGCCTTATTAAAGATGCTGACAGGTGAATATTAGACTAGAAACTTGGTTGTCTGGCATTTCCGTGGTGCTTAGCAGCATCTCCAGGGTTTCACCGTGCTTTCTCATTGGACCCTGAGAACAGCCCAGGGGTTACCCTGTCCCCCACGTCACAGCCAGTAGACCAGAGGGGCAGAGGTGTCCAGCAACGTGTCCGAGGTCTGTTAGCGTTCTTGAGACTGAGTCCGGGAGCTCTGCTTCCCAGACCTGCGGGTTTCCCCCGGGAGATCCTAAGTTCTCGTACTGATGAGTAAGAGCTGAAACCTCTTCGTCTATAGGGTGCAGACACGTTGGTTCTCACTGTGCAGCGGGGCTGCCCACCGCTCCGAGAATGTGAAATGTCAGAGCTTCCAGCACGAGAGGAGGAGAACCTGAGCGGCGTGTGATCCTGAGGGTGTCTGTCTTCTTCAACGAGTTGTCACCCTGCTGCGGCTGGAGGAGTGGGGACTGCCCCTTTGGGGTCCGAGGACTGACTGGTTAGTCATGTACAGTAATCTGGGCACCCCAGAACTACACAGAGTGACCTTAGTTATTAGCCCACTTAGGCTTCAAGGAGTGACTGGTTAGTCGTGTAATTTGGGGACCCTACCACTAAATATAGTGACATTAGTTGTTACTGAAGATAACCGTCCAGTGTTTTTAAAGAACAAAATACTGTCTTGTTTAGTGGTGTTTTGGCCTCAAAACACCACCAAAGTAGTGGTCAGTTAGTGAAATTATTATTTTTCAATACTAGGTGCCTAAGGTGTTTTGGAATATTTCTGATCCATTTCTTAATAAAAACAATCATATCTGTGCCACTTGCATCCAAATCAAAAGTTTCCCTTATTTTTTACTTTTAAATTTCAAAATATAACTGCTTCTGAGCTGGAAAAAAAATGAGTCTTTGACAAGAATAATTTGTATAACTGGATTTAATTTGTCATTTGCAAACTATTGCTTTTTGTTTTAAGAATTGTTAATGATAGGTTGTATTAAACCAACGTTTTTGAAGGTCTATTAAGATATTACATTCCAAATAGAACAATATTTAAATAAACCTTTCACAAATTTGTATTTTTGTTTTCATTTGTGTTTGTGTATGTGTGTGTATTTGCTGATGGAGTATAGAATGCTTCCTGAGAAGTCAACCCAACCCCCAAATTCTAAAATGTTCTCATTATCCAGGTTAGTTTTTTAAAAATCAGAAATTTAGGCTGATCTATTTATATTCACAGACTGGTGCTATCAAGTTAATCCTATAATTAAAATTCATTTCCCAAAGATGTTACTAACATCCTAGAAATATTAAAGATTTAAATCCTAAAAATTGGTATGGAAATGATTCAATTTTCTCTAATTTTTTTCCTCCTCTCCCAGAGTGATTCATTTCACTTTCTGTGTCTTCCTCCATGAACTATAATGCTTTTGCGGAGATCCCTAATTCAGTGAAACCTGTTTAGGGGATCATCTCTGTTAGAAAGACAGCTGCCGAAAAGGCATTCACTTTCCGAGCATGGATTTTAGATTACGGCCAATCAAGACTCGGAGCTGGAGGAACACCTGTCAGAGACGTTTTTCTACAAGAAGATGGTCTCTTTAATCAGGTTTCATTGCACTTCACAAAAAGATTCATTTTAAAATGTGGGTAAAACGGCATCTGCTTTTATGATTCATCCTCACCATCCTTTTAAAGCTGAAAAACCAATTTAGAGTTTATTTACGACACCATTCTATGGCAGAAGGAGAAACTTCAACAAAGTGTTTAATGAGGAAGGACTTTCCCAGATGTCAGACTTGTAACTCTTGTGAAGAAATCTAAAAATCTAGTTTTGAACTTTTCTTGTGTGAGTGTAATTAGCGATAGGAATTCTTCAGGGTCAACTTTTATAAGTGTTTAAGGTGAATTGGGAAAATACGCTTCCTGAAAGCTGGGAAACTCTTGTGTTGGAATTTGTTGCATTTATCTGTGAACAATGCAAAATATTATTGATACTGACTGGTGTTTAGAGGAATGACACTCAGCTTTCAACTCTGCTCTAATTAGAGGCACAGTTAAGTATATAAAACACAGGTACCTTCTAACATCTGCAGACTATATTGAGCGTAACTATTAAAAGACAAACTTCATTTTGCGAACTGTAATTTAATGGTATAACTGTGCAGACCGGAATATCGGTTAATTTTCAAAACATTTTATTCTACACCAATTAGCTTGGGTCCTAGAGGGCAAAATGACAAGAGGTTACTCGTTCACTATGTATTTAATTAATTGAAAAATGCTCAAATTGCTTTTACAGTTGTTATTAAAAAGTAGAATCAGTGTTGCCAGTGCTCAACCATAATTGGAACCCCAGGGAATTAAATATTTAGCATTAGTAATGTAACAGCACTTAGGACACAAATTTCTATTTTCGTAATGAAAGCTATACACTGTGAGTGCAAGCGGCTGAAACGACAGCTGTGACAAGTGAAACGGCCTGGGATATTTCAATAAGACACCTCATTGGACAGCAAGTCTTACCACATTACTCGTTTGTAAGAGATCTGCAAGTTTAATTCCCAATAGAAACCCGTTACCCAACTATTTAGATTTCTAATTGCATGCAGGATGAACAGTTGGGCAAATGTCTTGGCCGTAAGTGGCTGAAATGTATAGTGCTTTCTAAATAATCCTATATAAGTTCATGCCTTTGTCAGTTTAAAAATAGCAGGACTGTCAGGGAATAAAGATCTTGTTTGTTTTAAGTTTAATTACATTTTAAGCATAAATGCTTTCAGTGTTACAATGAGAAAAGTTGGATATTAGACTCTAATGAGCTACAGTGGTAGACGGCTAGAGACCCTAAGGGAGTCCCTCCGTAAATTAACTGGATAAAAGTACTTGGTTAGGATATAGTTGATGGCTGAGCTGTTCTTGAAACCCAGTTATAGAGCTGTCTCTCACTCCTGTTTTCATTCTAAACAGGCCCTGTAGAGACTTCAACGGCCGCCTGTTACAACAGTTCAACTTGTCAAAATGTATTATATTACTCCACTAATAAATAGTATTAAAGGGTATTTGACTTCATTTCTCCTTTTCAGAGGGGATCAGGTTGATAAACACAACTGGCTTAGGTCGGTCTCATTTTAATTTGTTTATGTCATCTAAGTAATATTGAAGGTCCCTGGTTTGAATTTGGCAAACATTATTTTCCTGGGGATGTAAAACTTACAAAATATTATGGACAGTGGAAACAATTAATGGAGACTATTTATTATAGAATCCCTGTCTGTGAAAGATGTATGACTTTGACATGTTTAGCCCACGTTCAAAGTATTTGAAAAACCGTAGCTAAACTGATATTCTTTGAAGCATAACTCGCCTAATTCCTTTGCCAATCACATTCTGTCTTTTCTTGAAAAAAAGAAAAAGTTGCAGGACATTTTGGTTTCACCATCTTCTTTTGCTTACCATTGTCTGAGACAGTTGTTTTCAAGAATTTATTCTAACTGATCATGATTTCTATTTTATTTTTTGTAATGTTTAGATGTAAAGGTTATTTTTTTTTTAAAGAAAGAGAAAAGAAGAATGTATAAATTTATTTGATAAACTCTCCCTTTCACCCTCTCCCCTAGTCTTCCCTCTCTCACTGGTGATCACCTTTGCTAACAGTTTGATAATATATCAAGCATCCATAATATTTTCCATGTATATTATACATGTGCACAAACAGATGTTATTTATACAAATTACACATAGTGTATTTATATAAAGAACATACATTTTTTCCCCACTTAATCTTCGTGGATACTTTCCTATAATGGTGCCCAAATCTTCCTTATTCTTTTTCATAGCTAATTGTCATTCCATATTTTAGAGGCATAAGATTTGTTTAGCTATTGCCTGGTGATGTCATTTGAAGTTAAGTCTAGTTTTTTCACTATGGCAGATAGCATTGCAGTGAACTTCTGAGTGTGCCTTGAGTGTATGTGTGTATATGTGTGTTTGCAGCAGATTTGTGGGCATCTTTGAGCACATGTCATAAAAAGATATTGAACTAGCATTTATTGCATGATTACTTTGCACCAGGCACTATTCAAAGCACTTTACATATAGTATGCCGTTGCATTATTACAATAAAGGGATGTATTGTAATCTCCATTTTACATATAGGAAAGCTGAGGCACAAGAGAGGTTAAGTTGCTTGCCAAAGGCCACAAGGCAAGTAATAGCAGAGCCTGGGGTCAAACCCAGGAGGTCTGGCATACCAGTCTGAGTTCTTAACCAAACCAGTATGCCTGCAGAAATGCTTTGTCTTTCCTTCTAATTTACCTCTGCTTAGTAGTGAGTTTGAATGTGGTTTCAAATGTTTATTGCCATTACATTTCTTCTTCTGAGAATTGGGCTGTTTCTGTCTTTGCTCATTTTTCTCTAGTGGTGTCTTCTTAGCAAATTACAACAGATCTTAATTGTTGATGGCTGTTGGCTCTTAGTTATACTTGGTCAAATATTTTTTCTAAGCTGATTGCTTATATTTTTACCTTGGTTTATTTTAATATTACAAGTTTTGCTTTATGGATTGAGGTATAAGGAAGTTTTTTACCACCTACAAGATTACAAGTATGTTTTCCTACATTTTCTTCTACTGCTTTTAATTTTTTAACAGTTTTGACCTTCCACTCAAGTGGGATTTATTTGGGTGTGTAGTGTGAGATAAAGATCAAACCTTTTACTTCTAGCAACACCCACAGGTTCCTTTTGTAAGCTGTCCATTTTTTTCTCTACGGTTTGAAAGATAACCTCTGTTTAATACTATATTCTGCCTATATATGTCTCTGGATTGCCAATTCTCTGGAATATTCTACGTGTCCAATCCTACAGCATCACACTTTTTACCATTATAACACAAAAGTGAGTTTAAAATCTTATAATTAAAAAATAATGTCTATCAAACACTCTCATATTATAAAAATAATATATATTATAAATATATATAATATATATACATAAAATTTCAAAAGATATTTTAATTATTTATACATTTGCTTTTTCAGATAAACATTTGTCAGTGTACAAATTTCTTTTTTTTTTTCCTTTTCATTTATTTTTATTAGTTGGAGGCTAATTACTTCACAACATTGCAGTGGGTTTTGTCATACATTGACATGAATCAGCCATGGAGTTACATGTATTCCCCATCCCGATCCCCGCTCCCACCTCCCTCTCCACCTGATTCCTCTGGGTCTTCCCAGTGCACCAGGCCTGAGCACTTGTCTCATGCATCCCACCTGGGCTGGTGATCTGTTTCATTATAGATAATATACATGCTGTTCTTTCGAAACATCCCACCCTTGCCTTCTCCCACAGAGTCCAAAAGTCTATTTTGTACATCTGTGTCTCTTTTTATGTTTTGCATATAGGGTTATCATTACCATCTTTCTAAATTCCATATATATGTGTTAGTATACTGTAATGGTCTTTATCTTTCTGGCTTACTTCACTCTGTATAATGGGCTCTAGTTTCATCCATCTCATTAGAACTGATTCAAATGAATTCTTTTTAATGGCTGAGTAATATTCCGTGGTGTATATGTACCACAGCTTCCTTATCCATTTGTCTGCTGATGGGCATCTAGGTTGCTTCCATGTCCTGGCTATTATAAACAGTGCTGCGATGAACACTGGGGTGCACGTGTCTCTTTCAGATCTGGTTTCCTCAGTTTGTATGCCCAGAAGTGGTATTGCTGGGTCATATAGCAGGTCTATTTCCAGTTTTTTAAGAAATCTCCATACTGTTTTCATGTAGAAATTCCTTTGGGATTTCAGTTGGGAATAGATTGAATTTATAGCACAATTTAGGGGAAGGGATGAATCTTTCTAATCCTCACTCCTTATGATATCTCAGAATAACACCTCATCAATATCTGTTGAATGAATGAATATGTGCTTTGTTTTGGTTTTATAGGCAAGGAGAGGGGGTAAATACTTGTTTTTTTCTCTAGATAGTTTAAAAATTCTTAAGATGATCTATGTCATTAGATTTTAAATTTATCATTGTGAAGTTCTATTATACATAGTATTTTCACCTAAAACATCTTCCCCATATTTCTAACTATGTACACTTTCTTAATCCAAATATAGTTTACTTTGCTTTCTCCACTTTTTATCTTTTTCAGACAACAGTTTTACTTTACTGGTCTATGTATATAGAAAATTTGATTTTATTGATATGCTCTTTTTCACTTGTTTTCCTTTTATCTTAATTCTTCCTTTTGCTTGTTTTAGTTTATATGATTGACTTTTTCCTGGGTCTTTTGGCTGAATGTATAGTCTGTTTATTTTTTCCTCTCTGTTTTTAATACATACTTTTAGGCTATAAATTTTTCTTTGGGTTTTGCTTTGACTGTGTCCAGTAGTTAATATATATATTGCTTTCATTGTCTTTCTTAACTGAATAGCTTATATTTTACACTTTAATTTTTTCTTAACCGAAGATTTGTTTTGAAAATAGCATTAAAAAATAAGTGGTTACAGCAGTATTTTGGGGGTGCATAGGTAAAAAGGAGAGAGCTATCCATATATTGTTTATTTTAGGTTTCTTTTTTTTTTTTCATTATAGGTTGAGAATAAGGCCTGTATCATTTGCCCTTTGGGTTGGATGTTGAGATTTCCTTTGTAGTCAAACAGTTCATTTTTGTAAACATTCTGCATATTTAAAGAAATATGCCTTCTCTCTTTAGGAAAAGTATCTTGAAGTTTACTTATTAAATCAACTTTGTTAATTATGTTTTTCAAATACTCTACATTCTTATTTTCCACATATCTTAACCTGTCAGTGCCCTAGAGCTTGTAGTTTTAAAACTTCTCCTGTATCTCCAATAATGTGTTTATATATTTTGAGGCTGTGTTGTTTCATAGAGGAAAGATTTGTTTCCACTGTATCTTCATGGTGGATTGTGCATTTAATTGATATAAAATTTCTTTGTTCCCTTTGATTACTAAAGGAAACCTTTTCCCCTGTGTGGTGCTCCTTGTGATTTTTATTTTTTTTGCGAGTCCAGAGTTACTTCACATTTTTCCTGCTTCTCCCTCTGCTCCAGACCTCAACAGTGAGCCTTCCCCAGGCACACTCCTCCTTCCATTTGGTGAGCAGTTCTCAGTAGCACACCGTTGCTACAGTCCACAGTGCCTGTGAGTGAGGGTGAGTGAGTGTGGGGAAAGGCTGGCACTCGGGTAGGCCAAGGGAGGCCCCGAGGGTGCAAAATTGAGGTGAGCACTGTCAGTGACTGCAAAGTCAGGCAGCAGACCTCGCATGATGCTGAGAGGGTGTGCTTTCCTGAATTTTGCCCTCTAGGGAACCTCACCTGCCTCCCCAGAGTCCTTGCCCTGCTAACAGAATCTATTGTTCCCCAGGTGGGCCTTTCAGTGACATTGAGAGACTGCCCATCACTCACTCTGGGTCTTTCAAATCTGTCATCTCTGAGCTTGCTCCACTGAGAGGGACAACTTCATTTCCATAGTAGTTATTCCTACACCTGTTTACAGTGTGATTTGCTCTGGAATTTCTATTAATCTATTCCTGTCTTTTTAGTTTTTATTTTCATCAGGGTACAATAATGAATTAGTTAACAGTGAACTAGCACTAGAAGAAAAACAGAAGGTCTTCACTTTGCCCTTCTTCTTTCCATTCTACTCCTCAGAGATAACCCTTGAAAAATTTCTAGCTGTTTCTTCCATTATTTGCTTTCACATTTCTAAATCATATGATTTCTGCTTTGCTTGTCAGTTAAATGAGTGCTTTACTGACTTCCACTCATGACATATGAATATATGGTTTTGTTAGTTTACCATTCCTATTGCTCTAAAACTTTATTCTCCTAATATAATTATTGGTTAAATTTGCTTTTTACTGCTGGGCAAAATAGTGTAATTCAACTTCCCTAATCATTTACACATTTTTCCCCTGATGCTAATAATGGACTTGTTTCCATATTTGATTAATTTCCCTTTGCTCCATCCATTATTCACTATCAACAGTTTCTAAACAGTTAGATCTACCAGATAATAATTTAGCAATTCTCTTTTGGTTATTTGGTTTTTTTTTTCTAGGGAACTCTCTCTCTGGAAACTTTCTTTCCCTCCTCCTCCAGTTTGCATTGATTGCTTTCTTGCTTTGCCACCTGGTTGTCATCCTGAAACTTATATTTCTGCTATCCTGTGTTACAGTCTGTGTTTTCTTGCTTTATGTCTTCTTCTTTCTTGCTTCTCATTTTCATGGAGCACATCCTTTCACAGCTTTCTACAGAAGTATGGAAGGAAGTAAAACATTTTCATGTGAAAATATCTTTACTGGAGGTGTAACACTTTTCTAAGAGCTCTATTTTATACCCTGATTGTTCTTGTTCTTTAACTGCATATTCTTGTTTCATTGATACAATATCTTCTCTTATTTTTCTGAGGTTGTTAATAACTTGATTTTCAGCACTATTTCCTTTGGTGCTCCACATGGTCTCAGCTTCCTCCAGATCCCATTTTTTGATATGTTTAGGTGTTTTTCTTTCTGTTGGAGGATCTCCTCAAGTGTCTTGTGGTCATTAGCTATAATATTTCAGAGAAAGGTACTCAAAAGCTGATGGGAAGCTGTGTTTACCTTTGTGAAGCTTTTTGGTGGATGAATTGGAGGATCAAGTGGCAAGCCATTCTTGGCTCTGAGGAACCCTTGAACTTCTTGAAAGTCTCCCTTTCTTTAGACTTGGGGCTTGAGAGGTGAACCTACCAATCTCCCCTTTAGGAGGTCTGATTTAGTGGCTGACTTGGGTTTCCCTGATGGCTCAGTGGGTAAAGAATCTGCCCGCAGGGACAGGAGAAGCGGGAGGCTGGGGTTTGATATCTGGGTCAGGAAGATCCCCTGGAGAAGGGAATGGCTACCCACTCAAGTATTCTTGCCTGGAGAATTCCATGGACAGAGGAGCCTGGCAGGTTACAGTCCATGGGATCACTAAGAGTTGGACACAACTGAATGACTGACATTATCAGACTTTCTGGAAGCAAGGAGGAGGAAGGGCCCAGGGAGTATGCTTTAAAAAGTATGTGGCTTTTTTAAGCCCCGTGTCTTGCACAGCTCTTCTCTCTGCATGGAATCTGTGAGGCTGGACCCTTTAATTTGATGTCTCCTGCCCCGACCGTTGCCTGGATACATAGGAGAGAGGAGAAGATCTGGGAGTCTTACTGCTCTGCACAGAATTTGAGCCTATCTCCACCTTAACCCTCAGCCCCCACGCTCCACCATACCTGCTTCCTCCCATTCCTGAGCCTTTAGGTGCCAGGGGCTTCATTCTCATTTTCGCTCCCCTTTGCAGAATTTAGATTCTAGCTTCCTTTGCTCTTTAAAGTCAGCTTATCACTTCTCCACACTCTCTGCTTTCGAAATTGTTTTGATGTCTTTGAAGATGATTTTGATATCCTTTATGCAGTCATGTCTTCCTTCTTTTTTCCTTACATACTTGCGTCCTCTTTGCCTGGAATGGAACCCTTATCTCTTCCTTCAGGTCTCAGCTTTACTGTCACCTCATCAGAGATCCCTCTTGGGGGTGTCCCCATTTTCTCCCTCTTGTATTGTCTTTTGGCCTCTCTAGGCTGAAAGTTCTATCTTTTATTACTCTTAACGCAAATCCTGGCACCTGTGTGATACATATTTGCTGAGTAAATAAACACAGCAGAAATAGGTTGTTCTAGACCGCAGGAAGTACACCGTTTTCCTTCTGCCTGGCCTGGAGGAAGCTGCCATCAGAGGCACCTATGTTGCCTTTCAAGTGCCAGATCTGGGACCACATACTGCTTTACGAAGGAGTGAAGCTGGATCCATGCGGAGAGGAAGATTATGTCTGCTCCTCACTTCCTCACATCTGTGTTCCAGCTGTGATGACTTAAGCCCTGTCGTTTTTGGAGAAGAGTGTGTATGTAGATCAGTGCTCTGGGGTTGGGAGTTCATTCATCATGGTAATAATGAGAGCTCACATTTATTGAGCACTTTCTATGTGCTGGGCACCATACTGCATGTGCAACATTTTGATGTTGTTTAGTCACTAAGTTGTGTCCGACTCTTTTGTGACCCCATGGACTGTAGCCCGCCAGGCTCCTTTGTCCCTGGGATTTCCCAGGCAAGGATACTGGAGTGGGTTGCCATTTCCTTATATATCATCTCATTTAATTCCCACCAGGGTGTAAATTATCTCTGTTATTCCTGTTTTTATAAATGAAGAAACTGTGACTCAGAGAAGATGCATTGCTTGCTCCAGTCCACGGAATTCATGAATGAGAGAAGTCGGACTTGGACCTGGCTTTGTCTGATGCCAAAGCTTCTGTTGGTGTCATCATGTTCTACCGGTTTCTGTGATGTTTTCCTCTCTCTACACTTAAGCATCACAGAATCACTTGCTGGATTCATGACATCTTAGAGGAAGACAAAATCACAAAGGTCATCTCTTTGGTCTAACTCCTGTTGACATTGAAGAGAAAATGTACGCCTGACACTTCCGGTCATCCATCATTTGCAGGGTGAGCGCTGCATTTAGCATTGATGCCTCACAGGAAACAGCAGGACCAGACTCTGTAGCTCACCAAGGCACAGAAAGGCACAAAAGTGGGCCCAGATCATTCTGAGCAAGTGCACACAGCCCTCTGTCCACAGGGTAAAGGAAGCTATAGTCTGATGTAACTCAAGTAAATACACCTTGGGAATGTGTATGTGAATGTGTATGGGAATGAGAATGGCACCTTGGGAATCTACTCTGACATCGCCTTTCTTCTGACTTATAATTAACATAAAACACCTATTAGTCAGTTTTCCAAAACCCCTGTGCCACCCCAGGCTTTGTGTTAAACACAACACTCATGCAGCCCAAGACTGCAGACTCAACGGGCAATGTGGGGAAAAAAACACAGCGGGATATGTTCCAAGATTCACCCAACAATACAAATTTTGGACTAAAATCACAGGCTGTTTCTCTCCACTCTTCCCCTCCAAGTTAACCTACTCCTGTAGTTCCCTAGGTTTGCAAAGATTTGAGGGTAAGGGGATTACCACTGAGGCAAGTAGATTTCACATCCTGATGGTGTTTTTGTAACTGCCACATGTGGCCCCGTGTTAAGTAGCTGAACATTTCTGTTTGCTGGCAGCCAAAGTCAGCCCTCACCTCCTAGGGAGCTCCTTCTGACTTCAAAAAGCATTCCACAGGATTGCAGAGAACAGGGAGTGGGGGAGCGGGTTACCACTTATGCTGCCTGAACTCAAGTTCCATCTTTGTGCTTCTTGGTTATTAAAGCCTCTCAGGAGACAATGAAAGGGCAAAGGATTTAGAGGGCTTTCTTCAGATAAGGTGCTAGAAACCCCAATATTTGAATGAGAGATTGCATTCTTTTAGAAGCAACTTTTTATTCTTTAAAAAGAAAGCATAACTAAATGTTCAGTTGGGAAGGTTCCTATCACAGATGTGCAAAGTATACTGAATCAGTTAAGGGATCCCTTGCTATCCATGAAAGCTCATCTTTTTGCATCTCTCAGGAAAAAAAGCAGTCATTTAGAATGTTTCCCACAGTATGGCAATTCTGCTGGTGGCAAGTGAAGCCAGCCTGAGGAGGCACTGCTTTCAGAATGGCATAAGAAATGTGTCATTTACAAACTGTCACTGTGCATACCGGGAGAGTATAAATGAAGCTAGAATAAATATAAGCTGGACACCCCCTGACTGGAGTCATCTCTTTTTCTGTTTGTTGATGTTTTATTTTATAGCGACTTCTGACAATTTAACTACCAACAGACTGTCATGAAAAGAATAGCTCTCTTTCTCTCTGAAAAGTATTATTCTTTAAAAAAGTTATTAACTAATTTAAGTTAATATCAAGATTAAGCACAATGAGTTTCTAAATTATGGCATCATTTTAACAGCAGCCTGCCTGCTGAATTTTTGAAAAAAGAATTATTTTTGCCTGTTAGAATTTCTTAGTTTGAAGAAGTCTTTAAAGTTTTCTAGATTTTTTTTACCATTGAAAATAAACCCATATATTTCTTATTTTGTTCTACTTCATATTTTGAGTGAAATTTTAAAGTAATGTAATAATTCTTTTTTAATTTACCAACTTTGGGCAGAATCCTTAACACAGTACAATAAGTTGCTTCATGAGCCAGCTTCCTTCAACAGATTTAATAGAGATGTGAGCATACTTGGTTCAATCGAATGAAAGTAATAGGCTGATTTTTATTTTGTGAAATGTAGCCAGTCAATAGATACTTATTGCACATCCCTGTGCATAAGGAACTGTGCAAGATGCCATAGGCATCACATGTTTGGGACGCAATGACTCACTTAGAACATCACACATCTTCTCTTATCCTTCTGCAGTGATACGTATTGAGTATGGACTGCACATCTGTTGTGATGATCTTGGGGAGAAAGGGGGTGGGGCTCCCTCAGCAGCACCTGCCCTTTGGTGCTGAACCTGACTTGAGTCAGTCTCCCTGTCCCTCTGGGCTTCTGTTTCTTTCCTCCCCCTAACTCACAGGGTGGACTATAGTTGGAGTGGAGCTGGAGGTTTCTCTGCGTGAAGCTAATTGGCCCATTTGGGGCTTAAACCTAGATTCTTAGACCTCTTAGCACCTTACTTTAGACAGCTGGGCTTGGCGCTTTGGATGCAAATGCTAATTGTTAATCATTAGGAATAACTTTCTCCATTGGGTTTACAGAGGTGAGGGGGTTGGCTGGCTACTGCCTCAGCCTCGACTCAAGCTTACAGTGGGAGCTTCGGTCCTCTGTGTAAAAACAAATGAAGTTCAGGCGTGGGGCAAACATGTCCCCTCTCACATTCCAGGGCACAGTTCAGTGGGTGACACATCCCACAACCTGGCCTCCTCCAAGATAACATGCAATCATCAGGAGTTAACTTAAACAGTAACTAGCTAGAGATTGATGCAAACGTGTGAACCCCATGCCTATTTGTTGGTGGCAGCCTAAAAGGCTACCACGGTGACTTCTGGAGGAAAACCTCTCTTCCTCTTCTGATCCCATGGATTTGTCGGCTTGAGAAACCTGCACAGTGATTAGGTTGATGGTCTTTGTTGGCCCGAGGCAGTGTTC
The DNA here is from genome assembly GCF_023699985.2 of Odocoileus virginianus. NCBI lineage: Eukaryota > Metazoa > Chordata > Mammalia > Artiodactyla > Cervidae > Odocoileus > Odocoileus virginianus. The sequence continues at coordinate 37,135,818 of NC_069693.1, forward strand.
TCCTTATGTTCTTAAGTAACAAAGCTTAAATGTCTCAAGAAATAGATGTATAAAGGAAAACATTTGCTTCTTAGTGAATTCAGAGCTGCTGACTTACAGAATGGATATGCATTCAATATGCATAATAGCCTGAATCTGATAGGCCCTAAACTTAGAGTCAGAAGGATCCATCAACTAATTTCCAGATCTAGAATAGTAACTGTTTCTCCCCTTGTTCAAACAGCCATTCCTAATCCACCTGGCCCTCTTCGCTGAGTCCAGATACGTCATTAGAACCTTCCTTAACACAAGTTTAAGGCAACTGATTGGAATTGGTGCTTCAGGAGACATTTATAGACCAGCTCTGATCTAGGTAGCCTCATTCAAGGAAATGTCAGAGTTGTACATTTTCTGGGAGTCTACACTGGTTTATGCTTGGATGTTCTAACTCTCTCTCTCTGTCATGACTTTTGTGTATTACTCTCCAAATTGCATCAGTTTCCAGCCTAGACTTAACTACACGTGCTGCCTGTAGCTACCAGGCATCAAGGAACTTTCCAGTCACATGCAGTTTTAATATCATAATAGGATGCCATATAATAGTAACTGATGCCATGTAATAGTAACTGACTTTTAATCAGTGTTAGCTAGACTTTATTAGTTTGAAAAGTGAACTATATTCAGTCTTTTAATTTTTTTAATGATTTCTCTTTTTATAATTTTATTTATTTTTGTCTGTGCTGGGTCTTCATTGCTATGCATAGGCCTTCTCTAGCTGTGATGAGTGGGGTCTACTCTCTAGTTGCAGTGCGTGGGCTTCTCATTGCAGTGGCTTCTCTTATTGTGAAGCATCGGCTCTAGGGCACACAGGCTTCAGTATTTGCCACGCGCAGGCTTAGTTGCCCCATGGCATGTGGAATCTTCTGGGACCAAGGATCGAAACTGTGTCCCCTGCATTGGCAGGCAGATTCTTAACCACTGGACCACCAGGGAAATCCTTAGTCTTTTAATTAAACGTCTCATGAAAAGTCTATTGTTCGGACAAGAGGCATTTTTCAGATTATGTACCTTAGGATACATGCCCCTTAAGTCAAAACAAAGGCTGTGAGTGTGTGTGTGAGAGTGTGTGTGTGTGTGTGTGTGTATTCACAATTGAACTAATACTAAAACCATTTACTGAGCACTTACTATTTGCTGGATATTATGGTAGTTATTCTAAATATATTTGAAATATTTTTCAGGGCTGCTATAACAAATGCCACATTAAGTAGCTTCAAGAATAGGAATTTATTTTTTCATACTTCTGGAGGCTGGGAGTCCAAGATTAAGGTGTTGGCGAGTCTGTTTCTCCTGAGGCCTCTCTCCTGGGCGTGCAGACGGCTGCCTTCTTGCTGTGTCCTCACGTGGCTGTCCTCTGCATGTAAGCGTCCGTGTGCCTCTGTGTCCTCATCTCCTATCCTTATAAGGACCTTAGTTAGTTAAGTTAGTTAGATTGGATTAACTAGGGGGCCACCCAAGTGGCCTCATTTTATAACTTAATCACTTCTTTAAAGGCTCTATCTCCAAACCATTCCTAGAGATTAGGGCTTCAATATATAAATTTGGGATGAGGGAGAGGGAGACACATTCAGCCTCTAACGGGTGTTGAATTCTCAACACAGTTTTTATAATAAAGGTACTATCATTATCTCCATTGTAGAGATAAAGAAACAGTGGTTCATAAAAGCTGAGTCACTGGCCTGATGACTTCCATGTAGCAAGCCAAGCATACCACTTACATGCTCTGTATTTCTTTTTCAGTGTGTGTATCAGAGATATCATCTAGGTTTTGAAGTGAGTTTGAAAAGGCCCATTGAAATTTCTGGATTCCTTTAAAAGAAGGTGTATGCAGCCATGTTGCTGAAGGAGTGTCTGCCGCTTAGCAGCGGTGTGACCTCTGGCAGGGTACTTCACCTCTCTGGCCTTTGGTTTTCTAGTCTACAAAATGGGGTGATCAATCAAACCTACCTGAGACGGCTGTTGTGAAGAGGATGTGAGATAATCCATATAACATATGTCTGTACATAGCGGGTATTACGTAGACGTTAGTAGCTATTATTATATATGACTATCGTCATTCTGAGAAAGATGCATTTTCAGAATGGGACCAAATGATTACTCTCATTCCATTTTAACATTTGAAAGTGATATTACCTGCTGGTTATTTGGATCTATATATTATCATAGTTTTAAATATTATCATTTTCAACACATTATGTCATTTTACATCAGTAACATGTCAGAGGCTGGTATAATGTGTCAAAAGGGATTTAACTTATTGGCTGTGTGTCATCAATGTGACAAAACTCTGAGAATCAGATCAATAGTACCTGCTTTTAACACACATTGGACATACCTGGGTGGTTTCCTTGGAGTCAGGTGACATGCTCAGCTGTTGCAGTACCAATTTTCTGGGGAGTTCAGAAAGACCATAAGAGATGATCAATACTCCCTAAAAGCTAACTTTCAAGTAATCCCATTGCAAAATGGCTATGCAGTCACTCCATCATGCAGAGGCCTAGACTAGGCAAATGGAATATTGCAGAAAGAGTCCCCCCAGAACCCAGCTGGTCCACAGGAGCCTATGTGGCTCCTGTAGTCTTCTTTTGTTGGGTTGCACTGTCATGGATGCCAGCTGTCTGGAGTGATGCTCCTTGTAGATGCTACTAGACATCCAATACTGCAAGTCATGCTGCGCTTTGCAGGGCCTCATCCATCTAGTCTAAGGTACTTTTATAAGTATTCTTCTAGGTTAAATTCCTAGCAGTAGAGTCGCTGGATTAGAACTTATATATATTCAGAATTTGGATTGATACTACCAAAGTGCCCTTATAAACAGTCAGACCAATACATTCTCATCTACAGTGGATGAATGCACCTCTTTGATGTTATCAAGTATTTTTATCTTTGCCGATACGATAGGTAAGATCCATTCTCCCATAGTTACTTTGATTTGTCTTTAACTATCAATATCATTGAGCACCGTTTCATGCATTTGTTCCCTGTTTGTATTTTTTACTTCTGAGTGTGAATCGCCTATTCATATCCTTTGTCCACTTTTCCACTGGTATATCTTTCTCCATCTGAATTATATGGACCCCTCTTCAATTGAGGAAATGAGCCTTTAAGGCAAATATTTCCTTCAGTTTACCCTTTGTCTTTTGTCTTTGTTTACAGTATTTCAGACCATCCTAAGTGTTTACAAGTTTTTAAATTTCTCAACACCCAGGAAATTTGTTGAGTTGGACTACATCCCAAGATCCCTCCAAGTCTAAAGAAGATGCCACAAATACCATCAACTACAAAATGAAAGGACTATGAGTCCAGTGGTGGATTTTTGTAGACTTTAGTAGGTGAGTGAAAGCCACTTCTATTGTCTAGGCCTTTCCAAGGATTCTGTCATCTCTCCTGTAAAAGACTCAACTCTGTCTTGTATTAGCAGAACAGTCAACATTACAATCAAAATATGATTTTTCAAATGTTTTTAAAATGCTCTTATTAGTTATAAAAGTAACATGGTTCACTACAGTGATTCAATTTTTTAAATCTAACAATAGGTTCTGGATTTTTAATATCCAGGCTCTACCCTTCCACCATGCCTACCCTTTAGGAATGTGCTGGACAACTCTATCAATGTTTGGGGTAAAGGAACATGATTCATGAAAAGGATGAATCTCCCTTAGAAGGTTTGATGAGTTCAAGGATGCTCTAAGACTTCTTCATGGGGAGGAAAAGAAAGTAACAACTTTAAATGAAGATATTCAATGACTTGGAGGCAGCTTTATAGAATTTATGATATAGTTTTAAACTTTTTGGAAAATATGGATCCTCTTACCTATAAGCTTTCTCTTCTCTAAAACTTAAACTAAGGTTAAAAGTGAAAGTGGCATCCAACTCTTTGTGACTCCACAGACTATACAGTCCATGGAACTCTCTAGGCCAGGATACTGGAGTGAGTAGCCTTTCTCATCTCCAGGGGATCTTCTCAACCCAGGAATCAAACCAAGGTCTGTATTGCAGACAGATTCTTTACCAACTGAGCTATCAGGGAAGCTCAACTATTAAGGTAAAAAACTCAGTCATCTAAATTAGAGATCCTCAAAACTTTATGTGCATATGGATCACTTGGGGATCTTGTTTAAATGCAAATTATGTGGTTCTCTGGGGGCAGGGGGACAGTGGTTTGGGCAGGACTGAGATTCTGCTTTTTCCCAAACCTCTCAGTAGCTGGGCTCTAAAATACTTTTGTGAACACATTCCCCTTACTCATTGTAGTACTCTATGTACATATACACATGCTTTATATATATCTTTATATTTGTGCTTTCTAAAACATTAATTGAGAAATAGGCCATTGTTACAGAAACCACAATGCACTTCATGAAAAAACATTGGGTACAAAGGCAAAACAGTGACAAATTGATACTTTCTTGCTTGGTCACGCCTGATTTAAGGAAATGAACCCTAAATAGGCTATGTGAATTGGAAATTGACTTCAACCACATTTAAATTGTTGTCTTTTAAAATATTAGCAGTTGAGTGTGTAAACCAATATTTATTTTCTAATCAAAGGTTTGTGGCAAATGGTTTATAAATGAAAGAAATGAGGGAAGAATGCTTTGAAATGTTTCTTGTAATAGAAATGGAAATAGGATATTTTATTTCTTTAAATGGCAGGCACAGGCTTCAGCTAAAATTCATCCTGTTCTTAAAAGAGGAAATTATATGAAAAACTGATCATAGTATAAAAGCCCAGGCCAGCACCTCTCTGCCAGCGATCATAATAAATATCTTTCAGCAGAAAAAAAGTTGAAGATCCAGCTACATTAAGGAAGAATCTATTAACAGAATAATTGTATACTGAGGATCCCTTTAAGAAAAGCTTCCAAAATTCCATTATCTTAACTGTCACTCGCCACTTTGAGTTGTCTCAGCGCTGTGTGTTTTCATGAATTACCAGAGCTGTTTGTTTTTTCCTTTATCAGTCATCACCCTGTCAGCCGGGCCATTCATAACAACTTTTGGCAGCTCATCAGGAGAGTTCAGAGCTTGAATAGGACCCTATCAACTCTCACACCTCATTGTGTGAAACTGTTTACCAGCATTGCCTTTTTCTGTAAATATTACAAGCAGAGCCCTGAAAAGTGGAGATGCGTGAAAACAAAATGGACAAATCTTGTAGCAGTTGGTGGAGATGGCAGATGGGGGTGGGGTGGGGGAAGTGACTGAGAATTTACAAGTACTCATGTTTCCTTTATTGGGCTGAATCCTACCTAGTCACTGGGCTTGAATTCTTGTGTATGCTGGTTAATTAGACGATATTTAATTTGACTTCACATTGGTGTCAGTTTGGTGAAAGTGAGGCTCTGTAATTAGGGAGTACAGACCGGGCTTCTGTCACAGTTCTGCTCACTTCCTCTAATTTAATGCCCCCGTTTCCAGTGTATTGTCACCCTGGATGTGTTGAGTTCCCTGCTGTCTTTTCTGCTTGACTGGTAACAAGGTGGCCCACATGAACACCAACAGCAAATGGACTGACTCAAGTCTCCTGGTCTTAACAGCCTTCAGTTCTGCCAGATTCACCCATCAGAAATAATTTCCTCTTGAAAACCAATGTCAGTAAGTCTCTCGATGGAAGCTAATATCACCAACTTGCAAATGGGTATGATTTTTTTGTTATTGTTGTTGTTCTCTATTTTTACTGAAGTTATATATGCACAGATTTTTGAAGGGTCAAGTAGTTCCAGGTTTTGTGATTCAAAAATTAAAAACTTAAGCCTTCTCCCCAGCCTCCCACCCTGCCCACCAGAGGCAACCACTTTCAATTCTTACAGCAGATTATTTAGAAAATAATGTCACAGGGAGAAATAGGTTGTTTTGCTTTACCAGTGTTGGGATGTTACATAAATGAAATCATTGCTGTGACTTGCTTAAGCCTTTACCATGAAGGTGGATTTTCTTTAATTACTTTTTTAAAATCAAGGTATAATTTATATACAATGAATGCACAGATTTTCAATGTACCATTCAATACATTTTCAGTTCAGTTCAGTCACTCATTTGTGTTCAACTCTTTGCGATCCCATGGTCTGCAGCCGCCAGGCCTCCCTGTCCATCACCATATATATTTTAATGAAAGAATATACTGACATAACTGTACATCAAACTGCAGAACATTTTCAATGCCTCCAAAAGTTCCCTTCTAGATCCTTGCAATCAGTCCCCTTCTGTAAAGCAATCGCCTTTCTTATTTCTTTCACTGTAGATTAGATCTACCTGCTCTGGAACTTTCTGTAAGGCATTATATATCTTGCGCTCTTTTGGTCCTGACTTCTTTTGCTCAAAATGACATGTTTGAGATTCATGCAGAAATTCTTTTTAACTAGCAAGTAGTGTTCCATTGTATAAAAATACTACTGTTTGTTTATCAATTTTATCTATTGATGCTCATTTGTTTCCACTTTGGGGATGTTTTTATTATTGATTTATGGAAGTTTTATACATTCGAGACAACAAGCTCTTTGTCAGAAATTGACTTTGCAAATCTCTCTCCCAGTCTGTATTTTATCTTTTCATATTCTCAATGGTATTACTTGATGAGAAATTTTAAATTTTGGTTATGTCCATCTTATGATTTTTTTTTATGATTTGTGCTTTTTGTATCTTATCAAAGAGCTCTTTGCCAACCATGAGATCATGCAAATACTCTTCTATGTTTTCTTTTAGAAAACACTGAAGCTTTCTAGTTTCAGATTTTACATGAAGGATTCCTTTCCTATCTAAATATAATTTTTGTGTATGGCGTGATGTAGAGGTCGAGGTTCTTTTTGTTTTAAATATGAGTATATAATTGATCTAGCATCATTTGTTGTGAAAACTTTCCTTTCCACATGCGTGTGTGTGTGTGTATTTTAGGACTTTATTCGGCTTCACTGACTTTTTTATCTTCCTTATGTAAGTAACAGCATCTTAATTATTGTAGTTTTCAGCACAATTTAAAAGTACAAGTTTTCAAAATTTGTTTTTCTTTCTCAGGTTATTTTTACTATTTTTTTAGCTTTTGCATTTTCATGTACATATATAATCAACTTGTTAATTTCTACTACAAGCCTCATGGAATTTTGATTGGGACTGCACTGAATTTATAGATCAATTAGGGATGAACTGAAACTTTAGCAGTATTGATTTTTCCCATCCTTAAACATGTTATATGATTTAAGTTTTTATTTAATAACTTTCTACAGTATGTAGCAGTTTTAAGAATATAAGTCTTATCTATATTTTCTTAACTTTGGGTATTTTATGCCTTTCCTACAAATGTAAATGAATTGCTTTTTAATTTCATTTTCTAATAATTTGCTGGTAACTTTTGAAATATAAATTTTGTATATTGACCTTAATTCTTGTGACTAAATTCACTTTTCAGTTCTAGTTGTTTTGGGGGGGGGGTAGATTCCTTAGAGTGTTTTCTATATACAATCATGTCAACTGCAAAAGAAAAGACTTTTGCTTCTTTTTAATTTTTATGCTTTTATTTTTTTCTTACATTGTTGTGCTAGATAGGGATTCCAGTATATTGTTGAATAGATGTGGAGACATTGGGTATCTTGTTCCTGAACTAAGAAGCATTCACTATTTCACCACTAACTATGACATTAACTGTTGTTTCTTCATATATGCCCATTATCAAGTTGATGAAATTCCTTTCTTTTCCTAGAGTTCTGAGTTTCTTTTCATGAATGAGTATGCCATTTTGTCAAAAATGTTTTTGCATCAATTGAGATTTTTCTTCTCTTTGATTCTGTTAATGTGATGAATTACAACTATTGATTTCATAATGTAAAACCAACCTTTAATCCCGGCATAAGCTCCATTTATTAATAACATTTGTTCTTTTCATATAACACTGAATTTGATTTGTTAATATTTTATTGAGGACTTTGTATATTTATTCATGTAAGATATTGGTCTATAATTTTCTTTTCTTGTAATGTCTTTGTCAGGTTTTAATAACAGGGTTATGTTGGCCTCATTAAACTACTTGAAAAGCATTTCCTTCTATTTTCTCAAAGAGTTTATATAACACTGGTATTAGTTTTGTCCTTAAACCTTTGATAGAATTTGTGAGTAAAGCCATCTGGACCTGAGGCTTTCTCTGTTGAAAGGTTTTTAATTATGAATTCAATTTTGAAAATGGATATAAAGCTCTTTGAATTTTTCTATTTCTTCTTGTGCTAATTTTGGTAAGATGTGCTTTTTGAGGGATTTGTCCACTTGTTCTAAGTTGTTGAAATTATAGGCGTAAAGTCATTAATGTTTCTGTCTTCTTGGAGAATTGAATCCTTTTTCATCAAGTAATAAGCCTCTCTATCACTGGTAATATTTCTTGTCCAATCTTGTTTTGATATTAATAAAGCTACTTCAGCTTTCTTTTGAGTAGTGTCTGCATGGAATATCTTTTTTCATTCTTTAATCTATTAATGTCTTTATATTTAAAGTGGTATTCTTGTAACCAGCATATAGTTGACTCTTGCTTTTTATCTAATATAACAATCTATCTTTGAATTAGTGTAGCTTACATTTAATATGATTATCAATATGGTTGAATTAAAATATACCATCTAACCAGCTATTTCCTATTTGTTCCATTTTGTCTTTTGTTTCCTTTCATTTTGCCTCCTTTTTAATTAATTGAGCATTTTCTATGATTCAGCTATTTATATTATCAAATTATCATGTACAACTCTTTTTAAAAAATTGAATACGTTAGGGTTTACCATGTACATCTTATCTAATCAGTCTACTTTCACATTATATCCCATTTCATGTCTGCTCTAAGGGTGTTCACTGGAAGGACTGATGCTGAAGCTGAAACTCCAATACTTTGGCCACCTTATGAGAACAGTTGACTCACTGGAAAAGACCCTGATGCTGGGAGGGATTGGGGACAGGAGGAGAAGGGGACGACAGAGGATGAGATGGCTGAATGGCATCACCGACTCGATGGACATGAGTTTTGAGTGAACTCCGGGAGTTGATGATGGACAGGGAGGCCTGGCGTGCTGTGATTCATGGGATGGCAAAGAGTCGGACATGACTGAGTGACTGAACTGAACTGAAATGATAAGAACAATATATCCCCAATTTCTTCTCTCATCTCTTGTTCTGTTTTTGCCACATATATACTCTTACATATGCTATAAATACACAATATTACTCTTTTTGCTTTACGTAGTTATCTTTCAGAGCAACTAAAAGCAACAAAAAATTAAATTTGGACTTTGTTTACCTTTAGTTATTCCATTTCCAGGGCTCTTAATTTCTTTGCAAGGATTCAAATTTCTGTCTGCTATTATATGCTTCTGTCTAAAACACGCTTTAACATTACTTATAACATTGATCTACTGGCAATGAATTTGCTCATATTTGTTTTATGGTTTTGGTTCAGAAAAGTCTTTATTTCCTGTTCCTTTTTGAAAGACATTTTTGCTGGGTATAGGATTCTGACTTGACAGGTTTTTGCTGTTGTTCAGCTACAGAAACCTCATCCCTTGCATAGTTTCTGGAGAAGTCTACTCTAACTCTTTAATTTTCATTCCTCTATATGCTGTGTGTCTTTTTTCCACTGGCTGCCTTCATAATTTCCTTTGTCTCTGGTTTTCAGCAGTTTCTATGTAATATGCATATGGTGTGGGCGTAT